>NC_134787.1:41714557-41719557 GCF_046742065.1 Oratosquilla oratoria
AATAGACCAATGGACTAAAATCTATATATCCAAAGTGATGATCAAAAATGTGCGGACATTCAATAAAGAAAAAATCAGATATTCAAGACAGATTTAGATCAAGGTCGAGAGATATCTGACCAACAGTGGCTAATGAATAATTTAACACAAGTAAAAATACAAAGTCGAGAAAATTCTACGACTAAAAGTCTAAGTCCAACAAAATGGACAAGTTATTTGGAAAGCTAGTTAACTAAAAGTGAGATAGTGCAAAAGACTCTCGTTTAAGCGAGACCAAAATTATTCGAGAAAATACAACGACCTCAAATCATCCAAGCAGTGTATTTCAGTCCAACGTAGTGGACGAGAGCAAATGGGAAGCTCCGATAAGCAGCGATCTTTTGATTCGAGAAAAGTCCATCACTCATGAAACTACGAGCTATATAAATCGTTAGTTTCGAGTCCCACATTTGGGTAGCTCCGATAAGCAGAGTCCAACTTGACCGTTACAAGCAATGATTAAAGACATCTCCGACAGACTGGAAAAAGTACAAGTGTCGCTAGACGCGACATTAACAAGATTTAGGAATACTTCCTATACATACAAATATTCTTTACATCAATGAATAAAAAATAATATTATGATAAAGTTTATTTTCAATCTAAAAAAGCTTAGACTTCAGAGGTTTTATATGAATACAGGTCTTTAAAATTCTAAAGGGAATTGGACGCAAAAGTTGCCAAATATTGGTTCACATTGAATAAATCAGACAAGAATAATGGTCTCAAACGCCGGAAATAGATTCGGCGTCCGAATACAACGGTAACTTTGCCTTAAACTTACGTAAATCAATTCTTAAGAATGGACAAGATAGACTTCCTGCACAAAAGGTAATATGCAATGTAAATCAGTATGCAAAGTATGGAATAGTTTGTCAAAGCACAAAAAAGAACGAAATACGTCCGATGAATGATTCATCACTTTAAGAGTCTCTAGACGTCGATTTTTGTTTTGTTATCATTTGTCTCTGATTTTCCGAAGATTAAGAGTTATATGTCAATTTCTTATTATTTACTAAATCAACTCGTTTAAGTTTATTGACTATAACTAGATCCACAAGATAATATGCATACATAAATCTATATGCAATGTATAGAATATGTTTGACATTATCATAGTTTTTATTTATTCATCACTTTAATATGATTCTTACTCGCACCCGACCAGTTGGATGCCGAGAAGTCCACCAAGCCTACCGTCGGCATGCTCCGCCTTTGTACACATACCTTTGATGCGCGCATAGATAGACGTCTGAATGAAATCTAGATACGATAGAGGGATATATATATATGTAACTATATATATATATATATATATATATATACATATATATATATATATATATATATATATATATATATATATATATATATATCGTAGAAACCACTGTTGGAGTAGAAAAGACTGGAAACGGGTAATCTATGTATTTCGATTGCAAACTGCAATCCTCTTCAGTAGTTCTACTGAAGAGGATTGCAGTTTGCAATCGAAATATATAGATTCCCCGGTTCCAGTCTTTTCTACTCCAACAGGGGTTTCTACGTTATTGACAAATGTGTGATTACATTTTTCACCTGTAATATATATATATATATATATAAATATATATATATATATATATATATATATATATATATATATATAAATATATATATATATATATATATAGAGAGAGAGAGAGAGAGAGAGAGAGAGAGAGAGAGAGAGAGAGAGAGAGAGAGAGAAAGAGAGAGAGAGAGGGGGGGGAGAACGTGTCCCGCTCTCATCACACTGGCGCCCTCTCTCTTTCTCTCTCTCTCTCTCTCTCTCTCTCTCTCTCTCTCTCTCTCTCTCTCTCTCTCTCTCTCTCTCTCTCTCTCTCTCTCTCTCTCTCTCTCTCTCTCTCTCTCTCTCTCTCTCTCTCTCTCTCTCTCTCTCTCTCTCTCTCTCTCTCTATCTATCTATCTATCTATCTATCTATCTATCTCCATCCCTCTCCTTCCCTCCCTTTCATTATTTTATCAATTGCTATTCGTTTCTTTATCCCTTTCACCTTACTCAGCCTTTCTGTATCCTAATACTCGTACATCATTTTCCAACATGTATCTGCCCTCTCTCTCTCTATCTCTCTTTCTCTCTCTCTCTCTCTATCTCTCTTTCTCTCTATCTTTCTCTCCATGAGCTCCACGAAACCCATGTCACAAGAGGATTTTATTGAATTCCGTGGTAATCCCAGTCTCCCTCGGGAGTAAAGGAGAGTGAGTGACGAGGGCAAAGTCTCCGAAACAGCTTCATTGCGCTGATTAAGCAGCTGTTTCCCTGCAACCAGCTGCCAGCCGACATAGCCACCCGGCCCCTCCATCCCTCCTTGTTATTGTTACTGTTTTGAATACTTGTTGTTTGTTTGTATATTAAGAATGAATGCATGGTGCACGTATAATATGTCTAGATAAAACGAACTAGGTCTCAATTCCCTCTTTATGTTAACAATGAAAATAGAAGCAAACACAAGCACACACAAACACACTCATACAAACATGCACGTCCACACACACACACACACACACACACACACACACACACACACACACACACACACACACACACACACACACATACACACACACGTCAATAAGAAAGCTCGCACCATTTACAACACAAGACTAAATTTCAGCCACGCCCTCGTTATCGCTTATTCCCGTCTCCAAGACCTTCTTCAAATTTTCCTCCTCCTCCTCCTCCTCCTCCTCCTCCTCCTCCTCCTCCTCCTCCTCCTCCTCCTCCTCCTCCTCCTCCTTGAAATCCAACAGACCAGCAGGTGCTCTCCTCCTCTACTTCTCTCGACTAAGGGCTTCCATCAACACCTCGTCCATTCTCAAAGTCGAGTTCTTTTTGGGTTGTTTTTTGTATCTTATATTTTGAGTAATACAATGGGGCAACTCAAATTTCCCCTGATCATTTGGTTGATATATATATATATATATATATATATATATATATATATATATACATATATGCAATAAAAACACTAGGAGCGTGTGTTCACAAATGCGTAAGTAACCACTAGGAAAAGTAAACTAACGAAGCAGAGGGCTTTCGTATAATTACATCTTCAGTGCAGATACAAAGAAGGAATTATAAAATGAAGAAACAAGGTACAGAGTATATGACACAGTGAAGAGAGCATTCGGAGAGGTAGGGGAAGAAGTACACGTGACGGACGTTTGAACCGTCCTGGTAACCAACAAGTATGGCACAACTGCTCATAATTTATATTACAATTTAAATAATTTTGAAATTTCATGAGAAATGTAACTATATAATTTGTACAAACCTTGATGAAGATTAACATTTACCCCCTTACTAGATTTGATCAAACTGCATTCAATTAAATTTCTTGCTGTTATGTTGTTGTATGTGATGACTTTAGCGTTATCCCAGTCAACTGGGTGGTTAAAATGGTTCATGTGGTTGAATATACCGCTAGATTGGTTTCCCTCTCTAACGTATTTCTTGTGTTGATTGATTCGTGTTTTGAGCGTTTTAGCAGTCTGACCAACATAAAACTGATTACATGATTTACGATGTATTTTGTACAAAGGGTGTGTGTACAAAATACCTTGCCGGAGGAATGGAGGAGTGCCTGTATACTTACATCTTACAAGGGAAAAGGGGACAAGTGTAAGTGTAGTAGTTTCAGAGAGATCAGCTTGCTAAGCGTAGTTGGGAAGGTTTATAGGAGGGTCTTGATTCAGAGGATTAGGATAGGAACAGAGGGAGTAATAGGTGAGGAACAGTGTGGGTTTAGAAATGTAGGGCTTGCCTAGATCAGATTTTTATGGTAAGACAGATATGTAAGAAAGCTTTAGGAAAAGTTAAGGATTTTTTTTTGGGGGGGGTTTATGGATTTGGATAAGGCTTATGACAGGGTAGACAGGAAGGCACTGTGGGAGGTATTGCAGATATATAGGATGTAAGGAAAGCTGTTAAGAGCAGTCAAGAGTTTTTACGAAAGTAGTAGAGCTTATGTTAAGATCAGAAATGGAGAGAGTGAGTGGTTTGAAGTAAAAGTGGGACTTCGTCAGGGATGTGTTATGTCGCCTTGGCTGTTCAATTTATAAATGGATGCGATGGAGCGAGAGGTAACTGCAAGGGTAGTGGGTCGGAGATTGGAGATAATTAATGAAAATGGAGAAAAGTGGGAGATATGGTAGTTGTTGTTTGCTGACGATACTGCGCTTGTACTCGTAGTAGATTCAGATGAGGAATCGAGAACGCTAGTGACAGAGTTTGAGAAGGTGTACGAAAGAAGGAATTTGAAAATAAATGTGGGTAAAATTAAGGTGATGAGATGTACAAGAGGAGAAAGTGGTATCAAACTGGAAGTGAGTATTAAGGGAGAGAGACTGGGGGAGATAGATATTTTTAGATACTTGGGTGCGAATGTGGCAGGAAAGGGAGGAGTGGAGGTGGAGGTAGGATGTAGATTGAGAGAAGCGAGTAAATGCCTTGGGGCATTAAAAAGTATAATGGTTTTTATGCCTTTGTTTTTTGACTCTCTCCTTTGTAAGGGGAAAAAAGGCTTTGGTATATGTATGTATGTATATATATATATATCTATATATATACATATATATATATGTGTATATACATATATACATATATATATATATATATGTGTGTGTGTGTGTGTGTGTGTGTGTGTGTGTGTGTGTGTGTGTGTGTGTGTGTGTGTGTGTGTCTGTGTTTGTGTGTGTGTGTTTGTGTGTGTATGTATTTATATATACATATATATATATATATATATATATTTATATAAATATATATATACATATACAGGTTCAGTAAGCGTGAATCCCACTCGCCATATTAATTATCACCACACTGACGGTACAAAACGATCTATGATAACTTAATGTATGTACAAGCATGAAGTGTTTAGGCTGGTTGTTTGATTACTTATTTATTTTTATCGCAGCTA
>NC_134787.1:41722057-41727839 GCF_046742065.1 Oratosquilla oratoria
TATTTCGATTAAAATTTATGTTTTTAGTTCGGTGGAGGGGAGGGGAGAGGACAGAAAGAACTAAGACGTGCTGGGAGAGGAGAATGAAAGGGGGAGGAAAGAGTGTGGAGTAGGGAATGAAAAAGGGGAGAGAAGAGAAAAGTTGGGGTGTAGGAGAGGGAGGGGAGAGAGGAGGAAGGCTGGGGAAGGCGGAGGGTGGAGGGAGGGAAGTCATACCGCCTCGGAAGACGTTCGCAGACATCGACTTTGGCCGTGTTCCAAGATTCCGCTTGGAATCGGTGGGAGTCCTGGACGAACAACGACTCCTAACTCTTCCTCCTCCTTCTCCTCTTCCTACTCTTCCTCCTTCTCCTCCTCCTCTTCTTCCTACTTTTTATCCTCCTCCTCCTTCCTCTCGACTAAACCTCCAGGAACTTGGAACTAACTCAACCCAGAGAGTTGCCGGAATTATAATTGTACTTGTTTAGAATGAGAACAGTGATAGTTGTGATCAAAGAATGGTGACAGTTTTTGCAATTGGGAAGGTGTTGTTGGTGATGTTTCCGGGGTAGTGATGCTGATAACTGTGCACTGTGTGAGGGTGATGTTAATGTAGATATTTTTCACTAATAAGAATTCCTAGAATTCAAAAATCTCTTTAGTATTCGAATTAAAGACGGATTTAAAAATATAGACAGATGGACATATCTTGACGGAAGAGGAGGCGGTAAGGGGAAAATGGGCAGATTATTATAGGAGAGCTGTTGAATGTGGAGGAGGATAGGTGATAGCATTGGGAGGCACTCAGAAAATCACGGTGATGGGAGAGGAAAATAGAGGAGAAATAAGAAAATATGAGGTGCAAGTAGCTCTGAAAATGATGAGAACAGGTAAGGGTGGTTGAGGGGAGTGGAATAGGTGGGAGTAAGTACGTGCCTCTGACTTAGCTACCTCCCTTATAAGGAGAGAAAAGATCTTGGTATGTAGATTCAATAGGTAGATAGATTTATTTACTTATTAATTTTTGTCTTCTGTCTTTTTCTTTTTTAGAAGATTAAAGTCCTTATAAGTTTACATGTAGGTAAGTTATTTGCATGTTTGTATGTGGGTTGTGTTCTATGTAGATGTGCGGGTTATGTCATATTATCTACGTAGTGACTGTATTTCTTTCATGTTTATGTGCATAACCTGGCACATTTGAACTTGACCCATGGTATATTAGAATTATGTAGATGCAAAATTCGTCGATGTTGCAAGAGGCCAATGTTGTTTAAATGAAACCGCTTGTATTACGGAAAAGCTACTGTATTGGGATATACATCAAATGCATAACAACAAAAATGTATTTCCGTGATTCCTGTCCCTTGTAGGTTAGGTTAAGATTCCCTCGGGGCACAGGAACTATTTGTGTTTCTTATACAGGATAAGGAGTTTCTCCCTTTTTCATATGTAAATACACACTTGAATCGTGTGTATATACAGTATATTCAGGTTCTTTGTATTTGTGTGTGAACAAATCCTAAATGAACCTGTCAACAAGGTATGTGTGGGTGCTTCACCATGGTCTTGGATCACGTGTTGGGCCCGTGATCGACATCTCTTTCCCTCCCGGAAGAGAGGTAATGCTGCGACCTTACACTCACACTCCCCAACTCCCCGCCCACGAAAGTTGGACGAAAGTTGGACTTGCAACCCAGCGATACTGAAATTATTTCAGCCCTTGGCGGAATTCAAACCCGGACCGCCGTAGTGGCGGCCGCGAATACTACCACTGCACCATCGAGTCGTGTGTATGTGTGAGTGTGTGTGTATATGTGTGTGTTTGTGTGTGTGTGTTTGTGTGTGTGTGTGTGTGTGTGTGTGTGTGTGTGTGTGTGTTTGTGTGTGTGTGTGTGTGTGTGTGTGTGTGTGTCTGCGCGCGTTTCTGTGTGTGTGTGTTTGTGTGTGTATTTGTGTGTGTGTGTGTTGTGTGTGTGTGTGTATGTGTGTGTGTGTGTGTGTGTGTGTGTGTGTGTGTGTGTGTGTGTGTGTGTGTGTGTGTGTGCGCGTTCGTGTACAGGCCCTGAGGTGCCTTTCTGTGCCGGAGATCAGTCTCGTATCTCTCTCTCTCTCTCTCTCTCTCTCTCTCTCTCTCTCTCTCTCTCTCTCTCTCTCTCTCTCTCTCTCTCTCTCTCTCTCTCTCTCTCTCTCTCTCTCTCTCTCTCTCTCTCTCTCTCTCTCTCTCTCTCTCTCTCTCTCTCTCTCTCTCTTTCCTCTCTCTCTCTCACTCTCTCTCTCTCTCTCTCTCTCTCTCTCTCTCTCTCTCTCTCTCTCTCTCTCTCTCTCTCTCTCTCTCTCTCTCTCTCTCTCTCTCTCTCTCTCTCTCTCTCTCTCTCTCTCTCTCTCTCTCTCTCTCTCTCTCTCTCTCTCTCTCTCTCTCTCTCTCTCTCTCTCTCTCTCTCTCTCTCTCTCTCTATCTCTTTCTCTCTCTCTCTCTCGCTCTCTCTCTCTCTCTATCTTTCTCTCTCTCTGTCACTCTCTCTCTCTCTGTCACTCTCTCTCTCTCTCTCTCTCTCTCTCTCTCTCTCTCTCTCTCTCTCTCTCTCTCTCTCTCTCTCTCTCTCTATGTGTGTATGTTTGTGTGTATGGGCGCTTGCGTGTGTGTATGCGTGTGTTTGTGTGTGTGTGCTCGCTCGCGCGCGCTTGTGTGTGCACGTTGTGTGTGTGTGTGTGTGTATGTGTGTGTGTGTGTGTATGTGTGTGTGTGTGTGTGTGTGCGTGTGTATGTGTGTGTGTGTGTGTGTGTGTGTGTGTGTGTGTGTGTATGTGTGTGTGTGTGTATGTGTGTGCGTGTGTATGTGTGTGTGTGTGTGTGTGTGTGTGTGTGTGTGTGTGTGTGTGTGTGTGTGTGTGTGTGTGTGTGTGTGTGTGTGTGTGTGATTCACCATGGTCTTGGATCACGTGTTGGACTCATATATGACCGATCTACGGGTAATGCTGTGACCTTACACGCATACACACACGCAACTCCCCGTCCACAAGAGTTGGAATAACGACTCGCAGCGCAGTGTGTGTGTGTGTGTGTGTGTGTGTGTGTGTGTGTGTGTGTGTGTGTGTGTGTGTGTGTGTGTGTGTGTGTGTATGTGTGTGTGTGTGTGTATGTGTGTGTTTGTGTGTGTTTATGTGTGTGTGTGTGTGTTTGTGTGTGTGTGTGTGCGTGCGTGCGTGCGTGTATGTGTGGTGCCTAATGGAATCCACCTTTAAGAATTCACTGAAACTATTGTATTCAGAAAGCGCCCGTTTTCCCGAGTCACTTTTGATCCATATGGTACAGGAAATGTCCAATATAAAGGAGATAGATGGGAGAGGGAGAGAGGGGCAAGGGGAAGGAAGAAGGGGAGGGAGGAAAAGAAGAGGAGGGAAAGGAAAGAAGCGGTGGGAAGAGTTGGTTGCAGAAGAAAAGGACAGTTTCAAGAGTGATACAAAAAAGAGATGTTGAGTTGGTAGGGTTAGGATGTAACTCATGAGTGAGATCATGAGGAAGGAATTTAAGGGAAGAAAGAAGGGAGTTAGTGAAAAAAGGAAAAAGGATGACTGGAAGACTGAAGTCCTCCTTGATGCTTCAGCAGCGAAGTGTGATTTATGTTTGGTCGGCTTTCAGGACAAATTCCAGTAACGGAAGCACAAGAAGTGTCCCTCCTTGCCCCCCATTTCTTCTTTCTTTCTTCCTCCCTTTAACCTCCGCTCACGAGAACCGTTCACGAGAGTAACAGAAGCCTGTACCACGACGGAACCTCAGAGCGCATCATATGGAATACCACAACTCTGAATAAAACACTATCGAGTTCCAGATGAGTGACTTCGTGAAGAACACGTCGTAGAGAACCCCACTGATAAGTAGAACAGGGTTGAATGGTCTATCACTTACACATGAAATACTAACACTAATCAGTTTAGGCTAGTAAAGACCGGCCCATGGTTCCCGAGCGCACAAATTACAGGTGAACCTAATAAACAAACTACTGAAATAGTCCCAAATGTGAAGAAGAAGACCACGTGTTCGGACAAGCATAATAGGCCTTGATGACGTCACGGCGTTAGGATGACCGAACAGACGGAGAAAGGCGAGCCGGCGTCGGCCGGGGAACCTGTGAAAGAAAACAAAGTTGGACCGTAGACTTTGTGTCCCAGCTTGTGTCTATTTACTACCCACATGGAGTTTAGGTCGATCGGTGGATTGGCTGGGAGTCGTTGTGGTCCTTTGTATTATTCTATCCCTATCACTGTCCATTTTTTACACTTATTTGTCTTTAATCTCTTCCCTCTCGTTCTCCTTTTACTTTGTGTTCGTCCCTTATTTGTGCAAGGTAGGAGGTAGTGGTCATCGTAGTCCTCAATTTGTAGAATATAAATTATAATCCGCCTTAAGGGCAAAACCAATTAGGAAATCATAAACATAGCCTCTAGATTTTTTTTTATTAGGGATGTAATGAAATAAACATAAGTAATAAAAATTCAACACACACTGAAGTTAACTTGATGTTGATGACAGAAGTATTTTTATTATATATACAATTATTTAAATATGGACCTTATAATAGTATTCCTGTTGAACACACAAATTCATATATATATATATATATATATATATATATGTGTGTGCGTGTGTGTGTGTGTGTGTGTGTGTGTGTGTGTGTGTGTGTGTGTGTGTGTGTGTGTGTATTTCTCTCTGAAGAAGGTGTAAAGCCGAAATGCTAGAGGAATAAACTCGGCTCTGACTTGTGTGTTTCTTTACCACCCTCCTATCTTCATATATATATGTTCTGTCAGGCATGGTTTTCAAAGGACGGTACAGTAATCTTTTACAGCTACGTTTATATTACTTCTTCGCAAATAAGGTCCGAATTACACTTAAAATCTTATTTCTAATATATAGAAATGTGTAATATTCAGCCAAATTTGGCTTCATGCAATTTACCCAACCTCTCGCTTCATGTCGAGCCATGTGAATGGCAGAGGCAAGATGGCACCCCTTGTCTAGGCCACCAGATGGCATTCCTTCCCTATATGCGCGATGAAGAGAGATAAGAACACGTCATTGGTTTTCTCTTATCAGTAGATATAAGATTGAGCAAGGTTCAGTGAGGCACAGACTTGCGAACACGCAGTCTTCCACATCAGATAACTGCAGCTGTACTTGTTCAGACGTTCATTTACACTTAAATACGTACATGATATACATACATACATATATACATGAATATATTCATACATATATATATATATATATATATATATATATATATATATATATATATATATATATATATATATATATATATATACTTCATCTTTTTTCAACCACATAAACTTTTTACTTTTAATTCCATGTCATCACGAGTGAGACTGACAATGCGCTCGTCGGAGACATATACGGAAACTGATACGAAGCGAAGCCAAGGGCTCGAACCTCAGCTCGGACGTATCAAAGATATATATATATACTTCATCTTTTTTCAACCACATAAACTTTTTACTTTTAATTCCATGTCATCTCGAGTGAGACTGACAATGCGCTCGTCGGAGACATATATATACGGAAACTGATACGAAGCGAAGCCAAGGGCTCGAACCTCAGCTCAGACGTATCAAAGTAACAGTGACTAACCACTGCGCCATCAAGAGAGGCGCCTCTCCTGATGGCGCAGTGGTTGGTCACTGTTACTTTGATACGTCTGAGCTGAGGTTCGAGCCCTTGGCTTCGCTTCGTATCAGTTTCCGTATATGTCTCCGACGAGCGCATTGACAGCCTCGTTCGTGATGA
>NC_134787.1:41728339-41743339 GCF_046742065.1 Oratosquilla oratoria
TGGAGTAGAAAATGCAGTGAACTCTCGTGAGTCTTCATGCAACTCTATTTGCCAAAAAGCAGATTTGATATCTATAGTGCTAAAATATCTATTCTCAGTTCCCAAACTTCTAAGAATGTCCCCTATCACTGGTGATGGTAACCTGTCACGTATGGTGTGCTTATTCAATTCCCTTTGATTAATAACTGGGCGCATAGTACCATCCGATTTTGGCACCAGAATCAAAGAGAAGTTCCACTTACTTTTAATATGTTCAATAATATCCTGCGATAACATTTCAGTGATCAATTTATCTACTACTGCTAATTTAGAGTTAGGAACTCTGTAGGCAGGAATATAAATAGGCTGAGTCGCTGGTTTTAATTTGATCTGATGTTTTAAAACAGTTGTTTTGCCTAAGACGTCCCCCGGCAAAGCAATTGCTTTATTGTGCTTCATGAGCACAGCAACTAAGCTTTCATTCAACTCAGGGCAACTAGTAGGTTCTAGTTGATTATTCTATTTATTTGCTAACTCTATTTCTTCCTGAACTGAACAGATTGATGAAATTGGTAATTCCACCTCCTCAGTACTCTCATTTAAAATCTTAATGGGTTTTGTACACACCTGAAAACATCCTATTTGTGTACCTTTCCTTAAAACTATATCTTTATTTAAAGTATTAATCATTAATATTTCTACCATGTTCTTATTTGACTTATAAATCCCTGAGTCCAATTTCAAACCTTTTAATCTAATTGATTCTGGGATGGTTAAAATTTCAGAGTCTACAGTGATTCCTTTCAACTGCACTGCAACCCTGTTAATTGCTCTGGAGTGTAATAATGTCGACTTTATTACGCCACCATCCACAATTTGCAAGGCTTCATTTGTAGTTGATGAATTAGTAATTTCTGGGATTTCTTGAACATCTGAGTTGGGTTCACTATATGTGGCTTTACTTTCTGTTGGTCTGGACCACTCGGCCTCGTTATCTAAAGTAAAAATGTTATCTTTCCTATCTATTTCTAGGGATTCTTTGATTCCTGTCTCTGGTCTTAAGTATGGTTGATTTAAAAATGGGAATAACTATGACTTCACTAAGATCCCTAAGTCATGACATATGATTATGTTTTCTTTTCTCATAGTTGCAAGTCCTATCAGTAAATCTCCTGAAAAAAAAAAAACAGATTATTCTACAACTATCACCGGAATGTGCAAATGTTCATTTGTATATAAGATGACTTCTAGTTCAACTTTACCTAATGTTTTTAACTGATTTCCAGTTACTCCTTGCAAAGACTAATGAATTGGTTCCAAGATTTTCACCCCTGGTTTCAACTGGTTTAAAATTCTAATAGTTATAACATTAACTACGGATCCTGTATCAATAAATATTTGAATAGGTATATTAAACACTCTACCAGCAATGAGAGGTCCTACAGAAGTCCTTCCAATTGTAATTGTTAGTTTATAACTATCTTTGATGTTGGAATTTTCTTTCACCCTTCTGTGTCTAGGGCTTTTCCTCTTATTTCAAGGTGCATATGAAAATTTCTACATTCATGTGCTTTATGTCCTATCTTTAAATGATACATACAGAAAGGTGATTTTCTACACTGATACTCATCATGACCCTCATATTTGCAATTTCTACAAATAGTTCCATAATAACAGTCTTGCGCTATATGCCCCCTAAGTATCACAATTGTATCATACAATTCTAGTATCCCTTGATGGGTTTCTAAATCTATGAGCAAATTCTCTTTTTTTATATTCACTTCTAGAGTTCCTAGTTTCTTTCTGTTGTCCCACTGTCATCACATATGGATTTATGATTCTGGTCTCACTGTACCCTTGAAGAAGATAATCTACCTCCCCTAAATTCATAGTTGACTTGAGATCTTTATACAGCTTTTCTGCCGTTAACTCATCAGAGTTTTTTGTTAACAGGCCAAATATGATTAATTTTATTACCTGACAAACTTTCATTTTCTCACTAGATCTTTCTATCCAATCTGAGTCTTTCAAGATATAATTCATGTCTTTTGACCATCTATCTAATCTGGCTAAGTATTCTGTGTCTGATTCACTTGTTCTAACTTCTTTGATCATTCTAACCAAAGACTGTGTGTGTGTGTGTGTGTGTGTGTGTGTGTGTGTGTGTGTGTGTGTGTGTGTGTGTGTGTGTGTGTGTGTGTGTGTGTGTGTGTGTGTGTGTGTGTGTGTGTGTGTGTGTGTGTGTGTGTGTGTGTGTGTGTGTGCGCGCGCGCGCGCGTGTGTGTGTGAGTGTATGCGTTTGTGTTTATATATATATATATATGTTTATATATATATATATATATATATATATATATATATATATATATATCGAAAATACTTTGACTTGAAGGGCGGGGAGTTGGCGGCGGGGGAGGGTAGCTAATTTAGTGCTACATCAAAGATTCTAAATTTAGGGATTTCCTCTCTCTCTTATCCTTTTTCCAGCTGACGTTCACAGTCTCTTGCCTTACTTCCCGAAAGCTAAATTTAATTTCGTCCAACATTAGCATGGCTTGGTGTAGCTTCTCAAAACAAACCAGCAAGGTGGGTGAGGCGCAGAGCGGTAATCTATCAACACAACCCGCCGGCACTCGAGTTGCTCAAGCACTCTCTGATGACACAAAGCCCTCATACTCCATCACCACCACCGCGAACCCACCCTGCAAGCACTCTCAACCCTCTCACAATCCAGGTGGGTGCCGTAGAAATGAACAATATATCCTGGCGGTACCAAGAATGGAAAAGAAGACTCACTGTCCCACTTCCACGCAGTGCAAAGTGAGAAACCCCTAGTAGGGCAAAGCCCTGTGACAAGCCGCTATTTTTTATTCCGACTTTGGCTCGCCTCCCCACCTGGCCAGGGCTGTCGGAAATTAATGCAAAAAGCCTGTAGTGGATCCCCGGACTGGAACTCACGACCACCTGCTTACGAGTTTAAGACGGTATCCATTGGGCTCCCAGAATTAAAAATAAAATGGCCTGGCGGTAGTCAGACTAAAAGCAAAAGTGCAAGCCGGTATGGCAGGGGCTAATCCTAGACGGACGACTGTGAAGAGCCCGTCGCGCTAAAAGGGTATTACTCTGGTTAGCACCAGACGATTTTATCCAACTTTAAGGAGAACCTCGTCTTTACTGGTTAACCCCTTTCTACCTGATATCCAACAGATCTCACCCTCACCCTCAACCGTCACCCTCGATTACTAAGTCTCAGCAGTCGCACCTTCCTGACCTCGTGCTGGACTTCAAGTTCTCTGTAGCTGACGTCAGACGAATCAATTTATCTGAGGGGGTGGGGGAAGGGGAGGGCAAAGTGGGGAGGAGATCTCCGGGTATAGAGTAAGTAAACTTTCCATAATTTTGTGTGGTTGTCCCACACTGCAATCATAAAGCCTTCTGCTTCGATGTTGAACGGTCGTACACGAGGGTTAATCAAGAGAAAATCAACCCCTTTGCGACCAAAAGGGTCTAGTGCATGTATAGAATATCAGCTGGTGGCAGCTAGGATAAAAGGAAAAGGGTCAATCGGTAGGGAAGGAATGAACGTGACCTTCTGTATATATTCTATGCAACCGCACAACTCAGAGATACTGAATACTCGTTTTGGTTTCGAGATATCAAAATATAGACACATACCGACACTCCCTTCACTAGGAGTCCTACAGGAGAACCTGGCGTACCCAAACAAACGAAAAAAATTCTGGCAAGGAAAAGGTTACAAGCGGCAGTTTTAACTACTTGAACTAACTACATTAATTGGAAACCTATTCCAAATGCCCAAAAAGCATTGTTCCAAACAAATTTGTACTCACTGACCTCCTAAAACAAGTTCTACCCAACTGACAACCATTGGTTGATGTTCTATTACTACTGTATACTTTTGATACTCTATTGTTACCACGCTATTTCGCATACTTGGTTTGCATTGTTAACGCCTGGCCTTAGCTCACAAACCACCATCACTATCCGGACACAACGCCCACCACTCCAAAGAGCCATCATGTTTCATCCTTCCCTAATACATTATCAGTTGCCAACTCAGTACTCAGAACCAATCTAAGCCCACTACCAATCTCCAGACAATCATTGTTTTTCTCTCTCACGTACCGCCACTCCTCTTGTCCTCTCTCATCATCCTTGCGTTGAATGGATCTTGCATCACTTCGCCAACTTGTTCCGCCCTTCGTCCTCCCTACACACGCACGCACACACACACACACACACACACACACACACACACACACACACACACACACACACACACACACATACACACACACACACACACACACACACACACACACACACACACACACACACACACACACACACACACACACACACACACACACACACACACACACACACACACACACACACACACACACACACACACACACACACACACACTCGATGGCGCAGTTGGTAGAGTTCCCGGCCGCCACTACGGCGATCCAGGTTCGAGTTGGGTGTATTTATGCGTGTATGGTCACAGCGTTACCCATAGATTGGTCATATATGAGCTCTGAGCTCTCATCCGAGAGGGTAATAGCTGTCTATCACAAGTCCATCTCGTGATCCAAGACAATGGTGGATCACGCACACACACACACGGCTTGGTAGCTATCGCAGCTGCTGTCACAGCGGTCCGAGTTCGAATCCCGCCCAGGGCTGATATAGTTTCAGTATCGCTGCGATGCGAGTTGTTACTCCAACTCTCGTGGTCGGGTTGTTGGGTGTGAGTGTGTGTTGGGTCACAGTATTATCCATAGATCGGACATACGAGCTCTGAGCTCTCGTCCGGGAGGTTAATGGCTGTCGACCGTTACTCCAACTCTAGTGGGCGGGGAGTTGGGGGTGGTTGCGTGTAAGGTCACAGCATTACCCATAGATCGGTCATACGAGTTCTGAGCTCTCTTCCGGGAGTGAAATAGCTGTCAATCACGAATCCAACATGTGATCTAAAGACCAAGGTGAATCACCTCGTGGCGCTGTGGTTAGAGTTCTCGCCTGTCACTACGGTGTTCCGGGTTCGACTCCCACCCAGGGCTAAAATAATTTCAATATCGCTGCGCTGTGGGATGTTACTCCAACTCTCGTGGGAGGGGAGTAAGGGGAGTGCGTGTAAGGTCACAGTATTACCCATAGATCGGTCATACAAGCTCTGAACTCTCATTCGGGAGGCTAATAACTGTCGATCACGAGTCCAACACGTGATACAAGATCATGGTGAATCACACAATCGAGTGGACACCCACCTACCGCGACCTTGAGTTTAGTTCCAGTGGCTTCCAGATGGCGCAAGAACTGCGAGAGGGTCTGCACACATCCCTCTGCCTCTTCTGGGCTGTGTTGAAAGTGTACAAATGATGGGCATTGTACTGTACATATCTTGAATGCTATGACTGATATCAAAGAGTCATATTTATTGGTAAAGAATATTAATCTACATAGAGGAAGGTGAAATGTGGTTTATCTTAATTCTTTGTGGAGTGCAGGCTTTTTCCTGGCAGAATGAAACCATCTGCAGTTTTTCTAAATAACACTGACGACACTCCGTAATACGTTAACAGGAGTGTGAGGGAAATTACAAGGAGGGACAAGTAAAGTGATAATTTACCTATTACGAATGGTGGTCTCGTTCATGGAAATTCTCTGACTTATCAAGGAGAGATGGCTGTTTTCACTAAACAGTGGTCGTCCGAATTAATAGAAACAGTTAAATTTATCAGTAAACTATCGACACCTTTATTACAGTCCTGTAATAAACGTCACGTTATGGCAATATCTTCGTCATACCTGCCTCTGATTAACTCTTGTACTGAACGTCCGAATTCAATGCCCAATCAAATGTAAGTAATGAAGATGTTGTCATAACGTGAGGTTTATTTGTGTTACTTAATGGGAGCGAATTGCTGGACTCTCGAAGATAGGAAATCTAAACAGGCAAGGTCAGTCCGATTGGCAGGGTAAGTAGAGAAAGTGAGCAGTTTTGTGCGAGGTCCTTATCATTCCCAGTTTGGTGCATTCGAGTTGGTGCACCGGACACGATGCTGGGCTGTCGTACCAGTTGACTTGCTCACTTCCATTCATCCATTCATTATCTACTTATTTATTTCTACTTAATCTATTTAGTCATTCATATTCTTTATCTATATATTTATTTATTTATCTATTTGTTTATTCATTTTTTATTTACAGATTTAACCTTTTATCTATTTATGCTATATTATCATCTATTTATCTATTTAATTACTTATCTTTGCCTATTAATCTAATTACTAATCTTTATTTATGTTCTCATTTATTTATCCTTATTTGTCTATTCATTTAATTATTCAATTGCATGTTTATCTACCCTAGTGAATTGAATTCGGCGGTATTTAAAGCCTTTTATCATTGTGTTACTTCAAAATATATAACCACCGACAGGTGAAAATGCAGCATATATGTTTTTATTAATATCATTAAATCGTACATAGCCAGGATTTTGCTTGGTCATGATAAAATAAGATAGGCAAAAAGGAAATCACTCATAAAAATGGGACGGTATTCATGCCACATCCACACCTCTCACGTCGTTTACAGTGTCCCAGCAATGTGTTCTTTCCATAGCAAATTTCGGCTTCACATGTACAGGTCTACCTACAGTGGTGCAGTCTCGAGCAGATGCCTCTACCCGTCCACGTATCCCCATTACTTGTCACCAGCCACTATTTGACTGCTGCTGATATGAGTCAATGATGGTTTACTCGTCATATCAATATCACACATATATATATATATATATATATATATATATATATATATATATATATGTATGTATATATAAAATTGAAGGTGAAAGAAGTTGACGAGGAGAATTTGCCGCCTTAACGTTTCGACCCGCAGGGTCTTGTTCACAAAGCTAACAACTCAAACGTAACCGGATATTTTATACACGGACGGGTCATCTTATGGGACGCTTCGGAGAGCTTGTTATTTTATCTGCGTATTCTTTTATTATTAATAAGCTTGTGGCTTTTGCTAAACATATAAATCCTTCTCTATGGTTAATGTTGTTATTAGTGTTGATATATGCTGCCTCAATTGTTTTCCTTAGTTTCTTGGATGATCATTTATTCAATACGGTTGTGTTGTTCCAGTCTGGAAGGTGACCATGTTTATCCACATGTATTACTATGGAGTTAGATGTCCTATGGGCTTTTACGTCATTTTTATGTTCATTTATCCTTTTATTAAATCCGCGACCAGATTCACCAAAATATGAAGAGGGACAGCTTTTACACGGGATTTTATAAACAACGCTGTTTTCGTTAGTGGGATTATTGTCGCTACGTGTTACCAAATGTCCTACTTTGCTACCTGACGTCCTGGCTATTTTGATGCCCGCTTTTAGGAGAAAAGTGTCTAGGTATGAATTAACATTAGAGTTTGGTACTGTGATATATCTGGTTTCATTATTACATTTATTATCATTCTTATTTTTATTTTCGTCTTTACTTTTGTTAATTATTTCTTTGGCTTTCTTTTTCAACCTACATAAGATGATGCACATCTACGAAATTCGTCGGATCTAATTAACAGATTAAAAGTTTTAGATTTCAATAACAAGAAACTAGCCAGCTACGATGTCACCTCTTTGTATACTCGAGTATCAATAAAAGGCGCTCTAAATGCTGTTGAACGAGTAGTAAATAATTTGAAAAATGAAGATCTACCCGTACCCAAAAAAGATTACCTCGAATTAATTTCTCTTTGCGTAGGATTTGGCGCTTTCACTTTTGATAATATTGAATACAGACAACATTCTGGCCTCGCCATGGGTAGTCCCCTTTCTGCAGTGTTAGCAAATTTATACATGGAAATACTCGAAACAGAAGAATACATGACTATAATAGGTAGGAATAGTAAATGGTTTAGGTATGTTGATGACATACTCGTAATTGTACCTAAGGATACAGACATTAATAACAAACTCAGGAGATTAAACAGTGTAAATGAAAATATACAATTTACTGCAGAAAATGAAAATAACGGAAAATTACCTTTCTTAGACACAATTATCCATAGAATAGATAAAAATGTGAAATTTTCAGTATACCGGAAACCCACCAATAAAGAAGACTATATACACTTCTACTCAGGACATGATGACAGAACTAAAACAAGTATGATAATAGGCTTCTTCCTCAGAGCATTTCGTATATGCAGTAAAGAATTTCTAGATCCTGAATTACAACATATTACTGAGACTTTCATCAAACTCAAATATCCAAAAGGTCTCTTATGTAGGTTGAAAAAGAAAGCCAAAGAAATAATTAACAAAAGTAAAGATGAAAATAAAAATAAGAATGATAATAAATGTAATAATGAAACTAGATATATCACAGTACCAAACTCTAATGTTAATTCATACCTAGACACTTTTCTCCTAAAAGCGGGCATCAAAATAGCCAGGACGTCAGGTAGCAAAGTAGGACATTTGGTAACACGTAGCGACAATAATCCCACTAACGAAAACAGCGTTGTTTATAAAATCCCGTTTAAAAGCTGTCCCTCTTCATATTTTGGTGAATCTGGTCGCGGACTTAATAAAAGGATAAATGAACATAAAAATGACGTAAAAGCCCATAGGACATCTAACTCCATAGTAATACATGTGGATAAACATGGTCACCTTCCAGACTGGAACAACACAACCGTATTAAATAAAGGATCATCCAAGAAACTGAGGAAAACAATTGAGGCAGCATATATCAACACTAATAACAACATTAACCATAGAGAAGGATTTATATGTTTAGCAAAAGCCACAAGCTTATTAATAATAAAAGAATACGCAGATAAAATAACAAGCTCTCCGAAGCGTCCCATAAGATGACCCGTCCGTGTATAAAATATCCGGTTACGTTTGAGTTGTTAGCTTTGTGAACAAGACCCTGCGGGTCGAAACGTTAAGGCGGCAAATTCTCCCATTTCTCCTCGTCAACTTCTTTCACCTTCAATTTTATTTGTCATAATATAGTCAACATATATATATATATATATATATATATATATATATATATATATGTATATATATATATATATACATATATATGTATATAAATATGTATATATATATACATATATATATATATATGTATATATATATATATATATATATATATATATATATATAATATTGATATGACGAGTAAACCATCATTGACTCATGTATATATATTGACCTTCGGAGATGCTCAAGTTCGGACATTCTTCGATTAAGGTTGATTAAAAAAAAAAATTCTTCTAAAGCTACAATAAGACTTAAACAAAATTTTGGTCTTGTCCCAGTCAAGACTGTGATTTTTGGTACTGACGTGTTGGAACACAGCGGAATTTTCCTGGGCATACCTAATGGATCTTTTGTGCTCCATTAACCTGGTGTTAAGATACCTTCCGGTCCGACCAAGGTACATTAAATAACAATCGGAAAAGAATTTTATGGTAGTTGTCTCTAACTTTGCTGAGGGTTAGATCCAGGAACCAGGACAATTATGCCAACTTCATAAGTTACCTTTTGATGAGGTCAATCTCCTGATCCAAGAATGAACTACAGATCCTAAAGGCTCTCTCTCTCTCTCTCTCTCTCTCTCTCTCTCTCTCTTTCTCTCTCTCTCTCTCTCTCTCTCTCTCTCTCTCTCTCTCTCTCTCTCTCTCTCTCTCTCTCTCTCTCTCTCTCTCTCTCTCTCTCTCTCCCTATCTTTCTAAAAAGAAAGAAAAAAAAACGGAGGCTACACTCTTCTTGCTATAGCTATTAGCCGAAATATAGAATTTATCATTTCTTCTAAACTTTCTTTTATTCCGATTGTGGGTTCTTCGTGATTAATACATACATACATATATATATATATATATATATATATATATATATATGTGTATATATATACTGTATATATATATATATACTGTATATATATATACATATATATATATGTATATATATACTGTATATATATATACATATATATATATATGTATATATATATACTGTATATATGTGTATATATATATATGTATATATATATATATATATATATATAAATATATATACAAAAGGCTTTTTCACCCTTACATGGAAGATAACCAAAAAACAATGGCATAAATAATACTCCCATCCGTCCATCTCATCCTAGGTCGACTCCTCATTTTTAAACTTTCCACCTCTGCCTTCCACACCTCTTTTACTAATATTTCTTTACTCATTCTTTCCATCTGTCCAAATTATCCTAACACTCTTTCATCAACCCTATCTCCCAAGTACCTTTCCATCATTGTTCTCCTCCTCACCTCATCATTTCTCACTCTATCCAGCCTAGTAAGCCCTATCATACTTCTCAGGCATCTCATCTCAAACACATTTCAATTCCTCTCTCTTATGTTCCATGTTTCTATCCCGTACAGTGATCTCGACACAATCATTCCTTCATATATCACTATAGCATTGCAGCACGGTTCAGGAACGCTTTCCTGACGTAAACACTGGGTGTAAAACTGAGCTAACTTAATATGAATTTCTTTCCCTATGTCTTTCAACAGATCTATCGATATACCATTTTCCCCAGGTGCTCTTCCTCGTTTCATATTTTTTTTAGAGCAAATTCTACTTCTTCCTTTGTAATCTCTGTCTACACATGAATTTACTGATTCAACTACGGTCTTCGACGAGTAAAGCTCATGGTAGAATTCTTCTACTCTTTTTACTATTCTGTCTTTGCAGTTAATGATTTCTCAATTTTTATCTTTCAAACATATCATTTGCTGTCTTCCCAAAGCATGTCTGCGCTCGGTCACTTTAATAGTTTTACCTTTCCGAATAGCTTCCTCTATTTCATCCATGTCTTTCTTTCTTTTCTCTGATCTCTGCCTTTTGTTGACAAGCTTGTTTAGTTCTACTCTTTCTATTTCGTCTCTCCTGCTTTTGATCTGCATGGTCCTCCTTCTTTTAATTAGGTCATTTGTAGCTTTGGAATGTTTGTTTGATCAAATACGGGCTGGTTCAATTTGCTCACTTATCCTTGACCTGGGTGAGAGCTCCGTACAGCGTGTTACTGGGTTTGTGCACAATGCTTATCCCGTTCTTATTTAGTATCCGTTATCCAGGTTGTGCCTGCTCGTGTCTCACCCCCGTTTGTTTTTCTTTTCTGTGACGCCCTCCACCTTTTTACTACTTAATTCGGGTAGCCGTTAGCCCGGAATACCCTCCTCAATCTGCTTCTTTCCTCTTTCAGCGACGCCTATCTGGAACAGATTCTCTCCGCCCGCTCCACAGCGTTTTCACCACACTTTTCTTATGGCAGGTCGGGTGATCACTACCGAAGTCCAGCGATCGATCTGTATGCGTTACCTTCCTATACACACTGGTGATCAAAATGTCACCCACGCGTTTCACCATTACATCCAGGAACGGTAGCTCGCCTTCTGCCTCCTTCTCCATCTCGAATTGGATAGCCTCATGCATCCCATTGAGCTGTTCCAGGAACGCATCCATATCTCTTTCCTTCAGGATTGCGAACACATCGTCCACATACCGCGTCCACAGTTTCAATGATGTTGGTGCAGGGAAAAAAATCTCATCCTCGAACCGCTGCATGGTGATCTCAGCCAGGATTACCGAAATTGGCGAGCCCATGAAGGGTCTCAATTCTCTGGTGGTACACCGTGTCTCCGTAATAAAAAAAAAAATAAAATAAAAAAAGTCTAGGCACAAATTCACCAACTTCATCAGTTCAGTTCACTGGTGGAAAGTTTTTCATTGGACAGGAAGCCCCGTGTTTCCTCCATGGTGGACAATACCGCCCGCTTCACGAGGTCCTGTGGTAAAGACGTGAACATGGACTTAACATCGAAAGACGGCATAACCTCACCACTCTCCACTCTGACGTCTCTCACTTTTTCCAGAAATTCCCTTGAATTTTTAAACATCTGTGTCGAGCTCACTACCAAGGGTCTCAGTCGTTTGGCCAGCACCGATGCTAGGTTGTAAGTGGGGGACCCTCTGAAAGTAATAATCAGTCTTAAAGCCCACCACACTGCTGCAGGACCGCAACACCTATGAAGTTGTACCTTACGACCCGACCTCCAAGCTGCAGAAGAAGGTAGAAGGTGAACTACGCAAACTAAAGGGAGGACGTTTAATTACTGAGAGTGAGTGGGAGAGGCTGAGGCCAGGGGACTCGGTCACTCCAAAATTTTATGGTCTGCCTAAGATACTCGTACACAAAGAGGGGGTTCCTTTAAGACCAATTATTGCTTTCAGAGGGTCCCCCACATACATTCATATTCATATCTTCGACGGTGTCCTCGTTAGTTCTTAGAGCTTCGAATCTATTTTTAGTTTCTAACAGAAATTCCTTCTCATTATACTTAACCTTTGCAAGGCTTTTCATTTTTAAAATTAGTTTATTTCTCTCGGCTCTGAAATTGAATTTAGCTGTGCAACCTATCATTCTATGGTCACTACCTATGTTGACTTTATTTATCACCGTAACATTACTAACACTCTTACTCTCATCTAATATGAAGTCTACTTCGTTCTTTGTTGTTCCATTTGGACTTCTCCAGGTCCATTTGCGACCTACACACTTTTCGAAGAAAGTATTCATTATCTCCAGGTTGTAGTTCTCTGCAAAATTGACTAACATCTCGCCTCTGCCATTTCTTTCACCTACTCCAAACTTCCCAATGCACGACTCATCTCCCATTTTCTTCCCCACTTTAGCATTAAAGTCGCCTATTACCAACGTGTACTTACTTTTTTCTTGGTCCATTACCTGACGTAAATCATCATAGAAGGATTCAATTTCATCGTTTGAACTCAGTGAAGTTGGTGCATAAACTTGAACTATTTTTAGAGTATACCTTTAACACAGCCTAATCACAATCCAATCCTGTCCAATAAACTACTAAATTTGACTACGTTTCCAGCAATTTCTCGGTTGATCAAGAATCCTACTCCACTAGACCTTTCTTTGTCCTTACCTTTATAGTAGAACAGGTGGTGACCATTTTGTAATGTATCAGCTTTTCTTCCGCTCATCGGACTTCGCTCAGTCCTACGATGTCCCACTTGATGTTGTCTAGTTCTTCCATTAAACTCTCCAGCCTATGGTCCTCTGAGAGAGTTCTTACGTTGTAAGTATAGATCTTCATTTTCTTCATACTGTTTAATATCCAAGGCTTGGATCTGCTTGGACAGTGCTTTCTCACATTTGGTGGCACACTGCCCGTAAGGCAATGCGGTTGGACCTTTAGGAGACGATGATCCAACAGGAACGCCCGGTTTTGTTTTGTTTGTGCTGTTCAGGTTTATTATGAAAGGCTCTTGGTAGTAATCTCACCTCCCTGCCAACTAGTTTCTGGCGAGACATTTCTCTGGTGTCACCTTATTCATTATATTCGGTGAAGCCCCATATATCTATAGGGTGCCCAACGGTCCACGCCGTCATTATGACGGTACGCCATATATCTATGGGGAGTTTCCCTGTTTGCCATGAGGGACGTGCCAGTTAGCAGTGAGTCCTGCGACTGCTTGTGTGAGCTGCTCTTTGTCTAATTTTTTTTTTTTTTTTTTTATAAAACCTGTTCGATATGGGTGACCCTGCAGATATTTCCTCTCTATCGACATAGCTTTTGTAATCATTAAGATTGTCAAGCCTATCCACCACGTCAAGGTGTCAACTCTCGGATAGGACACACACACGCACACACACACACACACACACACACACACACACACACACACACACACACACACACACACACACACACACACACACACACACACACACACACACACACACATATATATATATATATATATATATATATATATATATATATATTATATATATATATATATATATATATATATATATATATATATCAAGGACTACTTTTACACAGGATGTGCGCACCCAGATCCCTGGGTCCGCTAGCGGAGGCCATTGCTTTCTTTGTAACCTAACATTTTATATTGGGCAAATATATCAAAACTAGAAACCTAACATTGTATATAGGACAAATATATCAACTATTGACTTATTCAATGCAGTATAAGTTAATATAAACTTTTATAGTGAAATAAGAAACTATTTTTAAGGCACTGTTATGCTTTCAAATGCCAATTTTAGCCGGACTTAACAGGTATTATGGTATGAGGTTAGTGGACACCAGGGTTAGCGATTTTTTTTTTTTTTTTAACATAGAAAATAGATTTTTTAAAATCAGATTTATTTGATATTAATCTATTTTTTATAGATTTTAAATATTGTGGGATTGCTATCTGATATGCGATCTAATTGCTAAAGGATATTTTTAGCATATCAATATAAGGAGCAGTGTTATATAGACTTGCCACAAGTATACAAGGAACAGTATAAGCCTACATGTAGTATATATACCACTGTGAAGCCCACAACAAGTTTCAACAAGATTCTTGTTTAAACTTGCTGATGGTAAGCAGCTTCTCACTGAGTCAGTTGTTGTTTTGGAATCAACCAGGAAGGATGTCTTCTGGACCTGGCAGAGTGGTTCCTTCAGGCAGAAAAAATTATCCTGTCTGGAATTATTTTGAAAAACTACCAACAACTTCTGGCAAAGGGTACCGAGCTAAATGAAAAGACTGCAGCTAGGAACTACAGGGCATTGTGTCAAGATTAAAATCTCACAGAGATAAATGCCAAGGTCAGCCACAGCATACAGAAGAAGAAATTGATGACCCAGGTAAATAATTTTACTTATATTGTGTGCATTTCTCCCTTTTCATACGCAACTATATAAATTTAGTGAACAATGGAGAGCATGTGGAATAAGAATGTGAAGGCCTAAAGGAATGATACTTCAACTTCATTTCTTCTAAATTTGGGTAATGACTATATCACTATAATATAATGTATCCACTCAACTTTGGGGCCTAGATGATTGTTATTCATTTCA
>NC_134787.1:41748339-41768339 GCF_046742065.1 Oratosquilla oratoria
TTGTAGATTAGGAGAAGGCCTTTGACTCGGTAGGACAAATAGCAACACTAAACTCGCTACGCAATCAGGCTACAAACGAACAGATCGTAACAGTTTTAGAAGAGATTTATGCGAAAGGTACCGCTATAATTCGACTACATAAAGATACAGAAAAGATCAAAATCAAGAAAGGAGTACGGCAAGGCGATACAATTTCACCCATATTATTTACAGCTTGCCTGGAAGAGATTTTCAATAGGTTGAGTTGGGAAGAAAAAGGTTTGAAGATTAATGGCGAATATTTGAAACACCCAAGATTTGCGGACAACATTATTCCTCTTTCAGAAAGAGCAGAAGACTTGCAAGATATGTTGAGTGATCTGAACAAGGAAAGTCTCAAAGCAGGTTTAAAAATAAATAAGAGCAAAACCAAAGTAATGTTCAACACGAAAGTTCAAAATAAAGAGATTATAATCGATGGTGAGAGTCTTTAAGAAGTTGAAGAGTATAATTATATAGGACAAATGGTACATACATATATACATATATCAAGGCTTTTTCTCCCTTACAAGGGAGGTAGCCAAAAAGGAAAAGGCATAATATCATTCCCACCCATTCCATCCCTGAATACACTCCACACCTCACCACCGTCCCTCTTAGCACCTCCTGGATGACGGGTCATCCCTGCACCTCGTCCACTGCCCTGGGTCAGAGGTAGTGTCGCAAGACACAGCACATCCACAGCAAGGCCGCTTCATTAAATCGGCGACCCCTCTCCGTCCCCCCCATGCATAAAAGGAGAAGACGGGGAGAAATCCCTTCGGGCTGCGTCAAATTTTCCTCACACATACTACCTCACCCCCCATCCCCCCACCCATTCCACCTCATGCATCACAACATCATCCATACACAACCATTCTCCATTCACCCCTGTCTTCTGTCCTCTCCCGTACTTCCTCAACAAATATTCCCCTCTTCCCCAAAGCCCCCTTCACCCCATCCATCCACCTCATCCTAGGACGTCCCCGCATGTTCACTCCCTCCACATCTGCCTTTCATACCTCGTTTACTAGTCTTTCTTCACTCATTCTTTCCATATGTCCAAACCCTATCTCCCAACTCCCTTTCCACCCCCGTTCTCCTCCTCACCTCCTCATTTCTCACTCTATCTAGCCTAGTAACCCCCATCATACTTCTCAGACACCTTATCTCAAACACATTCAAACTCCTTCTCTCTTCCTCTCTTATGTTCCATGTTTCTGCCCCACACAGTGCTGTTGGCACAACCACTCCCTCATACAGTCTCCTCTTAGCATCCATTTCCAAATGTCTATTACTCATTACACTTTTTAATCCACCAAGGTATTTACTCGCTTCTCTCAATCTACATTCTACCTCCACCTTCACTCCACCTTTTCCTGCCACATTTGCACCCAAGTATCTAAAACTATCCACTTCCTCCAGTCGCTCTCCCTTAATGCTCACTTCCAGTCTACTGCCACTTTCACCCCTTGTACATCTCATCACCTTACTTTTACCCACATTTATCTTTAGCTTTCTTCTATCACATACTCTCCCAAACTCTTGTCACCAACTTCCTCAATCCCTCCTCCGATCCTGCCACAAGCGCAGTGTCGTCCGCAAACAACAACTGGCTCACCTCCCACTTTACTCCATTTTCTTTAACCATCTCCAATCCCTGACCCATTACCCTTGCATTTACCTCTCGCACCACCCCATCCATGTATAAGTTGAACAGCCAGGGCGACATAACGCATCCTTGACGAAGTCCCACCTTTACCTCGAACCACTTACTCTCTCCATTTCTAATCTTGACACAAGCATCTCTGATGATAGTTTCCATTATTTTTCCTACTATAGGCCTATAGTTATTTGGCTTCTTTTTGTCACCTTTTTTGAATATGGGAGTAACATAAGCTAGCTTCCATTATTTTGGGACATCTCCGGATATGATGGATTTCTTGAAAATAATTTCTAATGGAACAACAATCTCATTTTTCATTTCCTTTAAGATTCTTGAATGCCAACCGTCAGGCCTTGGTGTTTTACTAACTTTCAGTTTCTCAATACACCTTTTTTTTTTTTTTTTTTTTTATATATTTAACGTAGTGAGTAAGTTTACCCTAGACTTTTCACAGGTATCAGTTTGAAGTTCACTTTGAGGTGTTTCGTTTACGAATACTGAGCTAAAATATTTGTTTAAAATATTACACATTCCTTCATTTGAATATTCAAGTTGACCGTCAGCAGATAATAGTGGACCAATGTGATTCCAACAACCTTTCTATCTCTATGTAACTATAGAATTCTTTGGGATTCTCTTTGGATTTTTCAGTGACATTCATTTCGTATTGTCGTTTTCGTTTTTTTTTTTTTTTTTTTTTTTTTTATCTCTCTGTATTGATACATAACTTTCATAGTCATTTGATGCATCCGAGCACTTATATTTCTTTTAAGCTTGTCTCTTTTCAGCAATTCTTTTTTCAGTTTCTTTGTCGAGCCACTTTGGGCGAGCCTGATTTGGGGAACGTCTGTCCTTAAAAGGAATGTAAGTATAAATCATCTTAGTGAGCGTATTTTGAAATATTTCCCACATCTGATCTACAGATCTTTCGCTTAATTTTGCCTCCCAATCTGTAAGCTTAAGCTCCTGACGTAATCCTATGAAATGAGCTTTACTGAAATCGGGTATTTTAGAAACACAAGTATCTATTCTAAAAATTTTAGGAGTTTGAATCTAAGTTGTGATCGCTATTTGCAACAGTTTCACCGACTTCTACGTTAGTTACAATGCTTTCGAGGCTAGTGATCAATAGATCGAGTAAGTTTCCATATCTTGTGGGCTCTTTTACATATTGAACTAAGTAATTGTCACCAAGAAAATCAATCAAGCGACTACCTATATGGCCATGTTCAAGGGTCATCCAATCAATGTCAGTAAAATTGAAATCACCCATTATCAATAAGTCCCGGTTGCAGAAACTAGACAGTTCTTGAAATAACAGTTTGTCGTCTGCTAACGATAATGTCTTTGGCCTATATATTACACAAACATTCATTTTTTGTCCATTTGTTTGGGTTAACTCAACCCACAAACTATCATATGCATCCTGTTTCACTTTCTCTAAAACACAAGCATAGACATTGTTTAAAACAACGTAAAACAGAACACCCCCACCTTTCTTGTGGTTTCTATACTGATGAAAGTGTTTAATCCCACAATACTAAATTCAGCTTCGAACTCTTTACCTTTTAACCATGTCTCGGTTATTCCTATCATATCGAGATTTTCGCTTTTGACATACGCCTGTATTTCTTGAAATTTGTTCCTAATACTACGGGCATTAAAGTATATGGTATTAAGAAACTCGTGATTATTTCTTTTTGACATGTTTTGAGTTTCAATATCATGCCTTACATTATAGTTTTGTTTTTTATTAACACCTTGCTCTATATTATTATTTGGTCCTTCATTGACATTTAATGCCTCATTAACATTTCTCCTATCAAAATTAACATTTCCCCCATCACGGACATCTGGTCGCTCACGGTCATCCGATCTCTTTTGTACACTTTGTCCCCCTACGTCACCGCGATTCACACCGGCCTCCCGTTGTTCATTGACATTATGTCCGGCATCCCTTCCTATAATTATATTTTGTCCTCCAGTGACATTATATCCTACCGTGATATTTTTTCCTCCACTATAATTACATCCTATCGTGATCTTTTGTCTTCCTCTGTCATTACATCCCATCGTGATATTTTGTCCTTCATTGACATTCTGTCCGTCATCCCTTCCTAGAATTATATTTTGTCCTCCACTGACGTTATATCCTACCGTGATAATTTCTCCTTCAGTATCATTACATCCCATCGTGATATCCTGTCCTCCATGATCATTACATCCCATCGTGATCTTTTGTCCTCCACTGTCATTACATCCCATAGTGATATTTTATTCCTTTGACATTACATCCTAATGTAACATTTCGTTCTCTACCGACATTATATCCTAAAATTATATTTTTTCGTATACTGGCATATTGTTCTACATTGATGCTATACTCTACTCTGTTTTCCCAAGTACACTCTATTTGCCCTTCCCTTTGGGCTTCTACCCTGTGCTTATACTATATCTATGTTGGCTTATTCTTTTATTTAAACCTTTGCCTGTTTGGCCTATGTAAATATAATCACAATTTTTTTGTATGGTATACTATAGATACAACCTTCTTTTCTTCTTGATGAATTTTTAATTAATAAGCTCTTAATGTTATTATTGTTTTTAAATACTACCTGGATACAAAATTTATTAAAAATGCTAGGAAGATTGATTAAATTTTCATGGTACGGAATTGTTAACATGTTTTTATAATTAAATTGTTTGACCTGCGAAGTATTAAGAAAAGATTTCCTATTTTTGATTTTTGTCTTGTTAATCAGATGTTTCAGATATTTTAAATTTTTCCAATGCCATAGATAAATAGTATTCCTTGATACAAAAACTCAAGGGAACAAATTCTATAAGCTCTTAGGAAAATTGATGAAAAAACTGAAAAATTGGTGTTTTGACTGTGACTAGAAAAAAAATTAATGTATGAAAGGACATTGGTTGGCTTCCTGTAAACTTCAAATTTAAAATGTCTTCCACATTGGTAAATATTTACGTCTAAAAATGGTAAAACATTATTTTCTTCGACCCCCACTCTGAATTTAATGGAATGCACTAAATTATTTAAATCTGACAAAAAAGTATCCAAATGCTGATCATCAGTGTTGAATGTTACTATGTTGAGATAGTTGTATTCAACATTAGAGATGAGGCACTAAAGATAGACACGGACGCATATCACTGCTTTATTGTGAATGCGTACACCCAAGCTCTCTCTAACTAACTGACTGCGCGTCCTTTCTCTGAGCACGCCGTAAATTTCCCTAAAGTTACCATTTCCTCAATTAGTTCCATTTATTCCCTTTCACACAAAAAACAACGGACACTCAAAATAATATAAAATTATCCTATTTCACATACATCCCACTTTCACATTATAAGAATTGAAATGATAATTAAATAATTATACAGGAAACTTTGAGAACAATTACACATACATACGAACATACATACTTCCAATTACGCATTACTTTTGTAATTCCTAAGATTGAATATATTTTGCCATAAAGAATGAAATAGACATACAATGAATGCTCGGCTAGCGATCTGTCGCTAACCCCAACGATGTATAAATTTGAACAGAGATTAAAAATTATACAAGAATGGCAAGGTAAGTACATGGATAACACAAGAAACAAGACCGTATAATGAGGTAGAGACCATTGGTTAACATGAAGACATGATATATAGACATACAAGAATACACGTATGTATGAAATTTACTAGAAATAAAAGTTTTGAAAGGAGGTGAGTGGAGAACACTTTGGCAGCTAGATGGTTAGGAGGTTCAAGAAGAATTTGTACGGCTCCGAAGATTATATGGGTGGGGCACAGGTGAAGGTGAAGGGGGAAGGGAAGGAGGATTTGTGTCAGGGGGAGTCAAGGGAGTCGGAGGGTCAGTGTCGCAGTCTACACCTCGGGAGAAGAGTTTAAGGTTGTCCAGGTGCATAATGGTCTCTGAATCTGAATTTAGGTGTTTCAATTTGACTTTGTAGGTTCAAAGGCAAGGACACGGAAAGGACCAAGGAATTTAGGTGAAAGTTTGGAAGAGGGAGAATGGTTCAGGGCATACACGATGTCACCTATTGCAATGTTAGACTCTCTCGCATTTTTATTATGAAAACGAGCCATCTCGTCTTTGGCGAAAGAAAGAGATTGAATAATTTTCTTGAAGAGAGTGCTGAAGTTAGAAAGTGAAACTTTTACAAAATCATTAAGGTTATAAATAGGGCCTGTATCTGAAGTAAGGAGGTCATTTGTCTAAAGCAAAGATGACAAAGTGAGGCGACTCCGATATGGACCTATTGATGGCAATATTAAGGCAAGACTGAATCATAGGAACATGGTGATCTCAGGAGAGGTGAAGGTCGGAAGCGAGGTGTCGGAGAACATTGATAATCTTTCTGTTTTGGCGTTCGAAAAGGCCATTTGAAAAGGGTGGTAATCAATTATATTACATTTTGTTATCTGAAAGGATTTGAAAGAATCTCATTGCTGAATTACGTTCCATTGTCAGAGAGAAGGGTTTTGGGAGTGGCGAGGGGGCAAATAATCTTGTCAATAAAGTTCTTTGCAATTGTTTTAGCAGTCTCGTCCGAATTAGGTTCAAGGATGCAGAATCTGGAAAAATGGTCCATACACACAAACAGGTACTGATTTCGACTAGAAGTGAGTAGTAACTTGAGAAGGTCAATCGCAACCATATCAAAGGGCTGGCTAGGGGCTGGATATGTCAAAATGGGAACTTTGCTGTGAATATTACCTTTATGGGTAGCACAAGAACGACAGGTGTCTATGTGGGCATGGATATCCTTTTTCATATTGAGCCAAAAGTACTGAAGTCTGGCCTGTGTTAAGCATTTGTCTTTACCTGGATGTGCAGCAAGTGGAGAATCATGTAAAAGGAACAGAACTTCAGGAACTAAGTCAGAAGGAACTACGAGTTGTTGCACAAGTCTGTTTGGTTCATATTTGTTGGAAAGTGTGGTTCCATGGTAAAGAACGTCATCGACGGGTCTGAAGTGTTCCAAGGAGGTAGATAAGTCTGTAATTTCTGATGTATCTCTTGACTTAAGAGAATATATCACACGTTTCCACAGGGGGTCAGCTCTTTGAGCTACTTGAATACGCGCATGAGTAAGAGTGACTGTCTGGGAGAGGGAATTGATAGCAGCAATATTATGAGAAAGTGCGTCAGCAAAATTATTTGCTTTACCTTGCACAAAAGAGAATGTGAGATTGAATTCTTGAATGGTCAAGAACCAGCGAGCAAGGTTCCCGGACAGGTTCTTGCCTTTAAAAAGTTGAAGAAGCGCCTGATGGTCTGTATGGACTGATAGGGTAACCAAGAATAATTTCTTTAAAATGTCGAAGAGCATAAATAACCGCTACGGCTTCAATTTCGGTAACAGAATAATTACGTTCAGCTTTGTTGAGGAGTCTGCTGGCAAAGGCAATAGGGCGAAGGTGTGTATCTTGTTCCCGAATAAGGACAGCACCAAGACCTTGCAAAGAAGTATCAGTGTAGAGAATGAAAGATAAGTTAAAGTCAGGAAAAGCTAGAACAGGAGCAGTAGTAAGGGCATTCTTTAAGTCTGCAAAAGCTTGTTCCTGGGCAGACGACCTCTGAAAAGGAACATCCTTCTTTAGCAGTGAAGTAAGAGGAACTGCAATAGTAGAATAATTCTGGATGTACCTTCGGTAATATCCTGAAAGTCCAAGAAAGGAGCGAAGGTGCTCAACGTCTGTGGGACGAGGAAAGTCAGCAACAGCTTTGACTTTATCAGGAACAGTAAGAATGCCATGAGAAGTGAGGACATGACCAAGAAAACTAATTTCTTTCTTAAGGAAGGAGCATTTGCTCAACTTGAGTTTGAGTTTGGCATTAGCAAGACGAGAAAATACCTGTTGAAGTGTTTGAAGGTGTTCTGGTATTGACTTTAAAGCTACGATGATGTCATCCAAATACATAAAGACATTATCACCAAGTAAGCCAGCAAGAACAGTGTGCATAAGTCTTGTGAAGACAGGAGCAGAGGTGAGACTCATAGCTAAGCGTTTGAATTTAAAATTACCAGAAGAGGTTGAGATGGCTGTCAGGGGTCGGCTCTCTGGAGAAAGAGGAATCTGGAAGTAGCCGGACATGAGGTCTAAGGTTGAAAATACAGTATTTTTCTGGCCAACAGAGTGAAAATTTTCCTATAATACAGGGGTCAGTGTTCTTTCCGGAATAGTGATTTTGTTTAGTTCTCGAAAATCTACAACAGGACGGAAAGTACCATCTGGTTTGGGTACAAGAAACAAGGGAAAATTCCATTAAAAATGGAGAGCTCAGTGATATCTTGGGCAAGTATGTCTGCAATGAGCTTGTCCACAATTTTACGTTTACTGTGCGGCATTCTGTAAGCCGGAATGTAGCAAGGTTTGGATCCTTCTCGAAGGAGAATGTGATGATAAATGAGGTCAGTAGAGCCTAGGAATCCACCAAGCAAGGCAATGACATATCGAAAGGCATTGCATAGAGAAATTAATTCCTGTTGGGCATCGGGAAAGTCAAGGGAACTGAAGTGGGTTGAGTCAATAGGAGCCTATGTATGAGGCACATCGGAGGTAAAGGTACAAACAGGCAAGGAAGAATTGTGGTCATCGATGGTTTTTACTCTTTAAGGGTAAACTAGAAAATCACATAAGTTTGTACCAGGTTTGAGATGGAGGGGTGCATTAGTGTTATTGGCAATTAAAAAAGAAGTATGATCTTTTTGGTGGTAGTGCATAAGGCTGAATTTAGTGATATGCCATTGACACGGGTGGATTCTGGCATACAGAGAACATCGCATTCCTGAGCTAGAAAAATGCGAAGCTGCACTTTGCAACACTCATGTGGTGGTAGGGTCACAGGTCTTGTTAACACAGCATGAGTAGTACGACACATGGTGGAAAGCACAGTGGAGACAGGGGAGGAGGTAATTACCAATTCATCTAAGAGAGGAGATAAAATTTGCTCTGTTGAAGAGAATTCTAGAGAAGGGGGGGGGGCACTTGGTATTCCGTTTCCTAGCTTTGGACATGCGAGAAGAACGCATTCGCTTCACACGGTTGAAAGATTTGGTCAAGGCTGGTTTACTGGAAGGATGGAGTGAAGTCTGATTGGAAGGTTTAGACGAAGGTTGTATAGTGGCCTGTGAAGTGGAATCTAGAGCAGGCATGGAGGAAGGAATATCCTTTGGAGGTGACTGAACATGGTCAGGGGTAGAAGAAGGAGGAGCAGTAATAGTGGGAACAGAAACAACTGGCATGTTTTGTTGAAGGGAGGGGATTGCTCAGAACTAGGAACTGTAGGAATGGGTTTAGGGGTAGTCGCCAAAGGGAGGGGAGGAATGAAATGACTACCATAAGCAATCCCATGATATGTGAGGTAGACGACAATGCCATATTACTGCATGGTGTGTAGACCTAGAAGCACATCTGCAGGAAACTGTACATCGGCGACATAAAGGGGAGCTTGAATCTCGGAGCTTTGATTAGTGAGGCTGATCGGAAGATGAATCTTTCCTAGAACTGGAAATGGAACACCATCTACGTTTGAGAAAGGTTGAAGAAAATATGATATTTACAGGGGACCCAGTATCCATGAAGAGGGATATAGGAATGTTATGGACAGTAGCAGGAATGGAAAGGGCATGCGACCCTTGTTAGAGTTAGAAAGAGCACAAACTGGAAGGGATGGCAAGGGGGCGGGTAATGGGGATGCGACATGAATTCTAGGAGGGGAAGTCTTGAGAGGAGCAGAGGCAGATAGTCATTTAGGAGAAGAAGAACGGGAAGGGGAAGTCTGACGGGGAGGGAAGGGAGTATTGGAATGGGTGGTGTTCAAAACATGACACTCAGCAGCCGAGTGAAAACAAAGGCCATGAATAGGGCATTGTTTAACAGGAGGAGTGGCAATACGGAGATAGCAACGGTTGCCATAGTATCCCGGTTTCTGACAGAAGTAGTAGATGACAGGGTTACGGGAGGATGATCTGTGTCTAGGACGGGAGTTGGATCCAGCGCGAGAAGTGTGTTTAGAACGAGACGAAGGTCTGGAAATATGAGCAATAGGCAAGGTAGGGTTGGTGATAGGAACTGACTGAGCAGCAATGTCATTCTGTATCTTGGGTGAATCATGAAATTTGTGAGAGAAATCTGTTAGGGTCATATCCAAACTATGAAATAGACATACAATATTAGGCAAAATGTATGTGTGTGTGTGTGTGTGTGTGTGTGTGTGTGTGTGTGTGTGTGTGTGTGTGTGTGTGTGTGTGTGTGTGTGTGTGTGTGTGTGTGTGTGTGTGTGTGTGTGTGTGTGTGTGTGTGTGTGTGTGTGTGTGTGTGTGTGTGTGTGTGTGTGTGTGTGTGTGTGTGTGTGTGTGTGTGTGCGTGTGTGTGTGTGTGTGTGTGTGTGTGTGTGTGTGTGTGTGTGTGTGTGCGTGCGTGCGTGTGTGTGTGTGTGTGTGTGTGTGTGTGTGTGTGTGTGTGTGTGTGTGTGTGTGTGTGTGTGTGTGTGTGTGTCCGTGTATGTTAAATGAAAAGTTGGAAATGTGTGTTCTGATGGAAGAAAGTGCATGGAGTGCCAGGAGGCGCAGCATATTAATTTTCATGGCAGTCGCCTCTTTTGGGATGGCTCTGGTTTCTAGTCACCACTGGCACTTTAACTCTCACATGTCTGCCTCCTAGTGCTACACCCAGGCCAGTTATCTCTACTGATAATCTAAACCAAGTGATGAGTCCTCTACCTGATAGATCAGTCCTGGAAGATAGGCTAGGAGAGATAACCCTAAACAACCATTCTCCATTCACCCCTGTCTTCTGTCCTCTCCCGTCCTTCCTCAACAGACATTCCCCTCTTCCCCAAAGCCCCCTTCACCCCATCCATCCACCTCATCCTAGGACGTCCCCTCATGTTCACTCCCTCCACATCTGCCTTCCATACCTCTTTTACTAGTCTTTCTTCACTCATTCTTTCCATATGTCCAAACCATCCTAATATTCTTTCATCAACCCTATCTCCCAGCTCCTTTTCCACCCCTGTTCTCCTCCTCACCTCCTCATTTCTCACTCTATCTAGCCTAGTAACCCCCATCATACTTCTCAGACACCTCATCTCAAACACATTCAAACTCCTTCTCTCTTCCTCTCTTATGTTCCATGTTTCTGCCCCATACAGTGCTGTTGGCACAATCACTCCTTCATACAGTCTCCTCTTAGCATCCATTCCCAAATGTCTACTCCTCATTACACTCTTTAATCCACCAAGGCATTTACTCGCTTCTCTCAATCTACATTCTACCTCCACCTTCACTCCACCTTTTCCTGCCACATTTGCACCCAAGTATCTAAAACTATCCACTTCCTCCAGTCGCTCTCCCTTAATGCTCACTTCCAGTCTACTGCCATTTTCACCCCTTGTACATCTCATCACCTTACTTTTACCCACATTTATCTTTAGCTTTCTTCTATCACATACTTTCCCAAGCTATGCCACCAACTTCCTCAATCCCTCCTCCGATCCTGCCACAAGCGCAGTGTCGTCCGCAAACAACAGCTGGCTCACCTCCCACTTTTCTCCATTTTCTTTAACCATCTCCAATCCCTTGCCCACTACCCTTGCATTTACCTCTCGCACCACCCCATCCATGTATAAGTTGAACAGCTAGGGCGACATAACGCATCCTTGACGAAGTCCCACCTTTACCTCGAACCACTCACTCTCTCCATTTCCAATCCTGACACAAGCTCTACTACTCTCATAAAAACTCTTGACAGCTCCCAAAAGCATTCCTCCTATCCCGTATACCTGCATAACCTCCCACAGTGCTTCTCTGTCTACCCTATTGTAAGTCTTTTCCAGATCCATAAAAGCCCAAAAAACATCCTTCCCCTTTCCTATAGCTTTCTCACATATCTGTCTTACCACAAAGATCTGATCTACACAACCTCTACCTGTCCTAAATCCACACTGTTCTTCACCAATTACTCCTTCTGTTCCTCTCCTAATCCTCTCAATCAAGATCCTCCCATAAGCCTTCCCAACTACACTTAACAAGCTAATCCCTCTGAAACTACTACAATCACACTTGTCCCCTTTTCCCTTGTAAAGTGGAACTATACAGGCACTCCTCCAGTCCTCCGGCACTCTACCCTCTCTCCAGCAAACATTAAATAACGTCACCAGCCAGTCCTCCCTCACTGTACCTCCCTTTTTCAGACATTCTGCATGGCATCCATCCAGACCAGGTGCCTTACCTGCTTTCATAATCTTAACAACTGCCTTCACTTCATCCTTCCTTATTTCTCCTCCATTCTCCTCACTCATCACTCATTTTCTTCGCATTTCCCACTGCAGCTATCTTTCCTTCCCTATCCTCCTCCACATTTAGCAACTCCCTAAAATATTCTGCCCATCTTCCCCTTACTGCCTTCTCTTCCATTATCATCTCTCCATCTGCACCTTTTACCTTTTCTTCTCTACTTGATTCGCCTCCTCTTCCTCTCTTAATTTCTTTCCAAAACATCTTTCTATTACTTTCAAAATTTTCTGTCATACTCTTACCCCACTTCACATCTGCTCTCCTCTTTGCAACCTTTACCTTTTGCTTTACTTCTCTTTTCTTTTCTTTGTACCTCTCATATGACTCCCTCGTCCTATTTTGTAACCAATCTGTGAAAGCTCGCTTCTTCTCTTCTACAACCTTCTTTGTTTCCTCATCCCACCATTCACTAGGAAAACGAGAACTTGGTAATCGAACGTTTATATATATATATATATATATATATATATATATATATATATATATATATATATATATATATATATATATATATATATATACATATATATACATATATATATATATACACATATATACATATATATATATGTATATATATGAATATATTATATATATATGTATATATATATATACATATATATATATATATATATATATATATATGTGTGTATGTATGTGTGTGTGTGTGTGTGTGTGTGTGTGTGTGTGTGTGTGTGTGTGTGTGTGTGTGTGTGTGTGTGTGTGTGTGTGTGTGTGTGTGTGTGTGTGTGTGTATGTGTGTGTGTGTGTATTTACCTAGTTGTATTTTACGGGAAGGGGAGCTATGCTCGTGGTGTCCCGTTTTCATATCTCGTTTTATCTAAACTATTTTTAAATTCATGTATTGTTTTTGCACACACCACTTTCTCATCTAACTTGTTCCAACTGTCTATTACTCTGTGAGGAAAGCTGTTCTTTTTCAGGTCTTATATATATATAACTATATATATATATATATATATATATATATATATATATATATATGTATATATATACATATATAAATATATATACGTATATACACATATATATATACGTATATACATATATATATATATATACATATATTCGTATATATATATATGTATGTATGCATATATGTATATATACATATATATATATATACATATATATATATATATATATATATATATATATATCAATCAGCCAATGAAATCAGCCAACCTGAGTCCACTGCTGGACAAAGGCCTCTTTCATAGCATTCCATGATTCACACAACCACGCCCACCTCTGCCACGTCACTCCTACAAACTTCTCAATCTCGTCTCTCCACCTCCTGTCTGGTCTCCTTCTTCCGCGCTTCCAATCTCGAGGCGTCCACTCAGTAACACACTTTCTCCATCTCTCATCAGTCGTTCGCACTAACTTACCTGCCCAATTGCACTTCCTCTGTTTTACCACCTCCACAATGTCTTTCACTCTAGTCTGCTCTTTCACCCAACTTGCTCTCTTTCGGTCTCTCGGCGTTATTCCCATCACTGATCTCTCCATTCTCCTCTGTGCCGTCCTTAGCTTCGTTTCCATCGCCCTCGTCAGTTTTCAATTCTCACACCCGTAGATTATTGCCGGCAGAATGCATTAATTGTAAAATTTACGTTTCAAACATAAAGGTAGAGAGCCTCTCAGGATTTTATTATAGTTACCAAACTTTTTCCAACCAATTGTAATACATCTTTTTATTTCGTTATCATGATCTTTAGTCACTCACCATCTGGCCTAAATAATTATAATCTTCAACTTCTTCAAGACTCTCATCATCGATTATAATATCTTTACTTTGAACTTTCGTGTTGAAAATTACTTTGATTTTGGTCTTATTTACTTCAAACCTACTTTGAGACTTTCTTTGTTCAGATCACTCAGCATATCTTGCAAGGGGTAGGGTACGTTTTGGCGCAGACGTTTGGGCGCAGTCGTTTAGGCACGGCCGTTTGGACCCCGGTTGTTTTGGCGCCAGCCTATTTGGCGACGGCTGTCTTGGCGCCATTTTTTTTTTTTTTTTTTTTATCTATAAATTTTATTTTATAAATCTGTCATTTTATATATTTTATTTTATAAATCAATACACAATTACAATATATCAGTTATAAATTGAAAGATAATATACATATTTAGAAATAGGAAAACTAGGTTTTTTAGCTGTTTGCTAAGGTTACTCGTACATACAGAGGGCGCTTTTATTCCTGCCAACGAATGACGTTTGAGTCCGTCAGTCCTTTGCCTCAATTGAGTTAGCTCTGTTAGCGTTTTAGCAAGTGTTTGATTCTTTTACTATCTTTTTATATATTTTTTAAACTAAATATTTCGTTTTATCTATATGATGGCTGAAAAGGTATTAACGAAACGTTGGCAAAGAAAAATTTACTCATAACGGATTCCTATACGTCTTTGACAAAACAAGCAAAGCTGACAGCGAGTTGAAATATTGGCGCTGTGAGCAAAAAAATCGGTACTAAAGCTGGAGAGGCGGTGAAAGAGCTGAACGGCCATTCGCATGAAGCCTGTGCTGCACAACTAGAGGTTGCACTTGTGAAAACTAATATAAAAAAGAGAGCAAAGGAAACCCTTGAATCACCGACTGTAGTTGTTAATGAAAGTTTGACAGACATATCCCAGTCTAGTCTAGCTGCCATTCCTAATATGTCTGCTTTGAGGAAAATGATACGGAGGAAGCGTAATTCAGTAATAAACGCCCCCACCAATCCAGCTGACTTGCAACAATTGTTTGTGCCAGAATGCTACAGAAGATATGTCCCTCAACCAAGAGTGGAAGAACTATTTTTATTGTGTGATAGTGGACCAAGTCAGGACTGGATATTAATCTTCGGGAGACAAAGCTGGCTACAGTACTTGGTGACATCTGATATGTGGTTTGCCGATGGTACATTCAGTATAACTCCCAGCCTCTTTTGTCAGATTTATGTAATCATGGTAAAAAAAAAAAAAAAAAAAAAAAACGGAGCTCACCCTGTTTATGCTCTTTTGCCCAACAAGCAACGCACCACATACGTGAAAATGTTCGAATTATTGAAAGAAATAGAACCAAACTTGAAACCCAGTTCAATCGTCTGCGATTTTGAACAAGCTGCACATTCCCTGATGTTCAAATAAAAGGATTTTTTTTTTCACTTACCTCAAAACATTCCCTGATGTCCAAATAAAAGGATTTTTTTTCATTTAGCTAAAAATATGCAAAAACATCTAGCTAGACTGGGGTTCACTAGTTTCTATAACACTGATCCAGATTTTGCGTTAAAAGCTAAAATGATTATTGCCATTGCCTTTGTGCCTTTGAACTAGATCGATGAATATCTGAATACTCTAGCAACCGAACTGCCGCAAGAACTTCAAGATTTACTCAACTGGTTTGAACCTACAGTACATATGTTGGTCCTCAGAACAGACGAGGAAATAGAAGACGAACTCCTCTATTCCTCCCTGAAATTTGGAACCTTTATCAGAAAACGTTAAATGGGGAAGACCGCACAAACACTAATACTGAGGCAGCCCACCATCGACTTAAATACGAACTTGGCATGCAACATCCCACCATATGGAAATCAATTGATGGCCTGCGCAAAATACAGAAAGGTAGACATGCATATTATGAAAAGTTACTGGCCGGTCATGAACCACCACAGAAACTAAAAAAGTAAAGAGGTGCAGACAGAAGAATACATGAAACAGTTCTTAGATTTGAAAACATGGATGCTGTCGAGTACTTGAGAAGCCTTGCTCATAATTACCAAATGAACTGAATAAAGCTTTGTTACGTTTTTTTAAGATTTTATATAATATTTTATAAAATAAACTAAATAAAGCTATGTTACGGTTTTATGAAAAGTTTAGAATATATAAACTTGTGCTGGCGCCAAAACAGCCGGCGCCCAAACGGACGCGCCCAACTGTCAGCTGGCAACCAAACGGCCGCGTCCAATAGTCCCATTCCGTCTTGCAAGTCTTCTGCTCTCTCTGAATTAAAAATGTCATCCGCAAATATTAGGTGGTTCAAATATTCGCCATTGATCTTCAAACATTTCTCTTCCCAACTCAATCTTCTGAAAACGTTCTCTTTTCTCGATCTTGATTTTTTCTGTATCTTTATGTAGTCGAATTATAGCGGTACCTTTCGCATAAATCTTTTCTAAAACCCTTATGATCTATTCGTTTGTACCCTGATTGTGTAGCGAGTTTACTATTGCTATTTGTTCTACCGAGTCAAAGTCCTTCTCGTAATCTACAAAAACTAAACAAAGAGTTATGTTGTATTTTGTCGTTTTCTCGATTAGTTGGTTCATTGCCGGCAAATGACAACTGTTCTAGAGTTGAGTATCCGCTTCTAAAGCCTGCTTGTTCTCTCGGTTGGTTTCCATCTAAAACTTGACATGGTAAGGATCTTGGAGAATATTTTATATACATTTGATAGCAAGCTAATCGGTCGATAGTTAGTAAGTTCCTTCTGGTCTCCTTTTTTTATGAAGTAAAATCACTATAGCATTGCACCACGATTCAGGAACGCTTTTCTGACGTAAGCACTGGGTGTACAACTGAGCTAACTTAATTTTGCCTCTAAAATTGCCCATATTGTACGTTTCAAATAAAGACGTCTCATCGCAAGCTCCCACTGACAATGAACATACAGTACATTTATCTGTTCCCTACCATACAGACCACATTCAAACGTTTGACATCCTTTTTGTACGCCAAAAGGGAGAGGAGGTTTCGATCATTTTTAACGTGTGGGAGTGGACTGTCGATACTTTTTTTATCTTTACCATTCATCACAGCACACCACAGGTTTTCATTGTACCGCCATGCGTGGCTCCGGCCTTAGTCATGGAGCCACCGTGACTCAGCTCCGCTCAGTCTCTACTGGGATTCCACGCGCCGTCCTCCCTCCCAAACCCCTGCGGACCAGTTTCCGTGGAATTTCAGGATCGCGCCGTGTTGTGGCCCTTTTCTTTTTGTTTTCTTTTCGCAGAACGCGAGGACGATATGTAGCGTTCGTCAAGGGCTGCGTACATCTAGGAACTAAGGACATGTGTACCTTTAGTCAAGTCCTTACCCCTACGGAATGGGGAGGGGGGCAATGGCTGTGACAAATGACAAATTGTGTTTTGTCGCCTTCGTTACCGAAGGGGATTCATAAAGGTAAATGGAATCACCTGGCGACAGACAAGAAAAATCTGACTACTACGGAAGAGACCATATCTTACTTGTTACTGCGGTGACAAGGATCTACTTGTGCTGAATAAAATCTCCTAGCGGTAGCCATCAAAATGAATATTCAAGTCAAAAATCGCACTTTATCCCTCTGACAGCAGAAGTTTTCTACATGTGAATAAAATCGGCTGAAGGCGTCGACAGAGACAGAGAGAGTGAAAGAGAGAGAGAGAAGGGGGAGGAGAGAGAGAGAGAGAGAGAGAGAGAAAGAGACAGAGACAGAAAGAGAGAGAGTCATAGGGTAAGACAGACAGAAAGAGAGAGAGACAAAGAGAGAGAGAGAGAGAGACAGACAGAGACTGTGTAAGAGGCTAGTAGAAAAGAGGATAAAAAGAAGGGTAGAATATGAGTTTTTGCATTTTATAAATAAGTTGTTTGTAAATAACAGCCCGAGAGAGCTGTCTGAGTCTGCATTCCGCTTCGTGTAGGTAATAGAATATTATTTGTAAATAAGAGCCCGGGAGCTCGAGTGTATATTTGAATGTTACTGATATGACATTCCTTTGTAACCTAAGTGAGAATTATGCAGAGACTCAAGATTATTCTAAGTAAGCAATATTGCCGTAAAGACTTTAAATAAAGGATCTGATTGGTGAAAGGGTGAAGGAGGAGAAAATTTAATTGGTTCATGAATGTAAGATCGCGCCCTTTGGGGAGGATCTTAAAAATAGAATTAAAGATCATCGGACTAAGGAAATCACTACGTCATTGCAAAGCTCACTTAAGGTCTTGTATACGTGCTCTCGGAGGATTTCTTTGAAGAACTTCGGAGAGTGCAATGTATAAGAATTAATAGAGGAAAAATATGGAAAAAAATTGAAAGTTCTGATTCACCCAGACAGAAGATTACAACTGAAGGGAGTGAGTCGCCAAATCCATAAGGGAGGGCCATAAGCGCGGTGACAGTGGTTACAGAGAGGGAGAGAGACAGAGACGCAGAGAGAGAAACAAAGAGACAGAGAGAGAGAGAGAGAGAGAGAGAGAGACGGAGACAGAGACAGAGAGAGAGAGAGACAGAGAGAGAGACAAAGGGGGAGAGAGTGAAAGAGAGAGAGACTTGGCGAAGAGCTAAGAGCCCAAATGTCGACCCTTAAAGAATGAAATCGAATCAGGCTCAACTTTCATAGACAGGGGTTAATCCGAGATTTGAATGAAAATGTTTGGCGAAATAAACATAAAACTAACCCCAACCCCCTTCCCCTTAAAGGATCATTTTAACTTGGTCGATTAGAATAGTTACCAATGGTAACAACTTCACTGAGGTGAAGTTTCTCGAACTGACAAAAGTCGCCAGAATAGAGTGAATAGGGCGCGTCTTCATGGCAAAGAAATCGATTCAACCTGCACCTGACTGCCACAACCCTCCTCCAGCGTAATAAAATCGTCTGACGCCAGGCAGTAGACCTCAGCTCGTCTGCTTCGTGACCTCAGCTAGAGAGTTCGTTTTCTGCGCAAACACAAGCTAGCGAAAACCTGTGAAATTTATTATCTCCGAATAGTGACAAGTGATTGCGTTGCGTTTTTTTTTTATTATACACGTTACAATTGTATACAGTTACAGATATAAGATAAAGTGTAGTGTTCTACAAAACAGTATTCTGTTACTGTACTTCAAATGTAGGATTAATAGTATAAGGTAAGCAGAGTAAACTTCGTGTATTTAGTATATTTAGAGATCTCTTTGGTTTCTTTTGCTGATTTATATTTTTTCTTTGCCGTTTGTATTGCTGAAGAAGGAGCGCAATGGCTTGTGAAGGTTGTGTGAACCTGGAGGATCCTCTCAGGATGTGTGAGGAGGAAATTCGTCTTCTCAAGAGAGTGCTCTGTGAGAAGGGTGAATCCTCCCCACAACCCAAAGAGCTTTCCACTACTTCTCCTTCTGTCACTGCCGTGAGCGAGTGGCGCTCCATGGGGTCCCGTTTGTTGAGCCCGCGTTCGGCAGGCGGGTGCCCTGCGGAGCAACCGCTGGCTCTAGCCAATCGTTTTGCTCTGCTGGAGGATGAAGTGGCTGAAAATCAGGAGTTCTTGGTGGTGGGGGACTCCATGGTACGAGGCTATGACGACATCCTGCAGCGGAAAAACAAACGACGTTGCATGCACAGCGTAATGTAATAGCACATTGGTAAAATGAAACTTGTTAACCCACTGTCGGGGAAAATAAATAAGAAATAAAAATTATCTGTATATTTCGACCACTGACTGTGGTCCTCTACAGCAGAATGATACAAAGGAATAGAGTTAACAAGTATAAATATGGACAGGGAGAGAACAATTAGGAGACGCGGACAAGAGGACTCAGGTTACTTGGGGTTGGTATGTGGGAATCTGTCCTGCTGCTTTAATATTTAATTGGTTTGCTGCCAGGACAGATTCCCACATACCAACCCCAAGTAACCTGAGTTCTCTTGTCCGCGTCTCCTAATTGTTCTCTCCCTGTCCATATTTATACTTGTTAACTCTATTCCTTTGTATCATTCTGCTGAAGAGGACCACAGTCAGTGGTCGAAATATACAGATAAATAGTATTTCTGATTTCTTTTCTCCGACAGTGGGTTAACAAGTTTCATATATATATATATATGTATATATATATATATATATATATATATATATATATATATATATTTCAACTAGAAATCACTTTTAATTCCATGCCATCGCAGTCGAGACTGAGAGTGGCTCGAAGGAGGCATGCATATATATATATATAT
>NC_134787.1:41770839-41780839 GCF_046742065.1 Oratosquilla oratoria
TGTCAAGATTAAAATCTCACAGAAATAGATGCCAAGGTCAGACACAGCATACAGAAGAAATTGATGACCCAGGTAAATAATTTTACTTATATTGTGTGCATTTATCCCTTTTCATACGCAACTATATAAATTTTGTGAACAATGGAGAGCATGTGCAATAAAAATATGAAGGCCTAAAGAGATGATACTTGAACTTTATTACTTCTGAATTTGGGTGATGACTATATCACTATAATATACTGTATCCACTCAACTTTGGGGCCAAGATGATTGTTATTCATTTCATTCAACATTGTGTAATATATCTAATAGGTTCCATTGGATTTCAGCCCACATAGGATTCAGCCCAAAGGAATTTAGCCTAACCTAACCCATTATTTCTAGTGAATTTAAAAGTGGACTGAATCCTGTGTGGGCTGAATTTAGTGGCTTGTGTGAATATGATCATTATCTAAAAAAAATAACTACTGTACTCAAAAGTAGCCTAAATCACACTGTATTCATTTATTTATTTATTCATTTATAAATTATGCAATATGCTCAAATTTTCTGTTTCCATTTCAGGATCTGTATCAACAGCTTCAATCCATTCATCATCAGCTTCACTTAAATTATCTGCATACCTGACTCCACCATTATAAAGGTCACTATCAGACTCCTTCACAGGCGCCGCTTCTGCTAAATAATTTTCATCTGAACGAAAGTCATCAACATCTCTGGACAGATTTATCATAAACACTTCAGCCTCTCAAAAGGAAAATCTCGACAAAGAAGTTGCAAGAATTATATTTGCTACAAATTCACCATTTCGTCTTCTTCAGCATCCTCAGTTTCTCAAGATGGTTCAGAACCTGAGGCCAGGTTATATTTCTCCATCCACAAAAGATATTGGTGATAAGTACTTGGATCATGTGTATGAAAAGAAATATAAAAAGTGTGCAGATGACCTGAATAATGAAACTGTATGTCTTTCACTTGATGGGTGGTATAACATCCATAATGAACCCATGATATGTGTCACTCTAACAACATCCACTAGTCTGATTTATTTAGTTGACACAATAGACACATCAAGGAAACCTCACACTGCTGAATATCTTCTACAACTTGTACAAAATTCGATCAAGAAGGCTGAACAAGATTTTGGTTGTCACATTGGAAGTGTTGTGACAGATAATGCAGCATATATCACCAAGATGAGAAAAGTCTTGGAGGAATCGAGTGAACCTGAGCATACCGTCCTCACATACGGCTTATACCGTCCCTTGTATACTTATGGTGAGTCTATATAACACTGCTCCTTATATTGATATGCTAAAAATGTCATTTAGTAATCAGATCACATATCAGATAGCAATCCCACAATATTTAAAATCTACAAAATAAAAATGTATTTACATAAAATAATTTATATAAAAAAAATCGATTTTTTATATTTTTAAAAAGATTAGAAAAGAAAAGAAAAGAAAATCCAACCCTGGTGTCTACTAACCTTATACAATAATACCTGTTAAGTCCGGCTAAAATTGGCTTTTCAAAGCATAACAGTGCCTTAAGAATAGTTTCTTATTTCACTAGAAAAGTTTATATTAACTTATACTGCATTGAATAAGTCAATAGTTGATATATTTGTCCTATATATAATGTTAGGCTTCTAGTTTTGATATATTTGTCAAATATGAAATGTTAGGTTACAAAGAAAGCAATGGCCTCTGCTAGCGGACCCAGGGATTTGGGTGCGCACGTCCTGTGTAATAGTAGTCCTTGATAGATATATATATATATATATATATATATCTATATATATATATATATATATATATGTATATATATGCATTAATATATATATATACAGGTATATATTCATATATACAATATATATGTATATACATACATATATATATGTATATATATATATGTATATATATGTATATGCATGTATACATATATATATATATATATATATATATATATTGTTACGAACCTTACGAGTACTTCTGACTAGTAACATAAAGATATTCTAAGATGTTATAAATGATTCCCAAGAACGTATGTCTTTGGGGTATATATATATATATATATATATATATATATATATATATATATATATAGATATGTATATATATATATATATATATATAGTTACGAATCTTACGAGTACTTTTGACTTGTAACATAAAAATATTCTAAGATGTTATAAATGATTCCGAAGAGCCTGTCTTTGAGATATCTGCTCACAATAAAAACAGTAAAGGTCGCCATGCAATTTTTTTATCATGAAAATGAAAAAAAAACAATGATACAACTGGAAAGCTTAACATTATTCATTAAAGTTAACAGGAATAACAAGATAATCATAACCAAGGACATATGATTAAGTTAAGGAATTATAAATAATTTCTAAACATGATTCTAAGTTCTTAAACACAATTTTTAACGGGGGTGAAAGAGAAATAATTACCAAAGGATTTACTGTCCAGGCTTCCCGCGTTACTGACATAGACTTCACACGCAAGATCCTATTTAATAGCTGAGTTAGATATATAAAAATGTTGAGAAAGGACTTACTTTAAATGCAGCCGAAAATCCCGTCCGAGGCTGAACGCCCTCTCTTTGGGTCTTCCTAAGTTTTTCTCTACCTCCCAGAGCGCTCATTCCTTCAGTACAAAAGCAGCCCTGATTGGCCAAAGAATCAGCGTCCCTGGAGTTTGAGCCTGATTGGCCAAGACAAACTAAACGTATTTGCACGCACGCTTGGTGACCCTTCTCGTGCAAGTACGACGAAAACGTATTATACAAAACCTTGAACTAATACATAAATGTGTCTTGCATCAACAGAAAAACATAATAATAATTCGGTTTGGCATGTTTACAGAATAATACACAAAATAATAATGCATCTTATAGAGCCAAACATGATTCAATAGAATATTAAGACGCCGACCCAAAACGTTTGGATATCTCCCTGCGCGTGACGTCCAGAACGTAACGCTCTATTCTCCTCCGCTGGATAACTGACGTCTTTTCATCAAAATAATAATTTCATTCGTACGAACCACGATAATTTTCATTCATACGAACCACTTCAGACTGCAGCCATGTAAAAGACGAGGTTAAGTATAAGAAAAAAATCGACTTGACTGCCTTCTTAGCAAGAATCTTTAACGAGAACGTAAGTAAACATCTAATCTCAGTGTAATGTCACGAGTACTAATGTATTATAATTGAAAAGGTGCGTAAATGAACATATGACCTAAATAAATAATTCACACACACACACACACACACACACACACACACACACACACACACACACACACACACACACACACACACACACACACACACACACATATATATATATATATATACACACAAATATATATATATATATATATATATAAATATATATATATATATATATATATATATATATATATATATATATATATACATATGGAAAATAAACTCATCTGCTGGAATTTGAACCCCCGCCAGAGCGGAATGCTTCATATAAAGCGAGGACTGTACGGCCTGTACTACACTGACCCTTCAAAACAGAACGAATTAGTTCACGGACTAATCATTCTGCCGAGGGCACTCGTGTAGAATGTGGTATGTACTATATTTAATCAAATCCTTTATGCAGGCTAGTCTTCCGACAAGTGTTTGTGTCATTTTGACAATTGGAAATAAACTCATCTGCTGGGATTCGAACCCCCGCCAGAGCGGAATGCTTCATATAAAGCGAGGGCTGTACGGCCTGTACTACACTGACCCTTCAAAACAGAACGAATTAGTTCACGGACTAATCATTCTGCCGAGGGCACTCGTGTAGAACGTGGCATGTACTATATTTCATCAAATCCTTTAAGCAAAATGATTAATCCGTGAACTCAATGGAAAAGGTAACACATATAATATGCTAACAAAGTAAGAAAAAGCTTGAGGAGGGAGATGCCCTTTGGAAATAAAACATATTCGGCCGTAAGAGAAGAATTGAACCAACCTTTCATTATCTTTGAACTCTTGTATATTACCGCCCGCGAAAAAGTAAAATAAAAATAACCAATATTTAAACATTTGGTAGAATTATACAATCATTTTACATTTACATGCTTTCTCCTTACAAAGGCTATTATAGTTTGTGTCAACATTAATTTCACAAATATGAATAATATTTATGAACACACAAAAATTTGTTTAATCATAGTAATTATGTCAAAAAAAATGCCAATCGTGTTGAGGGGACACTACAGTAATGGCGTGTTACCACACCATACCCCCATAAACCCATAACTCTAGCCAAAATAATATTTTCTGGAAGTGAAATATAGTTATCCAAGTACCTGGAGTGATAGGGTATCAGAATATATATGGTTATAGGGGTCTATCTCCAAAACCCTAGGAGGAATTCGTGAACAAACAAACAAACAGACAGACAGTCAGAAGCTACTACTTTATTATTGTAGACTAGCCAAATTTCCCGCGAGTTGCTGCAGGCAAATGATGATCATTTTAATTTTGATAGAATTTGTGGAGAAAAGTTACACGTATCAATATAACTCAATGGAAAAGGTAACACGAATAAAATGTTAAGAAAGTGAGAAAAAGATAAATTTGAGAAGGGAGACGCCTTTTTATAAATAGAGTATATTCAGCCGTAAGAGAAGAATTGAACCAACCTTTCATTATATTTGAACTCTTGTATATTACCACCCGCGAATATGTAAAATAGAAATAACCAACATTTAAACATTTGGTAAAATTATACTATCATTTTACATTTACATGCTTTCTCCTTACAAAGGCTATCATAGTTTGCGGCAACATTTTACAAATATAAATGATATTTATGAACACACACAAAAATTTGTTTAATCATAGTAATTTTTGTCACAAAAAATGCCAATCGTATTAAGGGGACACTACACCCCTTTAACCCTTAATCCTAGCCAAAATAATATTTTTTTGGAAACGAAATATAGTTATCCAAGTACCTGGAGTGATAGGGTATCAGAATATATATGGTTATAGGGGTCTATCTCCAAAACCCTAGGAGGAGTTCGTGAACAAACAAACAAACAAACAGATAGACAGACAGAAGCTGCTACTTTATTATTGTATATATATATATATATATACACACATATATATATATGTATATATGTATATATGTATATATATATATATATATATATATATATATATATATATATATATATATATATATATATTGCTGGTGAGAAATGTAGTAACACATTTGTGAATCACAACACCACAGTCGGACGAAAGAAAGAGTCGCGTAAGCAAAACTATATATTTCGATTGCTAACTCTAATCTTCTTCAGTAGTACAAAGTGGAAGGAGGATGCTATCTTAAATAGCAACCTCTTACAAAAGAAAGGGAACTTGGAAAATAATAAACATCACTACCTCGATAACCTCTCCCAGTTCCTTCCCTGTTGGCTTATATGTGCTCAGAGTGTGTGTCATGTCTGTACTTGAAAAAGCTGTAACAAGCGAAACGTAGTACTAATAAAGGTTTCGATCTCACAAGGTGTTTATTCTCACATCACTACCTCAACCCTATGTGACCTGAGGATGACATGTGGTCGGGTCAGGGGGGAGGGGGAGGGGGAGGAAACTTGTTGACAATATGTTTGGTGATGAATAGGCCTTATATAATGTCTGGGGTCCATTGACCCTTGGAAATATTCATCGTGGGCAGATACTCAATTAATGTGGATTCCACTATTTTCTTTCTGAAACCATAGCTTGGTTTATAAATAAGGTCAGATTTCTCCCAGTCCATCCGGTGATTAGATTTATTTACGTGTTGAAACACGGCTGAATTTTCTTGGCCATACTCTTGTGTTCATTCAATCTTGTCCTTAAGTCTCTACCCGTCTGGCTTATGTATGAAAGGTTGCAATCTTTATATGGAAGGAAGTAAACACCTGGGATATGATCTTCTCTCAACCTCTGGTGAACATTAACAACTTTTTTTCATTAATAGCATTAGGGTAATTATGAATTAAATTTACCTCCTCTTTGGGAAGAAATTTTGACATATGACTGATGGACTCTGAGAAGGGGATGACTAGGGGATTTTGTCTCTGTTTTGGCTTAGTGGAAGCGGGATTGAAAAAAACTGGTTCTGACTTGGCTGAGGGCTTTATCCAGGAACCAATGAGGGCAAGCTAATTTTGTTAATTGGGACCTGATAGAAGTTAATTCATGTTCTAAAAAATTGGGGGATAAAAATCCTAAAGGCTCGGAGAAAAAGTCCCGAAGCTACACTCCATTTAATGTGATTTGGGTGATGACTGAAGAAATGAGGGTAACTTCCTGAATGGGTGTTCTTTCTAAAACAGTAAAAGCAAGCTTATTCCCATTTCTCATAATTAAGGTGTCTAAAAGGGGGATTTTGTCATCTTTTTCCCATTCTATTTTGAACTCGATGCTAGTTGTTAAATTGTTGAGTTTATCTAGAAAAATATCAAAGGGACCCCAACTCTCGCCCCAAAGTGTGAAAATGTCATCAACGTATCAACCAAATCATACCTGTATTTTTTTTTTTTTTTTTTTTTTTTCTTTAGGAACACTCTTGAAATATTCCATGTAAAGATTCGCCAGAACAGGAGAAAGGTTAGAACCCGTGCTGCAACCAAACTTTTGCCTGAAAAAAAAATTGAAAGGAAAAAACATTAGATGACACGCAGGTGCGTACAAGAGTAATGATTTTGGAAACCGGAAGGGGGAGTTTGTCTTGGAATGCTTGTAGCTTGATTTCTAGAAAGAACAAAACATCATCAAAACACAATTATTCGTAAATAATGAAACAATATCAAGACTTAATAAGCTACGGCCTGATATGTTAATCTCCTTAATTTTCTGGATAAAATCTTCTGGGTGTTTTATATGGGAATTGGAAAATCTACCCACAACTGGTGATAACAAACCCGCAAGCCATTTGGAAAGTTTGATATTACATGAACCCCTGTTGGAGATGATGGGCCTTAATGGGGTACCTTCTTTATGCAGCTTGGGGAAGCCGTAAAAATAAGGTAGCTTGGGAGTAAAAACTTTTAAGTTTAGCAACGTTTTCACTAGTGGTGATCTTACGAACTTGTCCATTAAAAGAAGCAGCCATGTCTTTTAAAGGATTTTTTGGTAAGTTTCTCATATGTGTTATAGTCATTCAGAAAATCCATGACTTTACCAACATACGAGTCTAGGTCTAAAACAACTACTTTACCCCCCTTTATCTGCCTTGGTGATAATAATATTACTTAGTTTTTTCAATTCTTCCATACCGAGTTGGTAACGTTTGGGTAAACCATTATTGACCTTGAAACAATCGGAAATACAGTTCAAACCAAAACCTAACACTTCTAATTGTGATTTTGAAAGTTCTGTGCCAGAAAGGTTAACGACATTCTCCGAAGAGGCAAACTTGGCCCTTGTAGGTTTTGACAGGAGGCAAGGGAGCCTCCTCTGAGGTCGAATTTGAGGGACGTATGCAGAGGCTACTGAAGAAGGTGCTCCATTGCACGAGGAGCTCGCAGATCCTCTTCTTCTTGTGTTCCTTTCCGTTTTTCCGTTATGAATCTCCTTTGCTGCGTTGAGGCTGTCGTTGTTCCTCGTCTCCTGGTGAGCAGCGTCCTCGTCGAAATCGTCGGGGGAAGTTTCTTGCAGGAAGTCTTGAACATCTTGTTCCTCGAACAACGACGATACCCTTTTCGCCGGAGGCAAAGTATCAGTTTATTGTCGACATCGAGGTTTAAGTTTATGTATATATATATATATATATATATATATATATATATATATATATATGTATATATATATATATATATATATATATATATATATATATATATATATATATATATATATATATATATATATATCTATATATATACAATAAAAAATAAACTTTGTCATATGTCAATCCGGTCTCTCAATGCCAAACTCTCCCTCGGTAAAACGGGGACACCCGTGTCTCCATCTCAGAGTACACTCACGTAAAGGTATTTCGCACTTATTACCACGCACACGTTGTCATAAAGCGGTTGACCGGCGAAATGCCAGAGGAATCCGAGGCCATAAACAAGAAGCGGCAACGCCACCTTTGGAAATGGGTGACAGATCAGAATTTTTTTTTTCCAAAAGCCGTCCTGCAGTTCAACAGACGGTACCTTTACCAGCTAAGGACCGAACATAGTCAAACATTCCCCGCTCTATATGCTAAAGTCAAATCTTTCACGACCAAAGAGTCGGTAAGAGAGTTTCATCGAAAAGTGTAGCGTGTTAAACGTAGGGCTACACAACCCCAAAAATAGATACAGCTTAGATAACACGTTTTTAGAAAAATCTGAGTGCGTGAGGGACTTGGGAGTTCTGGTGAGTCCGGACCTTAAAACAAGGAAGCAGTGCATTAGCGCCAGAAATAAAGCTAACAGCGCATTAGGTTTCATTGCTAGGACGGTAACGAATAGAAGTGCAGAGGTCATTATTAAACTCTATCTAGCGATAGATCCATTCTTGACTATGCGGTACAGTTTTGGTCTCTGTCCTACAGAATGGACATAAATTCACTAGAATCATTAAAGAGAAGAATTACCAAAATGATACATGGACTCGGAAGTTTGCCTTACGAAGAGAGACTTAGGCACCTAAACTTATACTCTCTGGAAAGACGCAGAGTGCGGGGTGATCTAATAGAAGTATTCAAGTGGATCAAAGGCTATAACAAAGGTGATGCAAACAAGGTCATCATGATAAAAAAAAAACAGGGCAGGACTCGCAGTAATGGGTATAAACTAGACAAATTTAGATTTAAGGGGATTAACTCTCATTTCGGTGAAGAATACTCGATTTTGTCAAACTTCGTGTGTGGACTGGTGTGGTGTCCCTGAACACCGCGGGACTTGTTTCCAGACGTATAACGCCACCCTTCTCAGGTAATGGCGGGTTTAAAGGGCCAGAGATTTAAAGATCCGCCCGTCAGCCACGCCCCTTTCTTTGCTATGGTTTGTTTTCCTTGTATTTTGTCGTTTTTTGTTGTTGTTGTTGTTTTTGAGAATTTTATACTCTGATATTATTGTACGATAGGTTAGGCAGCAGTCACCACACTCAGTGCGATCGAAAAAGGGTTCAGCGTATGCCTGCGTAATTTCTCCACGTGCTATCCTGTTTTATACATTTCTTGTTTATAAATTCACTAGTCCATAACTAAATATGTCAGATGTGATAGTTGCCGAAGTATTTTGTTCCATTCTCAACCTGAGAAGTGCAAGAATACTCACCTTAGCAAAGGGATTGTAATGCATGTGTACCATTCATTATGTGAGGGATATGGAAGGTTAGGATTGTCACGATTCTCAGCTAGCATGGGTACAAAAGAAATGTAATGAACATCTGCTGCTTACTTCCCAGAAATGGTCAAAGAATTATGTAAGTAGATATGTGCATTTGATACTCTTTGGAGGCACTTTTATGGAGTAGTGAATATATAAACATAAAAATGCTATTTTCTCAAAACTAGTTTTTTGCACAAAAGTAACTATAATTTCGTGTGTAAATAAGCAATTTTGATCATTCTTGTTGGAAAATGATCGTGATACTTATATCTAACAATATTAGTAAATTCATTCTTAACCTACTTGATATATATTTTTGACAATTTTTTAAAGTTGTGATTTTATGTTTTTTTATAATTTGCTGTAAGGCTGACTTTCTTTTTCACTTATAATTACAAGTATACTAGTTTAGGTACATCTGGATGTCTACTAACTGTACACCAAAGGAAATCATTATTCTCCTCATACTTTTGGAAAAATAAACGTTATTTCAAAAATAACTCAAAATTGCAAGTAAATTGCCTGTTGTGTAAAAAGTTCTTAATGGATTTCAATGAAATTTCTGTCACAGATGCATCCCATTTCTCTGCACACTGTGTTAAATTTCCATTATCCTACATAAAAAGATAAGG
>NC_134787.1:41783339-41788339 GCF_046742065.1 Oratosquilla oratoria
ACACTGAATCTCCCTCACCGTCCTGCAACAGCACTGCTCCTCCGGCGACGTCACTAGCATCGACGTGAAGGGTGAACGGCTTCTCCAGGTTAGGGGCTCGTAGCACGGGCGCGTTGGATAGTAGGGTCTTCAAGCTCTCGAAGGCCTCCTGGCACATCTGCGACCACCTAAAGGCCTTCTTGCCGCTGAGGAGGTCGGTCATCGGGGCCACAATAGAAGAAAAATTTGGACAGAAGCGCCGATAATAGTCTGCCATCCCCAGAAGCCTCATCACTGCTTTTTTTGTCGTCTAGTGCCGGATATTGTTGGATGGCCGCAATCTTAGCTGCAACGGGTCGGACCTCATTCTGCCCGACCACATGCCCCAGGAAGGTGACCCGAGCATGGACGAACTCGCTTTTGGCGAGGTTCACCGTCAGGTTGTTGGCAGCCAGCACAGCGAAGAGAGATTTCAGGCGACTCAGGTGCAACTCCCAGGTGTCCCCGAAGACGACGATATCGTCGAGATAGCACCGGACGCCGTCCATCCCGGCTGTGAGGCGGTTCATAAGGCGCTGAAAGGTGGCCGGGGCATTCCGCAACCCAAGGGGAAGGACGGAGAATTCGTACAGTCCCTCTGGGGTGACGAAGGCGGAGATGGCTCTCGAGCGCTCAGTCAGTCGGACCTGGTAGGAGCCTTTGAGGAGGTCGAGCTTGGTTACCCACCGCGCCGAGCCCACGTCGTCGATCACGTCGTCTATGCGAGGCAAGGGGTACCCATCCGCTTCCGTTACCGCGTTGACCCGTCGATAGTCGACGCACAATCGCATCGACCCATCTGGCTTCGGCACGAGGACAACCGGAGATGCCCACGGGCTGTGGCTGGGTTGTACAATGCCGAGCTCTTGGAGACGTTGCACCTCAGCTCGGACGTACTCCCTCTTGAAGGTGTTCAGGCGGTAAGGACGTTGGCGGATAGGAGGGGCCCCATGGGTCTCCACGTCGTGCTCCAGTGCTGAGCAGGGGCGAGGGTGATCACCGAATATGCACGCGTACGTTCGTAGCAGGGATTCTATGTCCTTCGCTTAGGCACCAGAGAGATGTTCTAACTTCACAATGAGGTCTCGTAAAATCACTGAGTTTTCCATCTTAACACATGACCCACTAAGAGCTTCCAAGAAACACTCATCACTTTCTTCACTAACTTCCGGCACTACTAAGCACGCAGGTGACTGAGGGTCAGCCTCCGCACTATCTCCTATCACACCCTCACCACGATCGTGGTAGGGTTTCAACAAGTTAATATGCACTAGACGCTTTTTCTTGCGTCTCTCTGGAGTGTGGAGGACATAGTTGGCCTGACCTTGGCGCTCTAAGACCTGATACGGTCCACTATACACAGCTTGAAGAGGGTTAGTTTTTAATGGTAAGAAAGCTAAGACTTTATCTCCACTCTTAAAATACCTATCCTTTTGACTTATCAAACTGGTGCTTCAATTTAATCTGAGCACCTTCTAGGTTTGAATGGGCAAGACTTATAGCTAAGCGAAGTTTATCCCCAAACTTAGCCACATAGGAGGCCAACGGGGTCAAAGGCTCATTGCTTATCCAGCTCTCCCTCAAAACTTTAAGGGGACCCCGTGCCTCATGTCCATAAACTAATTGGAATGGGCTACAACCCAACGACTCCTGAACACCATCACGGATAGCGAACAGCAGGAGATCTACTCCCTCGTCCCAGTCCCCTCCGGTTTCCAAGCAAAAGGTACTTAGGATTCTTTTGAGGGTTTGATGGAACCTCTTTACTACACCCTGGGATTGCGGGTGATAAGCCGAGGACCTAGATTGCCTGACACCCAGGCTTTCCATCACCTGGTTAAACAACCGAGAAGTAAAGTTGGATCCCTGATCGGACTGTATCACTGTGGGAAGGCGTACTTGGGTAAAAAAAAATGAACTAGGGCTCTTACAACATTCTTTGCCGTGATGCGGCGTAAGGGAATAGCCTCCGGATAGCGAGTGGCACAATCTATGATGGTAAGTAGGAACTGATGACCACGGGGAGTTTTTGGCAAGGGACCTACGCAATCAATTGTGATCTTACTAAAAGGCTCCTTTATCACTGGGATGGGTTGCAACGGGAACGGTTTGATACTGGGGCTAGGTTTTCCCACTAACTGACAGGGACGGCATGTACGGCAGTATGTACTGACGTCTCTTCGTAACTTAGGCCAATAGAAATGCGATATAATTTTGGCATAAGTTTTCCTAGTTCCTAGATGTCCTCCTACGCCGTCATGAGCAATGCTAAGGATATCTTGGCGTAGGGGCTTCGGAATCACTATCTGGTGGTGCACTGACCAAGGGTGACTGGCGGGGGAGGTAGCGGGACGAAATTTACGCATCAACACGCCAGAGCTAGTGTAATAGCAATTTGTCTCCTGTTGGGCTTCCACTTCACTAACTCCCCTATTGAGAAAACTGGCCAGTTCCGGGTCCTCTGCCTGGAGTTGAACAAGATTACTCCTAGTAACAGGAGAGGAGCCAAAACTAGTCAGGGTCGTGACACTATTCTCAACTGTATTACTCTTAGGTTTACCTGTCGGTGAGGAATCTTCGAAGAATTCACCTAGACCGAGGTCAGGGGGGTTTACCTGAATAGGATCTTCTTCCGATTTCTCACAAGACAAAGGGGAAATCACATCGATGCCACCTCCCTCGCCAGATTCATTGCTTGGGACATCTGTCTGTTGGCTCATACTACGAGTGACTGCACACGCAGGAAATAGCCCAGGGATGTCTTTCTCTAATTGTGTGGTATATTCTCAGCGGTAGGACGTGACGAGACCATGACATTTGGTAACGTCACGCCTCCAGCGAGGTAATTTCGTATTAAGAGGGAGACGCCCTATATAGGTACCCTATCAACTACCCCTAACGTGACATAGCCTGATTTGATATCGGACTGTAAGTATAGCTGGCACAGTGGGATACGTGATCCCCCAGTCAAACCGTTCACTAGAACCCAACTACCAGTGTAGCATTCGTCTAGGAAGGAGACAGCTTCTTTGGTAACCAGAGATAAGGCTGAGCCTGTGTCTCTCAAGATCTTAATGGGAACGGGTACACTTGACTCATTAAGAGCTACGGAACCGGATGAACAACATGGTTCAAACGTGGAGGGGGTGGGAGACACAACAGGTCGGTTATTTGTAGGTGATAGAGGATCCAACTGTACTTCCGTCTGTTTGGCCACATTGATCGAGAGAGAGGGGGTCCCTGGGTGAGAGGGAATTTTGCTCTTTACTCTGAAGCTGTCATTAACATCATGACCTAGCCTACGGCAATATTTACAAAAAGGTTTCCTCTCACTATTAAAGATAGGTCCCCCTGTCTCATGGGCAACGGGCTTACCTGTGGCATATGATGGAAATCCTGATGGCGACCGAGGTCCCGGGGCTGCTGCCTGAGGGGCTGACGTAGGTGGAGGGGCGAATGGTGCAAGAGTAAATGCCTGGTGGGCACGTACTTGGCTGGGTTGGGACGCGGGAGCAGAAGACCTGTAACTTTGGCGGGGATTAATAAGAATGTAATGGTCGGCAACTGGGCCGGCATCAGCTAGGGTACGTATACCTCTTTGATCTAGGTACGCTCGTACATCGGGGTGTAAGTTATTGCGGATGTCTTCGAGCAGGATCAACTCAGCCAGTTTATCATGGCTCTGATGAGCTGATTCACTCTCCATCCACCGTTGGAACAAAGCTTGTTTGCGTCGAAAATATTCGACGTATGTCTCTTTTCCCCCTTTTTTTAAGTTCCTAAACTGCTGGCGATAAGCCTCAGGCACAAGCTGATAGCTGGTAAGGACGGTGGACTTAACCATATAGTAGTCTTTCACCTGCTCCTCAGAGAGAGCGGAGAAGACATCCAACGCCTTACCAGTAAACGACCGATAGACAAGTTGAGTCCATCTGTCAAGTGGCCACCCATTCAAATGTGCCATTTTTTCAAATAGCACAAAGAACCTGTCGGGTTCGTCTTCATTGAACTTGGACACACTTGCAAGCTGGGACTCGAGCCTAAACACAGGGGTATCTGCTCTCGTTTGCTCTCGACGGAGGGTTTCCAACTGTAACTCGATTTTTCTGAGTTCAACTTGTAAGGCTAGATTACTAGGCTCCTTGGCAGTAACAATTTGTGGAGCTTCGTTAATTGGCTCATTGGCAATACCACCATGTGGAGCAATTTTATTAGGCTCGTTGATATTGCCAATCTGTGAAGCCATGTAACTAAGTTCATTGTCACTGCCAATCTGCGGATCTACGTTATTTGGCTCTTTAGCAGATTCCTCTGTTTCAGGTATGTCATCCTCCCTGATCATTCCCTCCTCAACGAGGTGGTTGAAGACCATTTCCCCCTGAGGGTCCCCTTTCAAGCTTGAGTAACCCTCTAACCCGAGGCGTCGGGCAAGGTTGATCAAGCATTCTCTTTTTATATCCCATAGAGCCTTGCCTGAAGGGTTAGTAAGAAATTGGTCGATGTCAAACATTTTGAACTCAGAATTTCGAGAACACGTGGTAATTATATACTGACAGCCAGCTAATAGTTAAACACATAAGATAGATAACTTCTACGGGATCACGGTGCGACCGATAGACACTATTAACGCTGGCAATTTTTTTGGTACAACACAACACTTGTCACACTAATGTAATTGGAGCTTTAGTCTACGTATGCACAATTTTCTATCCTGGACACGGGCCCCACATGTTACGTTGCCCTTCCTGTATACAAGGGTACTGTAACATTTTATCTATCTCATGTTAAGTCAATTGGGGTATTTAGCAAACACTACAAGTACAAGTATCTATATCTTAACTTGAATAATATAATACAACATGAATACTATGATACAACATAGATAATATGATACAACCTGAACATTATGATTCAACCTAGTATATTTCCTACAAGGTCGCACCAGTAACCTCTGAGGCTCCTTCCTATCCCTAAGTATACAC
>NC_134787.1:41793339-41805839 GCF_046742065.1 Oratosquilla oratoria
ACATAGCCTGTCCCCAAAACCTGAAACTGATATACATGATTCGTCTTTTCATGGATCTGAATATCGCAGTGCTTATTGAAAATAAATACCAACAACCAAGTGATGTAATCGAAGACGAACATGACTGCTATAAAGGCTAGAAGTATCACAGAGCTTCGAAAAACAAAAATTATGTCCGACTTCTCTTGTGGCGTCATTCTGGAGGACAAGAGGGACGGGAAGATCCGGAGGGTCTCCAGTTTTTTCAAGGGAAGAAGAGCCTTCTTTCTCTTTCTTCTTTGCCTGAGATCACACCGATAAAAATACTCACCTATATAATGGTTATCAAAACGAAGATCTGTTACATATTTTTTCACATACTGAAATGTCTGGACGGCCGTCCAGACTGTCATAGGCAGAATGAGAAGAGTATTTAGTAGCTCAAAGGCAAGCCTAGCGTAGGTGGAATAAAACAACAACACCCGCTTGATCCTGTTTTCTGATTCTTTTGCGGCGTCGGTTCCAGAATTCAGGTCAACGTCACTCGCGTAGCCAATGTCGAGGCCGACCTGACCCTCGAGAAGTTTGTCTGCATCGAGAATGGAGTTAATCGCAGATCCGAACCCCTGTTCGGAGTTGGCGGCATCACAGTTCATGTCCTTCGACTCGGAGCTCTGGATCTTCTTGCAGTCGACCCTACTGCCGATGATCGGGCAGATGATAAGGGCGAAAGAGGCCGTCGAGTAGCACTTGTTCAACATATTTTCCTTGGCCTTGAAGCAGTCCCTGACGACGTTGCTGATGACGGTCGAGCACCGGTTTTCTGTTTTCTTCTTGTACAGGTTTTCTGTTTCTTCTGCTGAACCCTTGGCCTCCCGGTACTTTTCGTTGATGCTCTGCACGCGGCTGTAGCCTAAGTCCGATAGTTTGTCGGCTTCTGTATTCAGTTCGGCGTTAAGTTTGTTTTCATTACCTCTGTCCTGCTTCACTTCCACATCTATCTCCTGCTCGAGAAAGGCAAGATCCTTCTACAGCCCCGTGGCGTCGCCAATTGGCGGTTCGAATCCTGTGATGGAGGCTATGACGCGAACTATAGGTACGGCGAGGCGTAGGAGAAGATTAATTTGTATTCCGAGTTTCATCCCAACAAAGCAAGCAACTGTACCGAGTGCGGATTTGACATTAGTAACTACGTTAGCAATAGGGTGCTCCACTATAGATGTCACGAACAGAAGGAACAAGAAGGTCCGGATGGATCTTCCGAGGACCTGGGTTGCCGTGATCCACATCATCGAACGGGCGACTTGGGAAGTGGTATACATGAAAAAGATGAAGATGGCAACAGGTAACCCCGTGCTCACTTCGGTGAAAGGGTCATCAATCTTTCCCAGTATGAACTTCCATACGAAGAAGACCCCGAAGCTTAGGCCAAATACAACATGGCTGATTAGCACGATAATTTCGACATCGAAGGGAAGCCATGCTGCAATTATGATCCATCTTTCCTTCACCCTTTGGAGTAGCCCCCTTCTCCTTTTTCTACGTCCTTTAAGTTTTCCCATACTGATAAACCTCTAAATAACCCTTAATGGGTGTGAAATAATTTGGTAAGTCCAAATAATAAAGCCGAAACATTTTGAGACAATGCTGTAGGAAAGAATTATAAGTATTACCCAAAGACCATTACCTGCATTCCGGATCGAGTCACCATCAAGCCTGACCACGTCCATCGAATACTGATACATCTGCCTACCATGTATATTCCAAGCAAATATCTTGAATGGCGTGTTGGTATCCCGCAATTCCAGGGCTTTGATGTCCAATGTAGCACTCCACTTCGAGGGGCCAACCTTCTACACCTTATTCACCACGTAATTAGAGTCGTGAATCTACCCTTCGTGAAGTTCTACAGGTTTCCCAGTCGTGTTTAGAACCCATCTGACTTTCGGTTTAGGGGAGGCCAGGAAGGGGATTTCGATCCGGAAGGACTCTCCGACGAAGGCTCCAAAAACTCTGTGCCAACCGTTATTGTTACCATGGCGGAGAGCAAACCAAGGACCCACCAGGAGCCCAAAAAGATACTCAGTGTAAAACGTATAATTATTCTTGTTCTCAGGGGTGAACATTGCTTTAAATGGCATCATGTTGACTGCGATGGGTGGGGAGGGGACACTGAGAGTAAAATTGATCAGACTGGTGGACTGACCGTGAGTCACGCAGGCTTGAACGGTCAACCCGCTCTCGCTGACCGACACTGTCCTTGTCAGCGAAGTCCCTACAGAGTTGTCGGGGCCGTTGATTTCCGTAAAGTGACTGTGGCGGAGAACTTTGTAAACTTTGATCGAACCATTTTTCCGTATCCTGACCAGTTTCCAATCGATATTCATGGGCGGTAGGCATTCATGGACAAAAATGAAGAACCGAACTAGTTGGTTCGGAGTATAAAGTCTTTTCTTCGAGCCTGTGTCATAACCTTTTGGTCCATAAGAAATTGTACACTTTCCTCTCTTGCTGTCCATGGTCTAGTCCGATGAATCACTTTGCAATTTCAAATTTGGATGAAAAACTTCATATCCTGGGAAGGTAAATGTGGTTTCTGGCGATCCTGGATATGGCCCGTTAATCTATGTGCTTCTGGGTTCGTCTCGATTCTATTGCTGGTGGAAATAACTTGCTGAAGTGTTGACAAGTATTAAGCAAAGAACAGACACTGTCTACAGCATTGGTCTTCACTACAGCGTTCAAAAAACCTAATCTTTTCTTAATCAAATGGAAAAAAATCAACTCACACCTGAGTTGTGGCCTACCAGTGAGAGGTAGGCCACACATTTATAGACTGTTTCTGTCTGTCATCAGTTGACTTAATTCCGCTGAAGATGGTGCATTCATGCTGAACGAAGATCAAGCCTCTCCAGCGATTCCAGCAACGGTTCCTTGTAGTTTGATGCTTGTTGCAAAGCTAAAGAAATCCTCTCTCTCTCTCTCTCTCTCTCTCTCTCTCTCTCTCTCTCTCTCTCTCTCTCTCTCTCTCTATTTATTTCTTTCTTTCTTTCTTTCTCTCTCTCTCACTCTCTCTCTCTCTCTCTCTCTCTCTCTCTCTCTCTCTCTCTCTCTCTCTCTCTCTCTCTCTCTCTCTCTCTCTCTCTCTCTCTCTCTCTCTCTCTCTCTCTCTCTCTTTCTTTCTCTCTCTCCCACTCTCTCGCTCTCTCTCTCTCTCTCTCTCTCTCTCTCTCTCTCTCTCTCTCTCTCTCTCTCTCTCTCTCTCTCTCTCTCTCTCTCTCTCTCTCTCTCTCTCTCTCTCTCTCTCTCTTTCTCATTTATCATCGCAAAGACCCAATAATGAAAGACAATACACCTTCAATTTTTTAATTTTCTTTTCTCCTCCAATTTCTAAAACTGACAGAGTAATTCTCATAGTGCTATCCATTTAAATCTGTCGACTAGGGATTATGAACAGGCTCCCTCTCTCTTTCATATATGCATTTATGTATGTATGTATGTATGTATGTATGTATGTATGTATGTATGTATGTATGTATGTATGTATGTATGTATGTATGCATGCATGCATGCATGCATGTATGTATGTATGTATGTATGCATGTATGTATGTATGTATGTATGTATGTATGTATGTATGTATGTATGTATGTATGTATGTATGTATGTATGTATGTATGTATGTATGTATGTATGTATGTATGTATGTATGTATGTATGTATGTATGTATGTACCCTGAGGATGTCTAATAGACGAAAGCGCTTGGTCATCATTTTATCTTTTCCTTGGTGGTTTTTCCGCATGTATGTATGTATGTATGTATGTATGTATGTATGTATGTATGTATGTATGTATGTATGTATGTATGTATGTATGTATGTATGTATGTATGTATGTATGTATGTATGTATGTATGTATTGTTATGCCTTCCGTGAGGATATAAGGAAATATGTCTAGGAGGGGTTCGTACTTAGTGGCCTTGATGTGGGTAAGGCAAATCCAAACGGAAGTTAACATAAATAACTAATTTAATGTATAACAAAAAGCAAACAAAACAAATATAAGAACTTTACAACAACAAAATTAATCAATTGACAATTAATTCCTCAACCGAAAACCAAGTCATGAGAATATAGATTACGTGGTGACGCCACGGTAATAGAGCAAAAGCGATTTGGGAGAGGTTAAGTTACGCGCCGCTCGCCAGCGAAATAGTCTGTCGCTCTAGGAGCCGGCAGGCATTATATACAGTTGGCGAGGACGGGAGGAAGGCGAAGGATGAGCCGGACAGAACTGGTTTTCACGTCCGTCGGCTTAGAGAGAGTAGATCCCATAAAGTATACAAGCAGTTTTTACCGTACATACGTAATTACCTAACAAGTACAGGATAACACAGATACAGATATTTTTAGATACATGGAGGATGGTGGGCCATCACAACGTATACAAGCAATTTACAGTACATACATAATTATCTTACAATTAAAGATTGACATACAGATACAGACATTTTATATACATGGAGGATGGTGGGCCATCACAGTATGTATGTATGTATGTATGTCTGTATGTAGAGTAACAATTGAAACAGAACAAACAACAGATTACCCTTTTTAGATGTGTTGATTTACAGATATGGAAGATATTCAAAATCTGATATTTTGGAAACCAACCAATGTCTTATACATTAATTTTTATTCTTATCACCATCAAAAAACTAAGTTATCAGTTTTTTCATCCATGTTTTAAAGAGCTTTTAGAGTTTGCTCACCTGAGTTTGTAGATAATGAAATAAATTTATTGATGACATTGGAAAGAATTTAAAATATCCAAAATATATGATTGATAAGGCACAAAACACAGCAAGGAAATAATTTTATGACACCTCTCATAGAAAACAATTTAGTAATTTTAGCTATTCCATACCATGAAAACCTAATCAACTTTCCTCGCATACTTAATATTTTTGGGATCCCAGTTCTATCTAAAAAATACAATAATGTTAAAAGCCTGTTAATTAAAATTTCTCCATACCATGAAAACCTAATCAACTTTCCTCGCATACTTAATATTTTTGGGATCCCAGTTCTATCTAAAAAATACAATAATGTTAAAAGCCTGTTAATTAAAATTTCTCTCTGTATGGAATGTGATTCTAAATACAAAGGACAAACAGGTAAAAGACTTGAACAAGAGAATAAGTCAGCAAAAATATAACATTATAGAATTGGCAGGAAAAACTCAACAAAAAATCCTTATGTAATAACATTATAGAAAGAAACATAATTGAATCTTGTCATATTATAAGTAATCTTAGAATAATTGAATATGAGTTGTTGATGGTAATTTTGTAACTTAAGATTCTTAAGATATATATATATATATATATATATATATATGCATATATATATATATATATATATATATATATATATATATATATATATATTTTTTGTGATGATGATGATGATGATGATGATGATGATGATGATGATGATGATGATGATGATGATGATGATGATGATGATGATGATGATGATGATGCCGATGCCAGTGCCGATTCTTATTTATTCTTAGCTGCCGATGCCTATACCGATTCTTATTCACTCTTAGTTGCCGATGCCGATACCAATGCCGATTTCATTTTATATAATTACGGTATGTCATCAGCATCGGAAGAACCGTGGAGGCACATGCAGAAATTGAAACGTGGTACACCCGAGGACTCGAACCTACGGTCAGCACGTGACCAGTGCAGTAGTGACTTAGGCCATTGATCCATCAAGAGAGATGTAAGTTGGGCGGAACTTTTCTTATATATTTGTATGCTCGAGTTACACATACACGAAAGTTTGCGTTTAACCCATTTTCACTATGATAGTACAATTGGTAAGTATATGAACGCGGGAAAGTATTTGTACAACACTGAATGGGTCCCAGTGACTAGAGATACGTTTTTATCAACTACAATGCATTTTAATTCTAAGCCATCAACATCGGAAGAACCGTGGAGGCACATACAGAAATTGAAACGTGGTACACCCGAGGACTCGAACCTACGGTCAGCACGTGACCAGTGCAGTAGTGACTTAGACCATTGCTCCATCAAGAGAGATATAAGTTGAGCGCAACTTTTCTTATATATTTGTATGCTCGAGTTACATACACATACACGAAAGTTTGCGTTCAACCCGTCTCCACAATGATAGTACAATTGGTAAGTATACGAACGCGGAAAAATATCTCTACAACACTGAATGGGTCATGTGTCCTCTAACATATTTTTGTGTTCTCTCTCTTCCCACGAAGCAGTTTTAGGAGGCACATAATTTACTACAAACTTGCTGCTCTCCACATCCCTGTCCTCCACTTTCATCATAATCATCTCGACTCTATTCTTTCCATGTGTGACATTCCTCACATTTATATCCTTCTTAGTCAGAAACATAACTCTACTCCCTTGTTTTACCTCTCTGTTTCTAATCCAGTAATTATATGCACCATGTCCTACACTGTTGGGTGGTAGTGGGCCTTTCAATTTTGTCTCTACAATTCCCATTATGTCCAATTCTTTTTCCTTCAGGTAATCATTCAGTTCGTTCAAGCCTGTTATTAAGTCTTCTATGTTTGTGTAAGACACTTTTAATTTTCTGCTACTTCCATCATGTTTTTTTTATTTCCCTTCTGTTTTTCTCTGCTATTAACCATTTCCTCACTTTCATATCCATTACACTCCAATAGAATTTCTCTTTGTCTGACTTTGTTCTTTTTTCGTTTTTTTTTTTTTTTTAGGTTCTAGTCTTTTTGTTTTCTTATCCTCTCTTTCCTCTTTATTCATTTCTCTTTTTATCTATACCTGTTTATACTTGTCACTTTCTGCTAGTTTCCCTGTTTTTACTAAGATATTCGCTGTTGTTGTTTGTGACCTATATTTAACCTTAATTGGTCTGGTCTTATCTGTGTTGTATTTCCCTATTCTATATATTTCTTTACTTTCTTTCCCTGTTTCTTGTTCATCCTCTTGAACTACTTCTATTATCTTGTTTACCTTTTCCTTCTCCTTTCTAACTCTTGTAGACCTGTTTGGATTATGCTTCTCTTCCATCCCTAATACAATTATACATTTCTTTTTATCTGCTAAGTCTCTTACTATATTCTCCTTTTCTCTCATCACTTTAATAACTGTGTCCTTAGTTTGTTCTTTCATCTTTTGTGTCACTATATCTTTAAATACAATTTTGTTGTTCTCTTGGAATTTTTTCCAGCCCTGTACTTCTTTTGCTACGGACTCTTTATTTAATTCCTCATTCTCATCTTTTACTTCTTTTAATTGTCTTTTTAATTCTTCTATTTCTTTCGTTAGATTTTTTGGTTCTCCTTCTTTCGTTCTTCCAGTTTATCAACTCTTTGCGTAATCCGTGTAAGTTAGCTGAACTTAACCTCCCAATGTTCGGTCATTTTCTCTAGTTTTTCCTCTAGACTTGCTAATTGGGGGAGGTTGGCATCCCTACCCCCTCATTAAATCCATGGAAATTATTATCTCCACTTTCTATTGTGTTGTTCATATCTGTATTTCTAGATTTAATGCTTTTACTGATATTTTCGGCTTCACTTGCACTGTCTGCAGACCTCTTGTTGACATTTTTTCTGATGTTCGTCTCCTTCCTAATTTCCTTCCGTTTCCCTCAGTAATCCCTCCCTTTCTCTTTTTTCTTGACCTTCCCACTACACCACGAACTTTCCCCTTCCCTACTAATACAACAAAGATACTCCCTCGTCGTTGAGATCCACGAAAATTGCTCTTCTTTTCCGGAGTTCTAATCTTCGCCGTGAATCCGACGTATGTGTGTGTGTGTGTGTGTGTGTGTGTGTGTGTGTGTGTGTGTGTGTGTGTGTGTGTGTGTGTGTGTGTGTGTGTGTGTGTGTGTGTGTGTGTGTGTGTGTGTGTGTGTGTGTGTGTGTGTGTGTGTGTGTGTGTGTGTGTGTGTGTGTGTGTGTGTGTGTGTGTGTGTGTGTGTGTGTGTGTGTGTGTGTGTGTGTGTGTATGTGTGTGTGTTTATTTATATATGTGTGTAGGTTGTAGGTTTTGTAATCCCACCGCTGCCCACCAGAATATAGGTTGTAATTCCACCGCTGCCCACCAGAATGTAGGTTGTAAGTTACTACATTGGGAAATTGGTGGTGAAATAAACTCGGGAGGAGTTGTTGGTTAAATGTGCCACGGTTTAGTTCTGTCTACAATATACACAGCAAAGCTCCAATCAAACCTCGGAGGGTTGCCAGAAACATAATATATACATATATACAAGTTGCCATATTATCAAAAGTGGAGAATATTTTCTTCGCGTCGACTTGAGCGGCGCAGGTCGCTTGACCCGAGATGCTATTATCTATTGTTCGTCAAACGGGGGTCGGCCAGAAAAAAGTCGGTGAGCTGGGTCAATGAACAATGAACCGTCCCTTGGGAGATGGCACCCGTCGTCGAGAGAACCACGTTGTACCATGTATGTGCGCGCGCGCGAGTGCACGCTAGGCATTGAAGGGAGATAGCAGCTACATTGAACGTTGAATATAGAAATGATAACGCATGTGTGTGTGTATATATATATATATATATATATATATATATGTCTAGATGATAACATAGGTATGTGTATATATATATATATATATATATATATATATATATATATATATACAAATATATATATACATATATATATATATATATACGTGTGTGTATTTATATATATATATGTATATATATATATATATATATGTATATATATATATATATATATATATATATATATATATATATATATATATATACACACACACAAGCAGCGGCTTCGGCAGGTTGCTTGACCTGCTTCGTGCCTTAGGCTCCGCCCAGTTATTTAAATAAAGACGTAGAAAATAAAGACATGATAGATTTATAAGAAAAATTTATTGTTAACCTTCACTATGTGTACGACTTCTCTTTGGTGATACCTCGTGTTCGCCCTCCGCTACTGTTCTTGACCGTTTTGGCGATCTGTCTCCATCATCACTTTCCCCGTCACTCAATCTATTGATCATCTGGTAAATTCCCTTCAACTGTTCCTTCAACTTTTCACTATTCTCGCCAAGTTTTTTCTGATTCTCGGGAACCTCTCCAAGCTTATCATGTGATTCCTTGATTTGCTCTCTCTCTTGTTCCAGCATATCCTCGGTATCCGTGGAATCTTCCGTTGCCTTTTTCTAGCCTTTTCCTCCTCAACCAGCGCTTGTTCTCTTCTCTTTGTGCACGTTTCTGGATTTTTTTTTTTTTTTCTCGAAGGAACTTTTTGGAGGCACACTTTTTGTTCTTGTTGTCTCGAGGTCGACGGAATGTTCTGTTCCTTATTTTCGGTTTTCGTTTCTCTTTTCTGTTTTACCTCATCTTTTAATTCAGTACCGCGTATTTATTGCGAACGGCAATTTTACTTGACTTCTTGTGCACCTTATCCAATATATACATCTGGTAATTTCTGTGGTCGTATAACGCGCTGTTTTTCACAAAGCTCTTGTATTCTGAAAAGTTGTGCCGTGTGGACTCTTCCGAGTCTTCTTATGTTATTTCATCCTGTGAACACTCTAAACTGTCAAATAGTTCGTCGCCTTACTCGTACGCTTTATCCTCTTCTAACTTAGCTTTCAAAGCTATCACCTTCCTTAAGAACTCATACACAGAAGCCTTGACATTGAATGACTTAATTCCAACATACAAATCGGGAAACAACTAACTGTTCGTTTCTCAATTTAGACGCTAACGCCTCATTCGTCTAGAATGCCTTCTTCGATATGCCCTTGGTATACGTCAGTCATTTCCACATGTGCCTCTGTCTATGTTTCTTGATTGCAAAATCTTCTAGCATCTCCTCGGTGTCGTCAACAAAGCAATCATATATTTTTGCAAGATCTTAAAACCAAAAAGAACCTTACGACCCGGACTCGCGAGGTGTCCCCAAAACCCAATGAACCAAGGAGTCGTTTTGAACAAAAGTCGGAAAGAGAATTTCTTAATTATATATATATATATATGTGTGTGTGTGTGTGTGTGTGTGTGTGTGTGTGTGTGTGTGTGTATTTACCTAGTTGTATTTACCTAGTTGTATTTTGCGGGAAGGGGAGCTATGCTCGTGATGTCCCGCCTTTGTATCTTGCAGTGTCTAGTTTGTTTTTAAACTCATGAATGGTTTTTGCGCATACTATTCCATTTTCCAGTTTGTTCCAAGTGTCCAAAACTCTATGAGGAAAACTGTTTTTCTTCAGTTCTCTTCTATAGCTATGTTTTTTTATTTTCTTTCCATGTCCTCTTGTGTTTCTTTTGTCCCAGTTAAGTAAGCTCTCACTATCGAGTACCTCTGTGCCTTTCATGATTCTGTAGATGGTCAATAGGTCACCTCTCTCTCTTCTTTGCTCCAGTGTCGGTAACTCCAGTTTAGCCAATCTCTCTTCGTATGATAGGTTTGCAAGTGCAGGTGCCATTTTTGTAGCTGCTCTTTGGATTCTTTCTATTTTCTTTATATTCTTTTTGGTACTGGGGGACCACAATGTCGCTGCATACTCTAATCTAGGCCTTATCAATGTAACCAATATTTTATTTATCATGTCTTCGTCCAAGTATGTAAACGCCACTTTTATTGATCTTAGCAAGTTGTAAGTCTCCCCGACAATTTTGTTAATCTGTATATCATAGGACAAGTCGTTCGTGATAATTACTCCCAAATCTTTTTCGGATCCTACTTTCTTTACTTCTTTGGTTCCAATTGTATATTTTCCTGATATTCTGTTTTTGCTTTTTCCAAACTCCATTATGCTACACTTCTTAGTATTAAAGTCCACTTCCCATTTCTGACTCCAGTTCCATACCCTATTTAGGTCTTCTTGCAGTGCTTCACAGTCCTCATCAGTTTCTATTTTCCTTAGCAGTTTGGCGTCATCGGCAAAGAAGCTCATGTAGCAGTTCACGTCCTCATCCATGTCATTCATATAGATAGCAAACATTATTGGTGCCAGCACAGATCCTTGCGGTACTCCACTGATCACCTCTTTCCAGTCTGAATATTTTTCTCTGAGCACTACTCTCATCTTTCTACCAGTCAGAAAGTCCTCTATCCATTTTAGTAGGTTTCCCTGTATTCCTCCTATGTGTTCCAGTTTTTTTAGTAGTTTTCTGTGTGGTACTTTGTCAAAGGCTTTTTGCAAGTCTAGGAATGCACAATCAGCCCATCCATTTCTTTCTTGCACTATGTCTATTAGTCTTGAGTAAAAGCATATTAAGTTTGTGGAGCATGATCTTCCTTGTCTGAATCCGAATTGTCTTGGGTTTAATATGTCATTGTCTTCCAGATGTTTTACCCATCTATTCTTGATTATTTTCTCACAAATTTTGGCTATGGTGCTTGTTAGTGATACTGGCCTATAGTTGGTGGGTTCTTCTTTGTTTCCTCCTTTGTGTATTGGTACAATGTTAGCGTTTTTCCAGTCCTCGGGTATCTTTCCTTCTTTGAGTGAGCTGTTTATTAAGATGTGTATTTTGTCTGTTAGTTCTTCTTTGCACTCCTTTAGAATCCAATTTGCAATACCGTCCGGGCCATGTGATTTTCTGACATCCAGCCTTGATAAATGTTCTGATATTTCCTTTAGTGATGCTGTAAACTCATTCATGAGGGGAGATTTCTTGTTTTTGTCTATGTCACAATTTGGTATTTTCTCTCTGGTGAAAACAGATTTAAAGTGATTGTTCATGACTTCGGCCATCTCTAAATCTTCTGTGTATTCTATGTTTCCTTGGCATAGTTTCACCAATTCCTGTTTGTTTTTAAGTTTACCATTCACATACCGATAGAATAGTTTGGGTTGCTCTTTGCATTTGTCTATAATATCCTTCTCATGGTTCCTTTTCTCCTCTCTTCTCACATTAACATACTCATTTCTATAGTTAACATAAATTTGCCATTTGCTTTGTTTTTTGTCTTTTCTCCACTTTTTCCAAGCTTTGTCCCTTCTGTCTTTTGCCTCACTGCATCTTTTGTTGAACCAACATTTAATGTACTCTCTCTCTCGCTTTTGTCTTGGTACATGCCTGTTTACCCCTTCATTGTAGTTTTCCATCAATATATTCCATTTCTCTTCCACTGCTGTTTCTTCCCTGTAAAATATTTCCCAGTTTGCATTCCGGAAGAATGTCTTTAGTTTTGTAAAGTCTGTTTTGTTGTACCTCAGTCTTCCTTTCCTATGCTTTTCGTTCCTCTCTATGTCTATTTCTTCCTTTAGTATAGTTTCGATGAGTACATGGTCACTCTTTCCAATTGGTGTCTCATACTGGACTTTATGCACTATTTCAGGCTCTGTTGTAAATATTAGATCTAGTTTCGATGGCTCTTCATTATTTCTGTACCTTGTGTTTTCACGGACCCATTGGGTCATTGTGTACTCCATGGTCATATCTAGCAGTACATTGCCCCACGAGTCATCTCCTCCTTGCACTGT
>NC_134787.1:41810839-41833339 GCF_046742065.1 Oratosquilla oratoria
CGAGTTCTTCTTTTTCGAGTTCTTCTTCTTCTTCGAGTTTTTCTTCTTCTTCGAGTTCTTCGAGTTCTACTTCTTCTTCTTCTTCTTCTTCTTCGAGTTCCTCGAGTTCTTCATCTTCGAGTTCTTCGAGTTCTTCTTCTTCTTCGAGTTCTTCGAGTTCTTCGAGTTCTTCTTCTTCTTCTTCTTCTTCTTCTTCGAGTTCTTCGAGTTCTTCTTCTTCGAATATACACTTATGCCCGCCAGGCGACTGGGCGATGTAACCGATTTGCCCCAAGCGTCGCTGGCCGCAGGAAAAGAAAATTTTCGGAAGACAAATATTTTTATTTAGTATAAAACAGATTCATATGTTTTAGTCGATTTTCGTATAATTTATTTTTGATATCTGGAATCAGTTTTGTAGCTCGCCGTTGTACTTTTTCCAGTCTGTCAATGTCTTTAATGAGATTCGGTGTCCACACGGAAATAGCATATTCCAAATGTGGACGAACTAACGATTTATATAGCTTGTTAATGAGTGATGGACTTTTGAAGTCAAAAGATCGCGCAATCAGTCCTAGAACCTTATTTGCTTTCTCAGAGGCTGAAATACACTGCTTGGATGATTTGAGATCGTTACTGATAATTATGCCGAGATCCTTTTCACTATCCACTTTTGTTAACGAATTTACAAATAATTTGTAATTGTACTTACTGTTATTTTTACCTATGTGCATTACCTTGCATTTACTTGTGTTAAATTTCATTAGCCACTTTTCAGACCATTGCTGTAATTTATCTAAAAATTCTTGAATATCTATTTGGTTTAAGTGATCATTTGCCATTCCGCACAGTTTTGTACAATCAGCAAATTTGGAAACAGTAGATTTTAGTCCATGGTCTATATCATTTATATATACTATGAATAGAAGTGGCCCGAGAACGGAACCTTGAGGAACTCCACTTGAAACATTTTTCCATCCAGAAGTTTTTCCATTTAAAACAACTCTGTTTTCGATCATTCAACCAATTACTAGTCCAACTTGATAGGCTACCACTTATTCCGTGTAAAGCTAATTTAGTAAGTAGTCTTTCGTGGGGGACGGTATCAAAAGCTTTTGCAAAGTCTAGATATATTAAATCTATATTGTTTCTTTTATCATAATTCGAGATAACTGTGTTGTAGAATTCGAGTAAGTTAGTCACGCAAGAACGTTTCCATCTGAAATCATGCTGGCTATCATTTATCAAACAGTTATTTTCTAAATCATATTCGATATCTCTGATGATAGTTTCCATAATTTTTCCTACGACTGAAGTCAAACTTATAGGCCTGTAGTTATTTGCATTCTTTTTGTCACCTTTTTTTGAATATGGGAGTAACGTTAGCTTGCTTCCATTCTCTTGGGACATCTCCGGATATGATGGATTTAATAAATATAATTTCTAATGAAACAACAATCTCATTTTTCATTTCCTTTAAGATTCTTGGATGCCAACCGTCAGGCCCTGGCGTTTTATTAATTTTGAGTTTATCTATACACCTTTTAATGTTTTCTTTTGTTATATTTACCGTAGTGAGTAAATTTACCCTAGACTTTTCACAAGTTTCAGTTTGGAGTTTACTTTGAGGTGTTTCGATTACGAATACTGAGCCAAAATAATTGTTTAAAATATCACACATTCCTTCATTTGAATATTCAAGTTGACCGTCAGCAGATGATAGTGGACCAATGTGATTCTTTGGATTTATCAGCGATATTCATTTCGTATTGTCGTTTTCGCTTTTTTTTTTTTTTTTTATTAGATCTCTCTGTATTAATACATAACTTTGATAGTCATTAGATGCACCCGAGCACTTATATTTCTTGTAAGCCTGTCTCTTTTTAGCATACACAATGAATACAGTAATTACTCAGGATAGGCAGTTAGTGACCTTTATATAGTAAACTATCATCAAAAGACTTGCCAGTATACAAAAGGATAGAAATATTTAAAAAATTCTACTTACTAATCTTATTAGCCTATTTGTACAAGAAATTCATTCTTCTCTCTTTATAGCAAAAACATCTATCACTTTTTCATAGAAATTTAAAGTAGGGTCTTGCTCCATTTTGTTAAGTCTTTCTTTTTCAATAGATATTAAAACAAGTAAAGAAAGTCTTTGATTTGTCATTCTGTTCCTAGTGTAGCTCTTCATTCTTTTCAAAGCAGAAAACGATATCTCCACAGAAACAGTTGTACCAGGAATTTTCAAAATTAACTTCAGCAATTTCACAGCTTCAATGAACATTTGGTTCAATTCATTTTCAAATATAAAATCAAACAAATTTTTAACGGATTTATCAAGAAACATTTGTGCATTGTAAACTCCAGCTAAATCCGCTTTCAGTCTTATGATGTCGAAAGAGTTTCCATAGTTCTTTTCTAAACTTTCAGATACATCCTTACCAACTTGGCAAGCAAAATTTTGAAATTTATTTCCATGAACTAATGAAATAAACTTTACATTTTTTAAATCACCAAATCTTGTTTTCATGTTCTTCAGTATGCCATTCAAAATTACACCAAATATTCTCATTCTTTCTTCTTTAATTGAACGTTTCGTACGTATTTTTGATTCTGTAACGTTATTTTCTCTGCAACATTCTTCAAACTTTTCGTACAAATCCTCAAGTAAATTTATTGTTCTAGTAATCCTCTCAATGCAATATGGAATATATATCATTTTGGTTTGTAAGACACTGAAAAGTGTGTCAGTTTTCATGAAAATTTCATTATAAGCCATCAGAAAAAAGTATGTTGAGTCTTTTGTTAGCCAAACATAAAACACATTACTTCTCACTAAAGTATCTTGATCCCACAATACAGAATTATTGTTCATACTGTTGAAGAGCTTGCAAAGGTCACCATGATACTGTAAAATAGTCTGGGTTAGTTTCGAATTCGAACTCCACCTCGTTGGTTATGCCTTTGGAACCCGTTTTCTCACTATCTCATCAAGAAATTGCGTTCGTTTTGCAGAGTAATGGAAAAATTAGGCAAGTGCCTCACTGGTCTTGAAAAAGCTTGTCCATTCAGGTATGAATTTTGCTGAGATAGAAGTGGTAAATAAAGCTGCTGGTGCCTTTTCTCTTACTTTAACTTGAACGTCATTTAAATGGGACGCCATCACCATTGCCCTATCATACGTCTGTGCTACAAGTTTCTCAACACGGTCGTATCTATCCAAATTATCAAAAATACACTCTGTGAGAAGAGTGAATCCTCCCCACAACCCAAAGAGCGTACCACTTCTTCCACTTCTGTCTCAGCCGTGAGCGAGTGGCGCTCCATGGGGTCCCGTTTGTCGAGCCTGCGTACGGAAAGCGGGTGCCCTGTGGAGCAACCGCTGGCTCTAGCCAATCGTTTTGCTCTGCTGGAGGATGAGGTGGCTGAAAATCAGGAGTTCTTGGTGGTGGGAGACTCCATGGTGCGAGGCTATGACGACATCCTGCAGCAGAAGACTAAACGACGTTACAAGCATTTATGTCAATTGGTTCGTGGTATCACTGATTGAACCCAGACCATCAGGGAGCAAAGGCGGACGAACACGGTTACGATTGTTCATACGGAAAGTAACGATGTGGGTAGGGTGAGATCAGAGGAACATGTTAGGAATTACAAGGTCCTTCTTCAGGAGATGAAGGAGCGTGGGAGCCGTCACGTAGTCTGTGGGATTCTTCTGAGGATCTACGCAGACTCGTGTTGGATCAGTAGAGCCATAGGCATCAATGAGAGGACATCACGATTTCGCACGCAACTGGGATACCACATTCTTAGTCCTTGGTACCTCTTTTCCAGGCGACATTACCTTTATGTTTCTGATAGGATCCACCTTACTCGCAGAGGCAAAGATGTTTTACAAACCTCATTGTGGGAGTTTGTAATGAACTAGTTCCTTTTTTGGGGTGTAAACCCAAAGGGAAGGTGAAATAGAGTGTACTGGGGAAAACAAAGTAGGATATAGCAATAATGTAGAACAATATGTAGGACAAAATATCATTTTAGGATATAATGTCGGTAGAGGACGAAATATTCGTCGTCTTCAGCATCCCCTCGTTGTTCGAGGAAGGGAGGACCCCCGTTTCCTTCTCTTCAGGATGTTCCTCCGTGTCGATGTCTAATATGGCTGAGCAACCCCAGTCGGTGCCGGAAAAGCCGCGGGCATGAATCGCAGGGGAGGGTCGATGGAGGCTGGGGCTGCGTCGCCTTCGCTTTCCTCTCCTCGCTTCGTTGTTTATCCCGTTCTCTCCGATGAGTTTCGAAGCCCTCCACGCCACTCTTTACCGCTTGTCTCCACACCGACCGGTCCTGAGCCATGTCTTCCCAGTCAGTTGGGGGGATGCCAGCTTGTGTCAAAGAGAGCTTGAGTTGGTCCTTGTAACGGCGCTTAGGGGCTCCACGTGGTCTTTTGCCGTGGGCCAGTTCTCCGAAGAGAATGATTTTAGGAAGGCGAGAGGGTTCCATCTGACCGACGTGTCCCACCCAGCGAAGGCGGTGCTGGAGGATAGTGGCCTCAACACTGGGGAGGGCCGCACGAGAGAGGACCTCGTTGTTGGTGATACAATCCATCCAGTGGATGTGGAGGAAACTCTCGAGGCGTTTAACGTCGCGTTTGTAGAGGGTCCAAGTTTCGCACACGTATAGCAGAGTGGAGAGAACCACGGACCGGAACACCATGATTTTAGTGTGCATGGTGAGCCCGTGGTTGGTGAAGACACGATGGGCGAGACGTCCATAGGCAGAGTGGGCTGCCTTGATCCAGTTTTCAATGTTCTTTTCAGACGTGACCGTTCTTGAAAGGATGCTCCCTAGGTAGGTAAAGTTGTCCACGCTCTCAACTGGGTGGTCGCTGATCTGTGCGTTGGCTACCTGTGTGGCCTGGTTGGGAGGTAGTTGAGCCAGGAGCTTTGTCTTCTCTGGATTGACCTGCATCCCGAAGCGATGGTAGGCGTCTACGTAGAGGTCTGTTGTCTGCTGAAGTTGTTCCGGGAACCGATTTCAGGTGACATTGTCGTCCGCGTATTACAGCTCCCTGGCACTTATGATGGACGTCTTGGTGGTCGAGTGTAGTCTGGAGAGCTTGAAGAGCCCCCAGTCCAGGCGGTAGCGGACCTCAACTGCTGGTGCATCTTAGGGGATCTCATTTATCATGGCGGCGGTGTATAGGGAAAACACTGTTGGGGCCAGGACGCAGCCTTGCTTGAGGCCGCCGGTGATGGCAAACGGCTCCGAGATGCCACCTTGATTGAGAACTCTCCCTGTCATGCCCTCATGGAAGGCACGCACCAAAGAGATGAAGCGAGGCGGGCAACCGAAACGGGTAAGAACGGCCCATATTGCCCGTCTCGGAATTTTGTTGAATGCCTTACGCAGGTCCCAAAATATGCACATGAGCGGTTCCTGCTGTTCACGACTCTTTTCCTGGAATTGTCGTGCGCAGATCATATCTACCGTGCCTCGTGATGATCTGAAGCCGCACTAAGATTTTGGTAAGATCTCCTCAGCTAGCTTTAGGAGTCTGTCGAGGAGGACGTGGGCAAAGATTTTTCCGACGATGCTAAGGAAGGAAATGTCGCGGTAATTGCCGCAGCTCATACGGTCCCCTTTTTTGAAAATGGTGACAATGTTGGCACTCTTGAGGTCTCCTGGGACGGTTTCAGACTCCCAGATCCGTAGAAGCAGGTTCATCAGATGAATCTTTACTTCCTGCCCGCCGTGGGTGAGAAGCTCGATCGAAATGTTGTCGGGCCCGGGGGTCTTGCCGGGCTTCATAAGCTCGATTGCTCTAGTGAGGTCCTGAAAGGTGGGAGGTTCGGACATCCACTCCTGGATAGGGTGTTGGGCGGTCCTGCGGAGTAGGTCTTCTGGGGTGGTAGGGCGGTTATTCAGGAGGCCCTCGAATTGAGTTTTCCATCTACGGAGATGATCTTGGGGATCATTCAGGACAGTAATGCCATCTTCATCCATTAGCCGGCTTATAGATGACTTGGTAGGGCCGAAAATCTCCTTTGTTGCAGCATAGAAGTGGTACATGTCCTTTTGATCAAAGAAGTTCTGTATTTCGCTAGCTTTTTCTTGCCACCAAGTGTTCTGTATTTCGCGGAGCCTTTTTTGACAGGTCTTGGTGGCCTCGCGGTGCTTCCTTTTATTTTCCTGAGAGGGATGGTTATCTTGGGCCAGACGTGTTTTTCTTTTCTCGTTGATGAGCTGAGAGATGGCGGCGTCGTTTTCCGAGAACCAATCTTGGCTTTTTCTTTTGGTGAAGCCGAGGGTTTCCTCAGCCGCATTCGTCACGGCATCGCGAAGGGTGGTCCAGTGCTCCTCGGTAGTGTCTGGCTGAGGAAGACTACGTAGATTGCAGTGAACAGCTTCCTGAAAGTTCCTGGCTGTCTCCGGGTGTTGGAGTTTGGCGCAGTTGAAGCGTGGGTGTGGTTTGTTTGTGGTGGGGCGTCTCGGAGGTCGACTGACCATGATGTCCAGGCGGGAAATCAGCAGACGATGGTCCGTCCAGCAATCGTCCGCACCGGGCATGGATCGTGTGATGCGAACGTCCTTCCTGTCCCGAGTCCTCGTGAGGACATAGTCCAGCGTATGCCAATGTTTGGACCTCGGGTGCCTCCACGTTGTCTTCTGCCTGGTGGGGAGGCGAAACAGGGTGTTAGTGATTATAAGTTCGTGTTCTGCACAGAGTCCAAGAAGGAGTTGTCCATTACCGTTGCAATTCCCTGTGCCGTGAGGTCCAATAATGCCGCTCCAGAGGTGGTGGTCTCGTCCCACCCTGGCATTAAAGACTCCATGAACGATGAGCTTGTCAGAATTGGGGACTTTTCTAATTGTTTGGTGGAGAAGATTGTAAAACGAGTTTTTGATGTTGTCGTCAGCAACAAGAGTTGGGGCGTAGACTGATATTAGCGTGAGGTGTCTATTTTGAGTAAGCGGTATGCGAAGAGTCATCAGGCGCTCGCTAATGGCTGTCGGGGTCAGGTTATGCTGTTCTACTAGTTGGGACTTCACTGCAAATCCGACGCCGTGAATGCGGGGCTCGGTGTTGGCTTTGCCTTTCCAGAAGATGGTGTATCTGGGCCCCGCTTCCCTCAGACTTCCTTCGTCTGCCAGTCTGGTTTCGCTCAAGGCTGCAATATCTATGTTAAAACGGTCCAGCTCCTTACAAACGAGGGCAGTTCTACGCTCAGGACGGTCGGTGTCTTTCACATCCATGAGAGTTCGGACATTCCAAGTTCCGAGAGTTAAGGTTCTTCGAAGTGGAGGTCGTTGTCTAAAAGAGGCTAAGTGAAGTGATGATCTTGTGTTTCGTCCGCTAGAAAGGGTCGTCCGCTGGTCGCGGTTTACCAGCCAGACGTTGATGCAATGACTGATGTAGACCCCACCTTTTCTAGGGGCTTCCCCATGTGGGGTGGGCTACAGTAATCCTGAAGAGGCCAGCCCAGTCGTGGTTGCAGCTGCCGAAACCTGGTGTTATCGCACATCGCCAGGAAGCGACCATCACACAGCCGCCGCCAATGTGTGGTCGTGGGCTAAGGTCTTCCAGCTGACCAAGCCTGCCCCCGTTACCCACGGTACCATCGCCAGTTGGACTTAGGATGGTCGGAGGAAAGCTGAGTTCGAAGGAGGGAGAGGGTACGAAGCCATTCGCTAGGGAATTTGTTTAAGGTGGACAGTATTTCGCGTCATTGAAGCCCACAAACTCGGCCAGCAGGGTGTCCTCCGCGGCTCTCTGAGGAGATGAGACAGGCGGATTTCACGCTGCTAGTTGCATTGAGCTGCCGGGATTTCGGTCTATTAAGGTCCGCCTTTGAGTAGCGCCAGCCCGACTGGCGCTCCCCTCTTCCGCCAGGATGCGAATTTGCTGCCTGCCGTTGGGGTCCATTGGCCCCAGGGATCGAAAGAATGTTTTTATCGCTGCGTCCCTCAAACCTGGGTTCACCTCCACACCACGTTGAGGCATCTCCGAGGAGATGGGGAATGTGTTCTCTGGACACTCCGATTTCCGTGGACAAAATATCATTTTAGGATATAATGTCGGTAGAGGACGAAATATTACATTAGGATGTAATATCAAAGGACAAAATATCACGATGGGAAGTAATAATAGTGGAGTACAAAATGTCAAGATGGGATATAATGATAGTGGAGGACAAAATATCACGATGGTATGTAATGATAGTGGAGAACAAAATATCACGGTAGTATATAATGTCAGTGGAGGACAGAATATAATTTTAGGAAGGGATGCCGGACAGAATGTCAGTGAACGAACGGGTGGCCGGTGTGGAAGGCGGTGACGTAGGGGGCAAGGTATACGATCGGATGACCGTGAGGGACCAGATGTCTGTGATGGGGCAAATGTCCATGACGCATTAAATGTCAATGAAGGACTAAATGTCAATATAGAGCAAGGTGCCAATAAAGAACAAAATTATAATGAAAGGCATGATGTTGAAATATAATACGTGTCAAAAAGAAATAATCATGAGTTTCTTAAAACCATGTACTTTAATGCTCGTAGTATTAGGACTAAATTCCAAGAAATACAGACGTATGTCAAAAGCGAAAACCTCGATATGATAGGAATCACCTAGACATGGTTAAATAGTAAAGAGTTTGAAGCTGAATTCAATATTGCAGGATTTAAACACTTTCATCAGGATAAAAGCCAAAAGAAAGGTGGGGGTGTTCTGATGTACGTTAAAAGCAATGCCCATACCTCTGTTTTAGAGAAAGTAAAACAGGGTGTATATGATAGTTTATGGGTAGAATTAACCCAAACAAAAGGACAAAAAATGAATGTAGGTGTAATATATAGGCCAAACATTATCATTAGCAGACGACAAACTGTTGTTTCAAAAACTGTCTAGTTTCTCTTACCGTGACTTATTGATAATGGGTGATTTCAATTTTACTGACATTAATTGGATGACCCTTGAACATGGCCATATATGTAGTCGCTTGATAGATTTTCTCGGTGACAATTACTTAGTTCAGCATGTAAAAGAACCTAAAAGACATGGAAACTTACTCGATCTATTGATCACTAGCCGCAAAAGCATGATTACCTATATAGAAGTTGGTGAATCTATTGCAAAAAGCGATCACAACTTAGATTCAAACTTCTAAAAATATTTAGAATAGATACTTGTTTATCTAAAATACCCGATTTTAGTAAAACTCAGTTCATAGGACTACGTCAGGAGCTTCAGCTTACAGATTGGGGGCAAAATTAAGCGAAAGACCTATAGATCAGATGTGGGAAATATTTCAAAATACGCCAACTAAGATGATTCATACTTACATCCCGTTTACGGACACACGATCAGGGCCCCGGCTTCCGATATTCGTCTATCTGTCTGCCGGGACCAGCGGGGGCGCCTCGCTCGACGGGAGAAACGCCGATGGCTGGCCGGCCATCGGCCCCCGCAGACCCGGCTGGCCCCCTTTGGGAGAGGTCCTCCCCCCCTCCCCTCAAGGCGGGGGTCGTGATGATTGTGGGAACCGACCCTTGATCGGGTTGGATCACGGCACTCTTGACCGCGGCCGCTATGTGCGTTCGACAGGTCGATGCTCATTGTATCCTGCAATTCACACGCCGACGCGCATTCTGCTGCGTTCTTCATCGACCCACGAGCCAAGTGATCCACCGTTAAGAGTTGTGTCTCCGGTTAACTGGAAGGCACCCAGGTTCCATGGCCCCACCCCGTTGAGCCTCCCGGAACCCGCAATCTGCTTGGGGTTTAGATTAAGAAAAGAGTGAGGAGACCCCTCGGAACAGCAACTAGTAAATTATATAAAAACAATTCAGGTGATATGTGGTAAAGGTACCATACAAAAGAGTGCTAAGAAAGCGGGTACTTGCATTTAAAGGTAGGTGTGGAAAACTACAAGCATGAGATGTACGTTATATATATGCATGTGTCAGGAGTCAAGAATGTGACCTCAGAAGTCAGGGGAGGGGTGAAAGAGGGAGCGGTCACTGGAGGGGCAGGGGAGAAGAACCGGAGGAAGAGGGGGAGGGAGAGGAGGAGGAAGAGGAGGGGGAGGTGGAGGTGGATGGGGGAGGAGGGGAAGGAGGGAGGAGGGGGTAAGGTAGGATTACTAGACCGTGAGGAAAACAATGGAATACTAGATATTATATTAGCTTGTATATTAATGGCCGGTGCTTTGTCTCTAATATGGAGTGCTTCAAGCAGTTGTAGTCTAATAAGGTCATCACTGGTTCCAATAATTTTGGTAGAATTAACCAAGTCCTCCCTGCTAAGTTCGACGTTGTGAAAAAGCCTGTGATGTTGTTTGATAGCCCCCACCTGTAGATGTAATGATAGGCGACGGTTTACCTTGCATCTAGTATAATCGATATAAGTATGATCATGAGGCTTACAATCCTCCAAAGAACAAGTATTTTGGTATATTACATTGGCTCTATATGTAATGTCTGGTCGTCTAGATAAGTTGTTAGTCATGATCAGAATGGAAGTTCTGTGATTTTTGTAATAAACGAGAACGCGGATTTTGTTGTTCTCACTTGTAAGATAGATGAAGGATTGCCTAGGAAAAGAGAGGGATATTACAAGGAGGAAATTAGAATTGAAGATGAAAGACTTCCACAGGAAAGGGATAGATATTACGACCTAGTTGATGATATGAGTAGAATTAGAATAAATATGGAACCTAGAACTGAGTCACACATTGATGTTTATCCTAGAATAGGGACAGAGACCCAAAGGGAAACGAGTAGGGTTGGAGCAGGACTGCCTACGCAACGGTCAACGGGGGTGAGTAGTGAAGGATGTGTAGTGGACTGTATCATAAAAGCGAGTCATCTTATTCCCAAATTTACCAAAAAGGATTCAAAGTTATTATTTTCTACATTTGAAGGTATAGCAAAACAGGTAGAATGGAAAAAGGCCCTCTGGCCAGCGAAGATAAGATCTAGCCTAACCCCAAAAGCCTAAGTGTGTACATAGTGTTTGATAGCGATGACACATATGATTATGATCAGATTAAGAGTGAAATACTAAAGGCATATGAGATTTCCCCAGAGTATTTCAGAAAGAAATTCAGGGAAGATAGAAAGGATATCGGTCATGGATATATGGATCTGGCCAGAAATATAGAGAGTGACCTAGAAAAATGGATACGTGCGGAAAATGCGGTAATAGCAACTGAATAATTTCTTAACTTACTGGACAATGAAACTATGCTGTACGTGACTAAACAGGAGTATGGGACGTTGATACAAGCGGTGAGTTTCGCGGAAAACTTTGCACTACGAACAAGTGAAGTTAGAAAAAAAAGCATGGCGCAAACTCAGAAGGGTGAGAACAGAGACACATTTACGATTTCGAGTCAGACCACGAGTAGGGAATAGTTGGAGAAAACCAAACGAATGTTTCAGATGTGAGAGATTTGGGCATAGAACTCAGGATTGCTAGGCTAGGTGAACAAAGGTACAGGAAGGACATGGGAGGGAAGCAGACTAAGCAAGAGATAATGTGTGTAAAGGGAAACAGGAAGGATGTGGATCAAGATAGGAGATGTTATTCTTGTGGAGCCCACGGTCATGGGATGGAAACTTGCCCCAGGGGAAATGGAAACAAAGAGGACACACAAGACCGGAGACAAGAAAAGGACGACAGCAAGACAAAGGAGAAGGGAACAGCAGGCAAGAAGAAAGGTAACAATTGCTATATAGATGCAGTTAGGTTAGGAGGGACGGACAAAACAGGGGTCAGCCAAGGGTGGTTACGTTATGTGAAAGATGCCAGTATAGGAACAGAGGGAAGTGAAAGGAAATGTGCAGTCAAGGCTCTGCGAGACACGGGTATCCCGCACCATTATGAGGCCAAATGTGATACCAGGATCAGAAAATAGACACATAGGTCGGCTCACCATGGGATTAGCCGGAGTGACGACACTAGCGCCCATAGATAAAGTGTTACTTGAGATAGATGGTCAGACAGCAAGCTTCCAGTAAAATGAATAGACATCCTCCTTGGGAATGATGTAGGGGAAATAATCCAGGCTAGACTCAAGATGGTAAATTACCCCATGACCAGGCAGACATACACACACAGACGAAGTTGACATGGCCGACCCTGTAGCCGTCATCACCAGGTACCTGGCCAAGAAGCTACGAGAAGAATGCGAACGAGGTAATGACAACCTGGACCCCCTGTTCGACGTGGTCCTGAAGGAGTCACAAAACGAGAGTGGCGAGGAAAGAAAGGGGATAGCAGCAGAAGAGGTAGCTGGAAACCAGGGAGACGATAGGAAGCAGGTAGCAGAAGGAGAGGTGGCTGGAGACCAGGGAGACGATAGAAAGCAGATAACAGCAAAAGACGTGGCAGGAGACAAGGGAAACGACGCCCTAGCAGATGAGATGGTCCGGGAGATGGCTATAGATAGGGAGGAACTCATCCGACTACAGCAAGAGGACCCAGAGTTGGAGGTAAGTACGCCAAGCAGTTGAGGAGGAAAAGGAGCAGGAAGAAGGGAAGTACAGCGATAGGGAGTTAGTCATGGAGGAAAGTGTATTTCTGAGAAAATACAAAGCACTAAAAAGGGTAGGAGGTGATACTGTTATTCAGATAGAAGTGCCTAAAGTGATAAGGGAGAAGATTGTGAGTCTACTTCACAAGACTTCGTATGCCCACTTTGGGATCACCAAAACGAAGCAAATAATTTGAACACATTTACTTTGGCCTCGGTTGTCAGATGTCAAGAGAGTGGTTTGGCAGTGTGTTGTGTGTCAAGTGACTGGGAAGCCAAATGACACACCTAAGAAAATACCCATTTGCCAGGTTCATGTCATTGAGGAGCCATTCAGTAGAATAGTAGTTGATTGTGTAAGACCTCACCCAAAAACAAAATCTGGGAAGTCCTTTACACAGTAATGTATCAGGCTACACGGTATGCTGAAATGATACCTCTTCCAAACATTAAAGCCAGAACAACCACAAAAACCTTAATAACTTATTTTAGTAAGATGGGCATTCCTCGGGACGTACAAAATGATAGAGGCACTAACTTTTTAAGTAGGATATTCAAAGGACCCCTGGAAGGTTTCAATATAAAACATATAATCCCATATGCATATCACCTCCAGAAGTCAAAGGAGTCTCGAGAGGTTCTACGGAACCTTAAAACGCATGATTCGAGCTTTCGTGTTAGAATTTGAAAATGATTGGTATGAAGGCATAGACTTGCTACTATATGCCGCTAGAATAACTGTACATGAAGGCCTAGGATTTTCTCCTTTTTACTTTATTTTTGGTAAAACCACGCGAGAACCCCTTACATCATTCTATGAACAAATACTGTCAAACAATCCAGAAGGAAGTACCCCGAACACAAGCTAGTGAGTACTAACTTCGAGAGGTTGAGGAAGGTAAGGCAAATAACAAAAAGAAACCTTAAAAAGGCGCAAGGTACCTACAAAGTGTTATTATGATAAGAATTCAGTTAAGAGGGAAGTAAAAGTTGGAGAATATGTGCTTGTGTTGTCCCCTCAGAAGACCTCATTGCATCCAAAATATGAGGGACCATTCAAGGTACTTGAGAGAAAGGGCGGTCATAACTATGTTCTAAGAAACCCGATGAGGAGGTCAGAAGTGCAACAAGCACATATTAACCTCTTGAAAGAGTTTAAGGGGATGGTAGAGGAGGAAGCAGTTGGTATGATCGAGACAGGACAAGCTGATGGGAACCTTGATTCAGATATTGGGATCTAAATTTCTTTTATGATTTGGACAGATCAGACATAAGTGAAGTATTGGAGGGATCTCTGTCATCACTAGAGGGAGAGATGCGGGAAGAAGTCCGAGCGCTTCTCTGCAAGAGTGCCCAGATATGTTTCTCATGCCCCACCATTACTCAAGTGATATCTCACGACATCGTCCCAGAAGATGGAGCCAAGCCGGTGAAGCATACACCTTACAGATTGTCGTCCCAGAAGAAGAGGATCATGGAGGAGGAAGTAAGGCAGTTGATGGATCAAGGATTAGTGGAACCTAGCACTAATCCTTGGGCTTCGCCAGCTGTCCTGATACCTAAGCCCGGAGGTGAGTGGAGAATGTGTGTTGATTATAAGAAGGTGAACGCAGCCACAAAAGCGGACCCTTGCCATCTCTCCAGAATAGATTATCTCATTGAGGAGGTTGCTGCGGCAAAATATTTATCCAAATTAGATCTGATGAAGATCATAAGATCCCCTTTACAAGCGAGCTACTGAGATATCTGTTTTTGCTACCCCACACGGGCATTTTCAATATAAAGTGACCTCATTTGGGATGAAAAATAGTGGAGCATCCTTTCAGCGCCTTGCAAATCGGCTAGTCGAGGGATTGCCGAGTGTTAGAGCATACTCAGATGATAAAGTAGTGTTCTCTGACACATGGAGTGATCACATGCACAGGTTGAGGGGTTTACTTGACAGACTAGAACAAGCCCATCTTACTGTGAATCTGAAGAAGAGTGCCTTTGGGAGGAGCACTATCGACTATCTGGGACATCAAATCGGCCAGAATTGCATCACGCCATTAGAGGCCAGAGTGAAGGACATCACAGACTTCCAGGTCCTAAAGACAAAGCAAGGTATCAGAAGATTCATGGGCATGCTTGGATTCTATCGGAGGTACTGTCCTAAAATTGCAGAGGTAGCTACTCCTTTAACCCGCATGCTTTCTTATAATTATTTCAGGTGGGGTAAGGGCACTGATGTAGCCACTGATGAGTGTAAGAAACTCCTCTCAGGTCATCCTGTCTTGATAGTCCCAGATTACAGTAAGACCTTTTACCATTTTTGTGATGCCAGTCATGCAGCAGTAGGTGCTATGCTTACTCAGGAAAAGGATGGCGTCATGAGGCCCATCTCATTCATATCTCAGATTCTCAATTGAAAAGGAAGCCTTCACCCTCGTGTTAGCTTTGAAGAAATTCAAGATATTCCTGGACAAAAAAATAATCATCTTGAGTGACCATAACCCCTTGAAGTATATAAGTGGAAAGACAAAGAATGACAGATTAGCCAGATGTACATTAGCATTCCAGGGATATGATCTCAGTATTCAACATATCCCAGGAAAATCAAATGTGATAGCTGACGCCTTGTCGCATCATGATAAAAAATGTTCAAGCCTAGTTTCACAGGCTTAAACATTTTTATTCGGGAAAGGGGAATATGTCATGTTCCATGACGTGAATGTTGGATTACCTAAAATGTAGTTAGTAAGTTGTTTGAGTGTAGACATGAGTAATTGAGACTAGTTGTTCAAGTTACAAGAGATTTGCAAGCCGACAGCCGAGGACTACGCAACCGAAGCCTCCTGGCCTCAGAGGTCAGAGGGCGCGTAAACAGGATGACGACACAAAGTAGAATCATCGCTTTTGTATATTGTATTCTGTCTTGAGTTAGATATTTAGGGATCGGTATTTTGTTAGCTTTCTTCATACAAAAATAAAGGAATGAGTAAGTTGTATGGAGCCGGGTAGATAGTGATAGAATAGGTTATATTGGCATACATTGCTACCTATGCCTGGCACTCATGTCGTGCGGCTGTGGTATAAGAAGAGGCGCGGGCATTTTTGGGTTCTCTCTGACTCGCGCACCCGCACTCTGTTCACCCAACTTTACTGTGAGTTATATTTGTGTAAGTACGCACAAATAAATAAGTTTTGTACAATACCAATTTTGTTATCCAAGAAGTTGAAAAAATATCCCTAAAAAGGCAAATCGTTGGTCTAGAACATGGACTTCAGGCACTGCTCGAATCACGGCTTAAGATTCGATGCATCAACTCAAAAACAGAGTCTAGTTTGTGACACCAGAATCGTTCCTGTATAATCTATTTTTGTACTACTGTCATCGTTGCTGTATGTGATTGTGTACTTTTTGCTACTGCAGTTTACTGTTGAACAAGTCTTTCTCAAGACGAAACGTTGAGCTCTACAATTAAAGGAAATGAAATGGAAGAATACGGAGACCTAGTTTCAGTTCACCCGGCTAATGGCAGAATTTTTAATTTGGAAAATTGAGGATATGAAGAAAAAAAATAATAACTACCACAATGCTGTCGCTCTTAACTCTACGTGCATATATACATACATACATATATATATGTTATGAGGTTATGCAGATTTATGGGATAGGAGGAAAGCTTTTGGGAGCTGTCAAGAGTTTTTTATGTGAGTAGTAGAGCATGTGTTAGGATTGGAAATGGAGAGAGTGAGTGGTTTGAAGTAAAGGTGGGACTTCGTCAAGGATGCGTTATGTCGCCCTGGCTGTTCAACTTATACATGGATGGGGTGGTGGTGCGAGAGGTGAATGCTAGGGTAGTGAGTCAGGGATTGGAGATGGTTAAAGAAAATGGAGAAAAGTGGGAGGTGAGCCAGCTGTTGTTTGCGGACGACACTGCGCTTGTGGCAGGGTCAGAGGAGGGATTGAGGAAGCTGGTGGCAGAGTTTGGGAGGAGTATGTGATAGAAGAAAGCTAAAGATAAATGTGGGTAAAAGTAAGGTGATGAGATGTACAAGGGGTGAAAGTGGCAGTAGACTGGAAGTGAACATTAAGGGAGAGCGACTAGAGGAAGTGGATAGTTTTAGATACTTGGGTGCAAGTGTAGCAGGAAAAAGGTGGAGTGAAGGTGGAGGTAGAATGTAGTTTGAGAGAAGCGAGTAAATGCCTTGGTGGTTTTAAAGAGTGTAATGAGAAATAGACATTTGGGAATGGATGCGAAGAGGAGACTGTATGAAGGAGTGATTGTGCCAACAGCACTGTATGGGGCAGAAACGTGGAACATAAGAGAAGAAGAGAGAAGGAGTTTGAATGTGTTTGAGATGATGTGTCTGAGAAGTATGGCGGGGGTTACTAGGCTAGATAGAGTGAGAAATGAGGAGGTGAGGAGGAGAACAGGGGTGAAAAAGGATTTGGGAGAGAGGGTTGATGAAAGAATATTAGGATGGTTTGGACACATGGAAAGAATGAGTGAAGAAAGACTAGTAAAAGAGGTATGGAAGGCAGATGTGGAGGGAGTGAACATGAGGGGGACGTCCTAGGATGAGGTGGATGGATGGGGTGAAGGGGGCTTTGAGGAAGAGGGGAATGTCTGTTGAGGAAGGAAGGGAGAGGACGGAAGACAGAGGTGAGTGGAGAATGGTTGTATATGGATGATGTTGTGACTGCATGAGGAGGAATGGGCGGGGGGGTGGGGGGGGGGGGTGTAGTATGTGTGAGTAAATTTTGACGCAGCCCGAAGGGATTTCTCCCCGTCCTCTCCTTATATGCAAAGGGGGACGGAGAGGGGGGGTCGCCGATTAAATGAAGCGGCCTTGCTGTGGATGTACTGTGTCTTGCGACACTGCTTCTGACCCAGGGCGGTGGGCGGGGTGCAGGGATGACCCGTCATCCAGGAGGTGCTCAGATGAGAGGATGGGTGGGAGGGGTGTGGAGTGTATTTGGGGATGAAATGGGTGGGAGTGTTTTTATGCCTTTCCCTTTTTGGCTACCTCCCTTGGAAGGGGGAAAAAGCCTTGGTATATGTATGTATGTACATATATATATGTCTACATATACATATATATGTATATATATATATATATATATATATATGCAAAGAAATCACAAAACACACATGATAAACTATTTTTGCAGAAACCACCAGGAAATTGAAAAAACAGATATCGAACGTTTTTGTCTATTTAGACATTTTCAAAGGCACAAAAAACAATACAGAAAGAAACAATAGATACATAAGAAGACAAGGATACTCGGAGAGGTCCCATGTTACATTTTATCACACACAATTTTGTCAATAATAAAATTGTCCAATTTAATAAACCCAAACTCAAGTTCATGTTATTTCTAAAATTTATTTTTATAAAACAAGATTCAATAATATTTCTTTCTATAATATTATTACAAGAAGTAATTATTTTAGAATTTCCCCAGTCAATATTATGACCATACTCCCTTTGGTGGACAAATAATCCACTGGACACTTGCCCCGTTCTAATAATATATTTATGTTGGCCTATTGTTTTTTTCTAAGCTTTTGCCTGTTTGGCCTATATAAATAAAATCACAGTTTTTACATGGTATGTCATAAATACATCCTTCTTTACTTCTTGGAGAATTTTTAATTAACAGACTCTTAATGTTATTATCATTTTTAAATACTATCTGGATACCAAATTTTTCGAAAATGCTAGGAAGATTGATTAAATTTTCGTGGTACGGAATTGTTAACATATTTTTATAATTAAATGGTTTGACCTGCGAAGTAATAAGAAAACATTTCCTAGCTTTGATTTTTGTCTTATCAATATGATGTTTTGGATATTTCAAATTTTCTCCAATGTCATAGATGAATTGTATTTCTTGATCCAAAAACTCAAGGGAACAAATTCTATAAGCTCTCAGGAACATTGAAGAAAAAACTGACAACTTGGATTTTTGACTGTGATACGAGTAAAAATGAATGTACGAAAGGACATTGGTCGGCTTCCTGTAAACCTCAAATTTAAAATATCTTCCACATCGGTAAGTATTTACATCTAAAAATGGTAACATGTTATTTTCTTCAACCTCTACTGTGAATTTAATGGAATGCACCAAATTATTTAAATCTGACAAAAAAGTATCCAAATGTTGATCATTAGGCCAAATGCACAATATGCCGTCAACATACTTGTACCAAACTGCACTAATTGGAAGAATGTTTGGTAATAACTCTCTTTCAAAAAACTCTATATACAAATTGCTAGATTTGTTAGGATTTCTAGAAAAAGAGTTAAAGAAACATGACTTAACACTCCCTGCTCATACTACTATTAGTTTAATTAAATTATGTGTAATAGACTCTAAGTTTGAATTTAATGGAAACTTTTATACTCAAACATTTGGTATGGCCATGGGGAACTGTCTGTCTCCAATTCTTAGCAATTTGTATATGAAGTTTTTCAAAAGAGAGTTATTACCAAAAATTCAATTTGAGGAGAGACGCCCTTTGTAAATCAAATATACTTATCCAAGTAGCCTGGGTTATGGTGAATATATATGGTTTTGGGGGGGAGTTCGTGAACAAACGAGCAGACAGACAGAGGCTACTACTTTATCATAGTAGATACAAATGAAAAATAGTTATCCAAGTACCTTGGGTTATAAGGTTTCAGAATATTTATGGTTATAGGGGTCTATCTGCAAAAACCTAGGAGGAGTTCGTGAATAATCCCTAACCTAACCATACCCCACCTAAATTAAACCCTTAACCGTACCCAAAATATTTTTTAAATGAAATATAGTTATCTAAGAACCTGGAGTAATAGGGTATCAGAATATATATGGTTATGGGGGTCTATATCCAAAAACCTAGGATGAGTTCGTGAACAAACAAACAAACAGACAGACAGACAGACAAATAAAAGGTAGTTATCAAAGTACCTTGGGCTATAAGGTTTCAAAATATTTATGATTATGGGGGTCTGTCTGCAAAAACCTAGGAGTTCGTGAATAATCATACCCCACCTAATTTTAACCCTTAACCCTACCCAAGATATTTTCTAAAGGAAATATAGTTATCCAAGTACCTGGAGTGATAGGGTATCAGAATATATATGGTTATGGGGGTCTATCTCCAAAACCGTAGGAGGAGTTCGTGAACAGACAGACAGACAGACAGACAAATGAAAGATAGTTATACAACCTTAGGTTATAAGGTTTCAGAATATATATGGTTATAGGGGTCTATCTGCAAAAACCTAGGAGTTCGTGAATAATCCCTAACCTAACCATACCCAACCTAAATTTAACCCTTAATCCTAACTATGATATATTTCTTCATGATATATGGTTATCCAAGTACCTGGAGTGATAGGGTATCAGAATATATATGGCTATGGGGGTCTATCTCCAAAACCCTAGGAGTTCGTGATTAAACAAACAGACAGACAGATAGACAGAGGCTACTACTTTATTATAGTAATGTACACCCACACACACACACACATACACACACACACACACACACACACACACACACACACACACACACACACACACACACACATACACACACACACACACACACAACACACACACACATCACACACACACGACACAACACACACACACATATATATATACATATATATATATATATATACGTATATATATGTATATATATACATATATATATGGAATATATATATATATATATGTGTGTGTATATATATATGTGTGTATATATATATATATATATATATATATATATATATATATATATATATATACATATATAACGTAGAAACCACTGTTGGAGTAGAAAAGACTGGAAACGGGGAATCTATATATTTCGATTGCAAACTGCAATCCTCTACTGAAGAGGATTGCAGTTTGCAATCGAAATATATAGATTCCCCGTTTCCAGTCTTTTCTACTCCAACAGTGGTTTCTACGTTATTGACAAATGTGTGATTACATTTTTCACCTCACAATATATGTATATATATGTGTATATATGTATATATGTATATATATATATATATATATATAATATATATATATATATATTACTGGTGAAAAATGTAGTAACACATTTGTAAATCACAACTAACACCACAGTCGGACGAAAGAAGGAGTTGCGTAAACGAAACTATATATTTCGACTGCTAACTGCAATCCTCTTCAGAAGTACAAAGTGGAAGGAGGATGCTATCTTAAATAGCAACCTCTTACAAAAGAAAGGGAACATGGAAAATAATAAACGTCACTACCCCAACCCTGTGTGACCTGAGGATGACATGAGGTCGGGACCATATTCTCTTGCATGCCAAACTCCGACATGAGTTTATATTTACAAAGGATTACAAAGGCGGAGCATGCCGACAGGAGACCTTTTGATCCATATCTAGGTCGGATGCGAAAAAAATCATAATAATAAAACAATAAATAAAAACTATAATAATGTAAATAACAAATAAAATACATAAATAAATGCATAGGTATAGTTAAATATTAAACAAACAGGTAAATAGTAAATAATAATAAATTTACATATAACAAATAATAAATTAAAATCAGACAGACAAATGATAACAAAAAAATAATCATAATAGTATAAGATAAATTATAATCATTACAGCATCTTACTTAGGTATTTATCTAAATTATTCTTAAAGCTTCGAACTGAACTACATTGCACTACCTGTGCAGGAAGTTTATTCCATTCATTAACTACACGGTTGGCAAAGTTGTTTCTACCTACTTCCAAATTGAATCTATTTCCGGTCAGTGGACGAAATCTGATGCCTTGACCTGGGCCTAAAGGTCATCTTGGTATTGGCGGTGAATAGGGAGTGTGAAAAGAACAGAGGTAGCGTCTGACGTGGGTAAAGAGATTGGGTGAGAGGGGAGGAGGTGGTATCGAAGGAATGGGAAGAGGGAGGTGAAGGGGTGGGGGGTTTGGCGCACGAGAAAGAAATGTCTTTGTATAATCTAATACTTGAAAGAATATTTGATTGAATACTGATAATAGGCTTTTTTTCTCTATCATTCTATCAGAGTGCAAGAAGCGGCAAGCTTCGATGCAGCAAAAAAATCCAGATGTTGGCAGAAATAGTTGAAGAAGTTGTGTAGGTTTAAGACAGATTGAACAATTTTAGAAGCCCTGCCTAATGCAGGGATTGGATGAAAATGAGACTAGGTCTTCTGATGTTACGTGAAGTGTGGTCGGGGACTTGTACAGTCCTTTTGAACCATCGCACGTAGCTCAGTCGCTAGCGTCTTGACCTCGTGATTATCCACGCACAGGTCAGGATTTGAATCCCTTGGCAGGGCTTCTAGAAATGTTCAGTTTGTCTTAAACATGCACAACTTGTCGGAGGGCTTGCCTAACACGGGGATTGGATGAAAATGAGACTAGGTCTTCTGATGTTACGTGAAGTATGGTCGGGGACGTGTACAGTCCTTTTGAACCATCGCACGTAGCTCAGTCGCTAGCGTCTTGACCTCGTGATTATGCATGCTCAGGTCAGGGTTCGAATCCCTTGGCAGAGCTTCTAGAAATGTTCAGTTTGTCTTAAACATGCACAACTTGTCGGAGGGCTCGCCTAATACGGGGATTGGATGAAAATGAGACTAGGTCTTCTGATGTTACATGAAGTGTGGTCGGGGACTTGTACAGTTCTTTTAAACCATCGCACGTAGCTCAGTCGCTAGCGTCTTGACCTCGTGATTATGCACGCACATGTTAGGGTTCGAATCCCTTGGCAGGGCTTCTAAAAAGTTCAATCTGTCTTAGATATGCACAACTTGTCGGAGGGCTCGCCTAACACGGGGATTGGATGAAAATGAGACTAGGTCTTCTGATGTTACGCGAAGTGTGGTCGGGGACCTTAACAGTCCTTTTGAACCACCGCACGTAGCTTAGTCGCTAGCGTCGTGACCTCGTGATTATGCACGCACAGGTTAGG
>NC_134787.1:41838339-41843339 GCF_046742065.1 Oratosquilla oratoria
TCACCATTTCTTCATCCAGGTATGTAAATGCCACTTTGATTGTTCTTATTAAATTATAAGTTTCTCCAAAAATCTTATTTATATGTTTCTCAGGTGACATATTATTCATAACAATGACTCCCAGGTCCTTCTCATTTTCTACTTTTTTTATTCCTTCTTCTCCCAATTTATATGCTCCTGTTATTCTGTTTTTGTTTTTTCCAAATTCCATTATACTACACTTTTTTGTATTGAACTCCATCTCCCACTTCCTACTCCATTCCTGTACTATATTTAGATCTCTCTCTAGTGATTCACAATCTTCTTCAGTTTTCACTCTTTTCAGTAGTTTTGCATCATCTGCAAAGAAGCTCATATAGCTTTCAATACCTTCATCCATATCATTAATATATATAGCAAACATTATTGGGGCCAGAACTGTTCCCTGCGGAACACCGCTTATTACTTCATCCCATTTTGAGTGCTGGTTTCTTATCACTACACTCATTTTTCTTTCTTGCAAAAAGTCTTCCATCCAATTTAGTAGTTTTCCCTGTATTCCTCCTTGAGTTTCTAATTTCTTAAGCAACTTCTTATGTGGTACTTTGTCAAAAGCTTTCTTTGGGTCTAGAAATGCACAATCCGCCCATCCATCTCTTTCTTGTATTATATCTATTAGCCTTGAATAGTAACATATTAAATTGGTGACGCATGATCGTCCTTGTCTGAATCCAAATTGTCTTGGATTTAACACTTTTTTTTTCTAAACATTTTACCCATTTACTTTTGATAATTCTTTCACAAATTTTTGCTATTGTACTTGTTAGAGAGACTGGTCTATAGTTTGTAGGTTCTTCTTTATTTCCTCCTTTATATATAGGTACTATATTTGCTTTTTTCCAATCTTCTGGAACTTTTCCTTCTTTCAAGAAACTGTTTAGTATGCTATGTATTTTGTCTGCCAATTCATTCCTGCATTCTTTCAGAATCCAGTTTGCTATATCATCTGGTCCATGCGATTTTCTGACATCAAGATTACTCAAGTGTGTCAATATTTCATTCTTTGTTACTTCTATTTCTTCCATAGGGGGGACTTTCTCTTTCCAATCGTTCTCTTCAGGTTGTATGTTCTCCCTTGTAAACACTGATTTAAAATGTTTGTTCATAATTTCCGCCATTTCCATTTCCTCAGTGTATTCAACTCCCTCCTGTCTTAATTTCTCCAAGTCTTGTTTGTTTTTCAGTTTATTGTTTACAAATCTGTAGAATAGTTTTGGTTGATCTTTACACTTTTCTATGATATCTTTTTCATATTTTCTCTTTTCTTCTCTGCACATTTGTACATATTCATTTCTATAGCAGGTATATATTTTCCATTTTTCAGGTCTTCTGTCTTTTTTTCCATCTGGTCCAGGCTTTGTCTCTTTTGTCTTTTAACTCCCCAAAACTTTTGTTGCACCAGCATTTTACATATTCTTTTTCTTGTTTTTGTCTTGGGACATACTTTTCCACTCCTTTTTTGTACATTTTTGTCAAAATATTCCATTTCTCTTCCACTGTTGTTTCTTCTTTGTATATTTCTTTCCAGTTTTCTTGTTGAAAGAATTCTCTTATTTTATCAAAGTTTGTTTGTTCATACATCATTCTTCCTTTTCTATATTGCTCATTTCTTTTCATATATTTTTCTTCATTAAGTTCCAGTTCAATCAATATGTGGTCACTTTTACTTATTGGTGTTTTATATTCAATCTTGTCCACTATTGTAGGTTCAGATGTAATTATTAAGTCTAGTCTCGATGGTTCTTCTTCATTTCTATACCTGGTGCTCTCCTGTATCCATTGTGTCATTGTATGGTCAGTAATCATCTCAAGTAGAGCGTTTCCCCATGAGCCGTCTCCACCCTTTACTGTCATTTCTTCCCAGCAGATTTCTTTGCAATTAAAGTCGCCCATCATAACTATTCTTCCTCCATCTTCCATTATCTTATTTAATGTTATCTTTGTGTCCTCTAACATACGTTTATGTTCACTCTCCTCCCATGAGGCTGTTTTCGGTGGCACATAATTTATCACAAATTTTCTGATCTTCTTATCTCTGTCTTCCACTTCTATCATACTCATCTCTACTGTATTCTCTCCATATATGACACCCTTCACGTTTATATCCTTCTTAGTCAGGAACATAACTCCACCCCCTTGCTTTTTCTCTCTGTTTTTAATCCAATAATTATATACATCATGTCCTCCACTGTTGGGTGGTAGTGGGCCTTTTAATTTTGTTTCTACAATTCCCATTATGTCCGGTTCTTTTTCTTTCAAATAATCATTCAGCTCAATCAATCCTGTTATTAATCCATCTATATTTGTGTAAGACACTCTTAGTTTTCTGTCACTTCCATTGTGTTCTCTGTTTCCCTTTTGTTTTTCTCTTGTATGTCGAACTGCCTTAGTTTCATATTCACTACTCTCCAATAGAATCTCTCTTTCTCTGACTCCGTTCTGTTCTCGTTTTTTGTCTTAGCTTCAAGTCTTTTCTGCTTTTCTTCCTCTCTTTCCTCTTTATTCATTTCCCTTTTTATCCATACCTTTTTATATTGTTCACTTGTTGCTAGTTTCCCTGTTTTGGATAAGATATTCTCTGCCGTCGTTTGTGACCTGAATTTAATCTTAATTGGTCTGGTCTTATCTGTACTATACTTTCCGAGCCTGAATTTTTCCTCAATTTCCTTCATAATTTCTGGTTCATCTTCCTGAACTAATTTTAGTAAACTGCTTACTTTTTCATTTTCCTCATTGGTTCTTGAGGTTCTATCTGGGTTATGTTTCTCTTCCATTCCTAATATAACTGTACATTTCTTTTTGTAAGATAAGTCTCTTACTATACTCTCCTTCTGTCTCATCACTTTAATAACTGAGTCTTCAGTTTGTTCTCTCATATGCTGTTTAATTATATCAGTAAATGCAACTTTACTGTTTTCTTTTATCGACTTCCATCCCTCTCTGTTTTCTTTACTATTCCTCTTCAGTTCCTCATTCTCCACCTTTACTTCCTTTAACTGTCTTTTCAGGTTTTTTATTTCATCAGTTAAGTTTTTGTTCGCCTTCTCTAGTTCTTCCAATTTTTCAACCCTTTGTAGAATGTTGTTAACATGACCGAACCTACGCTCCAAGTCCTCGATCATCTTATCGACCTTCTCTTCTAGTCTTGTCAGTCGGAGGGGGTTTGTGTCCCCCCCACCCTCTTTAAATCCCTGGAAAATATTCTCATCATTTTCTACTGTATTGCTCTTATCTATACTTCTAATCTTTACATTTTTATTAGACATTTCATCGGCGCTCAGCTGATCGGGGGGGGTCGTTTGTTTACCTTTCGCCTGTCTGCCTGGGCCAAGTCTACTCCTTCCTCATTTCCTTCCATTTCCCTCAGTAATCCCTCCCCTTCTCCTCTTTCCCTACTTTCCTACTACCCCACGAGCAATTTTCCCCACCCTGTAAATACAATAGGCACTTCTCCTTGCGTTGGGATCCACAAAACTTCAATTTTCTTCAGAACGTCTTCTAAGCCGTCCGTTCGTTGAAGTGTGTGTGTGTGTGTGTGTGTGTGTGTGTGTGTGTGTGTGTGTGTGTGTGTGTGTGTGTGTGTGTGTGTGTGTGTGTGTGTGTGTGTGTGTGTGTGTGTGTGTGTGTGTGTGTGTGTGTGTGTGTGTGTGTGTGTGTGTGTGTGTGAGTGTATTTAGGTAGCAAGTACACCTGAAGATAGATTTGGTTGAAAAATACATCTGTTTCTTCGTTTATTATCTTGTAGGAACGATTTGACTCTAGCTAATAAACAAAAGGCCAAGGGGAGAAAGAGAGAGAGAGAGAAAAAAAAAAAAAAAGGAAGAAGAGACCAAGGACAGATCCAGATTCATCTGGTTGTTATATGACTGCGTAGAAACGTTAGATGACTAGCATAAGAAAGACAAACAAAGCATGTGGCATAATTGCGTGCACACAGACTCACACACACACACACACACACACACACACACACACACACACACACACACACACACACACACACACACACACACACACACACACACACACACACACACACACACACACACACACACGCACGCACATACACACACGCACGCACGCACACACACACACACACACACACACACACACACACAAACACATTTACACATAATTCTCTGGCATGCAAACTCCTTAACTCTCGTGCGCTACTTCACATTTGTATATCATTTTCCCTCCAGCTCAAGTGTACACTCTTGAATATTTTAATTTGGCTAAAGTTAGACGATATGCTTAGCTTTGGGTGTTTATCCTGATGATTTTATTCAGGGCGGGCTTTGGAGTGCACAGGTTATGGAAAAACTATCCTATTCGATTAATTCATTCTCTTCCTCAATCCTCTCCAATTTATCTACTGTAATCTTCCTTCACAAATCATGTTGGTTATCTCATTAGAATCGCAATACAATATTCGTGTTATTTGTCCCTTTCTTTTATGCACCGCCAGACTTCAGTTCCCACGTGAGACGACACGTGTGCCATCCTACTCAACAAAGGTTACAAATTCAGGCTTTCAACAAGCCTGAACGGGATAGGAAGGGCCAATTATTTCATAGGTCTCTCCTCCTTGATGGAACGAACTTTATAAAGGGATGGGACCTTGATTATGGATAAAAACGTCGAGGGTGAGTATTCATTGACAAAGGAAGAAGCCGACAAACAATTATTACTTTCGGTATTAATACGACATGATGTCATAAACAACATGAGCATACAGAGATATTTTCCTTTAAGCCAGTGTTTAAATAAAAAACCAATTCACTTCAGAGAGAAAACTAGCGATTTAATAAAATGAGAAGGTACAACGATAAATCAACTTGAAATATGTTTAGTCACAGATCCAAGATTATTGAAAGATTTGCTGGCACTATACCTCTCATGACATCATATCGTTATTTTTTCGTAGTAAACTGTTCTAATGCATTTATATCTTGTTTTCA
>NC_134787.1:41850839-41854123 GCF_046742065.1 Oratosquilla oratoria
GGAGTTGAGGAGGAATGGGAATGGTTCAAGGAGGGAGTCATAATGTATCAAAGATGGTGTGTGGAACAAGGAGGATAGGAGGAAATAGAAGGAAAGGTAGTGAGTGGTGGGATGAGGAAGCAAAGAAAGGTGTAGAAGAGAAGAAGCAGGCATTCATAAATTTGTTACATATTAGGACAAGGGAATCATATGAGAGGTACAAAGTAAAGAGAAGGGAAGTAAAATATAAGATAAAGGAAGCAAAGAAGATGTGAAATGTGGTAAGAGTATAAAAGAAAAATTTGTAGGATATAAAAAATGTTTGGGAAAGAAATTAAGAGAGGAGGAGGGAGCGAATCAAGTAGAGAAGAAAAGGTAAAAGGAGCAGAAGGAGAGATGATAATGGAAGAGAAGGCAGTGAGAGGAAGGTGGCGAGAGAATTTTATGGAGTTGCCAGATGTGAAGGAGAATAGGAAGGGAAAGGTAATTGTAGTGGGAAGAGCTAAGAATTACCGTGATGAGTGAGGTAAATGGAGAAGAAATAAGGAAAGATGAGGTGAAGACAGCTGTTAAGATGATGAGAGCAGGAAAGACAACTTGGTTGGGTGGACGCCATGCAGAATGTCTGATAAAAGGAGGTACAGTGGTGGTGGATCGGCCGGTGAGATTATTTAATGTTTGCTGGAGAGAGGATAGAATGACGGAGGACTGGAGGAGTGCCTGTAAAGTTCCACTTTACAAGGAAAAGGGGACAAGTGTATGTGTAGTAGTTTCAGAGGGATTAGCTTGTTAAGTGTAGTTGGGAAGGCTTATGGGAGGGTCTTGATTGAGAGGATTAGGAGAGGAACAGAGGGAGTAATTGGTGAGGAACAGTGTAGGTTTAGGACAGATAGGGGTTGTGTAGATCAGATTTTTGTGGTAAGACAGATATGTGAGAAAGCTATAGGAAAAGGTAAGGATGTTTTTAGGCTTTTATGGATTTGGAAAAGGCTTATGACAAGGTAGAAAGGAAGTCACTGTGGGAGGTTTTGCAGATGTATGGGATAGGGGGAAGCTGTTAAGAGCAGTCAAGAGTTTTTACAAGAGTAGTAGAGCTTATGTTAAGATTAGACATGGAGAAAGCGAATGGTTTGAGGTAAAGGTGGGACTTCGTCAGGGATGTGTTATGTCACCCTGGCTGTTCAATTTATATATGGATGGGGTGGTGCGAAAGGTGAATGCAAGGGTGGTGGGTCAGGGATTGGAGATGGTCAAAGAAAATGGAGAAAAGTAGGAGATAAGCCAATTGTTGTTTGCTGACGACACTGCACTTGTAGCAGCATCAGAGGAGGGATTGAGGAAGTTAGTGGCAGAGTTTGGGAAAGTGTGTGAAAGGAGGAAGTTGAAGATAAAACTGGGTAAAAGTAGGGTGATGAGATTACAAGGGGAGAAAGTGGCAGCAGACAGAAAGTGAGTATTCAGGGAGAGAGACTAGAGGAAGTGGATAGTTTTAGATACTTGGGTGCGAATGTGGCAGGAAAGGAGGAAAGGAGGGAGTGGGGTGGAGGTAGAATGTAGATTGAGAGAAGCGAGTAAACGCCTTGGAGGATTAAAAATTGTAATGAGAAATAGACGTTTGGGAATGGATGCTAAGAAAAGATTGTATGAAGGAGTGATTGTGCCGAAATCACTATATGGTGCAGAAACATGGAACATAAGAGAGGAAGAGAAAAGGAGTTTGGATGTGTTTGAGTTGAGGTATCTGAGAAGTATGATATGGGTTACTAGGCTAGATAGAGTGAGAAATGAGGAGGTGAGGAGGAGAACAAGGGTGGAAAGGGAGTTGGGAGATAAGGTTGATGAAAGAGTATTGAAATTGTTTGGATCCATGGAAAGAATGACTGAAGAAAGCTTAATAAAAGAGGTGTGGAAGGCAGAGGTGTGGAAGGCAGAGGAAAGAACATGAGGGGTTGACCTAGGATGAGGTGGATGGATGGGGTAAAAAGAGGCATTAGGAAAGAGGGGAATGTCTGTTGAGGAAGGACGGGAGAGGACAGATGATGGGGGTGAATGGAGAAAGGTTGTATATGGATGATGCTGTGATGCATGAGGGGGTGTGGGTGGGGGATAGGGGGTGAGGGAGTACATACATACATATACCAAGGCTTTTCCCCCTTACAAGGGAGGTAGCCAAAAAGGGAAAGGCATAAAATCATTTCCACCCATTCCATCCCTGAATACGCTCCACACCCCTCCACCCTCCCTCTTATCTGAGCACCTACTGGATGACGGGTCATCCGTGCACCTTGTCCACTGCCCTGGGTCAGAAGCAGTGTCGCAAGACACAGCACATCCACAGCAAGGCCGCTTCATTAAATCGGCGATCCCCCGTCTCCGTCCCCCCATTGCATAAAAGGAGAGGACGGAGAGAAATCCCTTCGGGCTGCGTCAAATTTTGCTCACACATACTACCTCACCCCCCCCCACGCCCATTCCACCCCATGCAATCACAACATCATCCATATACAACCATTCTCCATTCACCCCTGTCTTCTGTCCTCTCCCGTCCTTCCTCAAAAGACATTTCCCTCTTCCCCAAACCCCCCTTCACCCCATCCATCCACATCATCCTAGGACGTCCCCTCATGTTCACTCCCTCCACATCTGCCTTCCATACCTCTTTTACTAGTCTTTCTTTATTCATTCTTTGCATGTGTCCAAACCATCCTAATATTCTTTCATCAACCCTATCTCCCAGCTCTTTTTCCACCCCTGTTCTCCTCCTCACCTCCTCATTTCTCACTCTATCTAGCCTAGTAACCCCCATCATACTTCTCAGACACATCATCTCAAACACATTCAAACTCCTTCTCTCTTCCTCTCTTATGTTCCATGTTTCTCCCCCATACAGTGCTGTTGGCACAATCACTCCTTCATACAGTCTCCTCTTAGCATCCATTCCCAAATGTCTACTCCTCATTACACTCTTTAATCCACCAAGGCATTTACTCGCTTCTCTCAATCTACATTCTACCTCCACCTTCACTCTACCTTTTCCTGCCACATTTGCACCCAAGTATCTAAAACTATTCACTTCCCCCAGACGCTCTCCCTTAATGCTCACTTCCAGTCTACTACCACTTTCACCCCTTGTACATCTCATCACCTTACTTTTACCCACATTTATCTTTAGCTTTCTTCTACCACATACTCTCCCAAACTCTGCCACCAACTTCCTCAAACCCTCCTCCGATCCTGCTACAAGCGCAGTGTCGTCCGCAAACAACAGCTGGCTCACCTCCCACTTTTCTCCATTTTCTTTAACC
>NC_134787.1:41854623-41957123 GCF_046742065.1 Oratosquilla oratoria
GACATTTTGCTGATAAATAAGCTATGAAAGGAAAAAAGTTGCGTGCCTACTGGCAATGAGAACATAAATAACACATTATTATCATTACCATTATAATTACCATGCCACTTTAGGAAAACCTGTACTATCAGCACCATTAGTTATACCTACTGGGCTTCAATGAGAAAAATGTTAAATGATATTAAGAAACCCATAAAAACCAATTCCTCTTGTTTCCTGAATATTAGCCTACCAACACGTAGCCATATTATACTTACCACATTTTATAATCATAATTAGCCCTATGATAAACATAACCTGCACTTAAAATCGTTAAATATGCACTATAAACTACAAAAATTGTACATTTGAAATAATTATATATTGGATTAAGTACCGATACTAATAACTTATGAAAATGTGCATTTGAACTCACATAATGGCTAAATTTTGCATTTACGAATGTACCCATCAACAAAAGCGCTGTCACCTCACCGAGGGCGTCGTGAATCTTGCGGATCACAGTCCGTGAATCGAATCACCAGACGAAACTTTTAAGGCCCACCCACCGCGGGACAAATTTTCGTCTGGTAATTCGATTCACGGACTGGCGACAGACGGCAGCGCTTTTGTTGGTGGGTACATATGGGAATGCGTAATTGTCCTAAGCCTAATACTATTTAAATATCTAATATTCAATCTTAGGCATAGAAGAGACAATGCATACAGCTGAAATATAAAATCACTCACTAGGAAAATGTGAAGCAGGGATAGAGGGAGAAGGTGTGTTAACTTCGACAAAGCAAACAGTTCAACTGCAGCGTTGCCAGAATTCCACACCCTATTTTTCCACACGTTTTCTTTGATCGAAAACTGAACAGTGACTAAGCTATTCCATGTTTGTGATTGACGGAATTTCTATCGGCATAACGGACACACACAACAATGTGGAATAGGAGTGTTGCCACCAACAGAGTTCTCTAAACATTAGATGAGAAAGAAAACACATATAAATAATACTATTGAAGCATATACCATTATAAACCGATGAATATTAGAATACCGCTAATTCTTTCCCTAATAAGGTAAATGATAATAACGTAACATAATTATTTTACTGAACAAAACTCACCTAATATTTCCTCCTTTTAAAGGGTCTTAAAGAGTTGTCTGACCTATCACTGTCATAGTCACCGTCGTATTCAAATTCTGGCACTTGTGATTGTGAAGAGGGATCCGAGTCTGAGGAGGTAGTATATGGATTCTCTACTGTATTTTCTTGATCAGTATCACTATCACTGAAGAAATCTCTGTCAGGGTTTTCCCCAGTACTACTGACATAGTCTTCGCTAAGATTTTCTACTGTATGGATCGGAAACTCGTCATTTGGCTCATAAAAACGTAGCACACTTTGGTCGTCGCTACTAGTATTTTCTGGGTCATTCTCTTGATTTTCTGTATTTAGGGAATCCTCTGTATGGAAAAGCTCTTCAGTTGGTCCATCATTGTTTATCTCATTTTGGTCCTCATTACTAGTATTTTCTGATTCATTCTGCTGATTTTCTGTATTTAGGTTATCCTCTGTATGGAAAAGCTCACAAACTTATACCTTGACCATGTTATCTTCCTCTGCTAAGCACCCTTCTCTTGTATCATTGCAATTTTACGACTGTTAGTGTATAGATATAGGTATTTAATGGAAAATTTGGTTATCAGCAATCCATTTTACGTATAGCATTAAATAAACATAACTTTGCACACAATAAGCTAGAGGCCCCAAAGCAGGTAGAAAATGTGGAAATATTTTTCCACACTGTGTAGAAATCCGTCCACGTTATCCACGCCAGTTGCCAACACTCGCTAGATTTCCTCACCATGAGCGATATTTCCACGAAACGGCAACACTGTTTAACTGTCAAATTTAAAACCCTGGGACGGGTCGAAAAAAGTTTGTCAGTATTGCTCAACTTTTTGGCTTATTTGATGTTTTCTTCTGTATTGTAAAATCTATTTTCTGATAAAGGACGAAAATATTCTGCTTTAGTAAGATCATTAGTTGTTTTTGCTTATTTCGTCCATGAAAGTTTAGAGTGGCACTTAAGTCTGGTTTGAAATATGGAATGACAGTGCTAGTTAATAATCTAACATTCTACCCAAGTATAAATTATCAAATTTAAATTAACTATATACAAATATCTAGAGATCAAGTCCCATACCCCCAGAATTTGGTTCCTATACCCCCAGTTAAGAACCCCTGCTCTAAAGGAAAAATAACCTAAATTGGTCCCTGAGAAATAAAGAAGAGAAAGAATTGGCAAGAAAAGTTCTAAAAGTAGTACAAGATGAAGAGCAAGAAATAGAAAAGGAAATAGAGGAAGTGCACAGAATGGGTAAATATGCAGAAGGAAAAAGTCGACCCATAAAGATCAAATTAAGGTCGCAAATGGCACCGGAAGAAATTCGAGCAAAAACGGGAAAATTAGCAGGAAGTTAACACTACAAAAGTATATGGATATAAAAAGACATGAATGATAAGGAAAGTGAATGAGACAAAAAAATTATAAGTAGTCAAGCTAAGGGGGGTGGGACGAAAAAAGAACGGAGACAAAGAAAACGCATTTCTATTGGAGAGTGTTAGACATGAGACTGACAAATGGTATATTCAAGAAAAGGAAACGAAAGGTTCAGAGAACGAGATTGAGAGAGTAGAAAATTAAAATTAGTTTATACCAATATAGACGGATTAATCTCAGGATTAAACGAACTAAACGATTATCTGTCATAAGAAAAACAAGACATGATGGGAAATGTGTAGACAAAATTAAGGGCTCCACTATTACCAAACATTGTTGGACATGGATTATATAATCACTGGCTTAGAAATAGAGTTGAGAAACAGGGAAGAGTCATGTTCTTGGCTAAGAAAAATTTAAATGTGACCAAAGTTACATATGGAGAGAACATAGTGGAGATGATCACAATAAGAGTTGAAGATAGTGACATGAAAAGTAGAAAGTTTGTAGTGAGTTATGTGCCCCCCCCCAAAAAAAAAAAACATAAACGGTGGTCTTGGAGAGAGATTATTTTAAAATGTTAGATCATTCGAGACTTTCATTAAACGAGATGTTGAAGGATAGAGCTAACGTGGTACTTATGGGAGATTTTAACTGCAAAGAAATATGTTGGGAAGAGATGACAGTGAAAGGTGTAGAGCAGGGGTACTCAAACTGGGGTTCGCGAACCCCCAGGGGTTCACAAGAATATTTCTAGGGGTACTTAGATGGCTGACGAAAAACGTATTTCAAATAGTGGTAGTTGTGAATTATGAAATTCCGTGCTAGCAGTGTGTGTTCCTTCAATCTCACTGTTCTACGCTGGCGTGTGTGTGTGTGTGTGTGTGTGTGTGTGTGTGTGTGTGTGTGTGTGTGTGTGTGTGTGTGTGTGTGTGTGTGTGTGTGTGTGTGTGTAATGAAGAGGCGCGCCATATCATGTCGGTTTACTTTTAAAACAGCAACTGTGTGTCAGATTATTGGGGGTTCGGGAAGATGATCTTATAACTCAGGGGGTACTTAACGAGAAAAAGTTTGAGAACCCCTGGTGTAGAGGATCAATGGGAAAATGTATTGTTTGACATGACTATAGAACATACAATGCCATAATGAGTAGAATAAAACACTAGATTTAAAAATGATGAAGAACCGTCAAGACTATATTATTTACGTCAGAAGTTGAAATTGTAAACAAAATTGAACACAAGACACCAATTGCGAAGAGTGATCACATACTACTAAAGGAGGAAATATATGTAGAGAGAGAAATGAGAAATACAGAAAAGGAAGACTGATGTATAGTAAAACGGACTTTGAGAAACTTAGGATTTTTTTTTTTTTTTTTTTTTTTTTTTTTTTTTTTTTAAGCGAGCTGGAAAAAAAAATTACAAGGAAGAAACACAAGTGGAAGATGAAAATCTATAAAGAAGGAGTGGATAAATGTGTCTCAAAGCAAAAACAGGAAAAGGTGTATATTAAGTGCTGGTTTAACAGAAGGTGCAGCGAAGCATAAGATAGAGGAGATAAAGTTTGGAAAAGATGGAGAAAAGACAAAGAAATGAATATGTAAAAATACGCAGGGAAACAAAAAGAAACTATGAAAAAGGCATAATAGAAAAATGTAAGGATCAGCCAAAACTGTCCTATAGATATGTGAATGGTAAACTAAAAAACAAACAGGAAATAGTGAAACTACAAGGGGATATGGAATACACAGAAGGTACAGAAATGGCTGAAATCATGAGCAAACACTTCGAGTCGGTTTTCACTACAAGAAAATTTACAGCATCGGGATGAAGGGAGAGAAGTGAAACCCCCCACCCATGAGGGAAATAATAGTAACATGGAAAGAAATAATGGACCAAATAATGAACCTTCATGTCAGGAAATCGCACGGCCCGGATGGAATAGCAAATTGGATATTAAAAGTATGTAAATAACTAATAGACAAAATATATAACATAATAAGTTGCTCACTCAAAAGAAAAATACCAAAAGACTGGAAGAATGCCAACATCGTACCAATATATAAAGGAAAAAACAAGGAAGACCCAACAACTTACAGATCTGTTTCCCTTACAAGCACGGTAGCCAAAATTTGTGAAAAAGTTATAAAAAGTAGATGGATAAAACACCAGGAGGAGAACAATATACTAAATACAAGACAATTCGGATTTAGATAGGGAAGGTTATGTGCCACAAATCTGATCTTTCTTTACTCAAGACTACTAGATACAATACAGGAAAGGGACGAATGGTCTGATTGTGCTGTCCTAGATCTACAAAAAGCTTTTGACAAAGTACCACACAAAAAACTATTAAGAAAACTGAAAATCATAGGCGGGATACAAGGTTAACTGCTGACATGGATGGAGGACTTTTTGCATGGAAGAAAAAATGAGAGTAGTCATCAGAGATAAGGGTTCTACTTGGGAAGAGGTGATTAGTGGAGTTACAGAAGGATCAGTGTTGGCTCCAATAATGTTTGTTATTTATGTGAATGACATGGATGAGGGTGCGGAATATTACACGAGCTTCTTAGCAGATAACGCAAAAGTGTTAAAGAATGTGAGTACCGAAATGGGCTGTGATTCACTGCAGAGAGATCTGAATAAGGTTTGGGAATGGAGTCAGAAGTGGGAAGTGGACTTCAACATTAAGAAATATAGCATAATGGAATTTGGAAAACGTAAAAAAAGAGAGAGAGAGAGAGATATCAGGACAATATAAAATTGGTGCAAAGGAAAGAAAGAATGTGGGGTCTGAAAAAGGAAGTGATCATCACAAAGGATATGTCCCCTGACAAACAGATAAACAAAATTGTCGGTGAAACCTATAATTTGCTAAGATCAATAAAAGTGGCTTATACTTACTTGGATGAAGAAATGGTCAAGAAAACACTAGTCACACTGATAAGGCAAAAATTGGAATACGCTATGGTCACCCAGTACTAAAAAGAATATAAGGAAAATAGAGAGAATCCAGAGAGCAACTGTCAAAACTGCCATATGAAGACAGATTGTCAAAACTAGAATTACCGACTCTGGAACAAAGGAGAGAAAGATGTGACTTGTTGACCATCTACAGAATTATGAGAGGTATGGAAGTCCTTGATAGAGAAGACTTACTAAATTGGGATAAGAGAAACACAAGAGGACATGGAAGAAAGCTCAAAAAGGACATGTATAGAAGAAACCTGAAACAGAACAACTTTCCTCACAGAGTGGTGGGTGTATGGAGCATACAAGACGCAACAATAGTGTGCGCAAAAACAATACAGGAGTTTAAGAGCAAATTAGACACCCCAAGAAACAGAGACGGGACACTACGAGGATAGCTCCCCTTCCCGTAAGATAAAACTAGGTAAATATACACACGCGCGCGCGCGCGTATATATATACAGTAAATATGTGTATGTGTGTACGTATATATGTATGTATGTTAAACTTTTTATCCCACCGTCGGAAAAGAAACACTAATGTCGAAAGTTCTGTATATTTCGATCACTAACTGTGATCCTCTTCAAGCAGAACGTTTACATAGTGGAAGACATATACATATATACAAAAATGTGAGGTGAGAAAAAGGAACAAGGGAAGAGCTCAGGTTACGTGACCGACGCTCTGTGGGTCTTGTGGGATTTTATCCCCTTGGAGTAAATGAGGTAGTAGTTGATTGACAGCTGAGGTGGTAATGCAGTCAGGTGACCATTGACCATTTGAAATATTAAAATTAGGGAAATATTTAATCAGGGAAGATAGGTTGATGATGTTTTTACGATATGGAACGAAGAATGGGGTACTTTTAAAGAATGCTATGAAAAAAATAATAATTTAGCTAACAACATAGAATTTAAAGTAGAATGGGAAATAGATAACAAATTGCCTTTTCTAGACATTTTAATAATCAGAAATCAGAATAGTTTGTCATTCACAGTTTACAGAAAACCTACCCATACAGGGAGTTACATTTTTTTAGCCACCATTCGGACAAAATAAAATATAGTGTTGCTTCGGGCTTATTTTTACGAGCACTCAGAATTTGCAGCCCACAATATTTAGATTCAGAAATAACAATAGTAAGAAAACTTACAAGATTAGGATACCCGGATTGGTTCTTGCAAAAAGCCCTTAGCACGGCTAAAATAAGTTTTCATAAATCTACTCCCCATTCTACTAACAAACACAAATGGGATAATAAATGTATTAAATTACCTTTTAGTAACTCTATAAATGAAATCTCCAAATCATTACAAAAAAAAAAACATCGTCATCTTCAATTATAGTAATACCTTGTTCAGAAAAATAGTTAATGTACACCGTAGACCATCAAGTGCCATTAACCCTGGTGTTTACAAGTTGCCATGTTTAGATTGCGATAATGTTTATTGGGGACAAACTGGAAGAGACTTGGCAACCAGAATAAAAGAACATAAGAATTCTGTAAAATATGGTCAAGAAAGCTCCACGGTATTTCAACACACTGCAAATAAAGATCATCGCATACATTGAGATGATGCTGAAATAATTTATAAATCAAAATGTAGTTTCAGAAGGAAAATAATCGAGTATTCCCTGATTATATATTTCCCTAATTTTAATATTTCAAATGGTCAATGGTCACATGACTGCATTACCACCTCAGCTGTCAATCAACTACTACCTTATTTACTCCAAGGGGATAAAATCCCACAAGACCCACGGAGCGTCGGTCACGTAACCTGAGCTCTTCCCTTGTTCCTTTTCCTCACCTCACATTTTTGTATGTATGTATATGTCTTCCACTATGCCCTCAACCTCATTAGGGCCGTCCGACACGAATCATGGGGGCAGCGGAAACACTCATCCACCTCACCCAGAGTCTAGTCCGCTCCCGGCTTCTGTTTGGCGCACAAGCTTTGCACGACCTGCCCATGTCGGCCATCCGTCGCATGGCTACAGTCGAGTGCCAAGCACTTTGGCTAGGACTCGGACTCCCGCAGTCTGTCCCTCAGGAGCAAGTATACTGTGAAGCCGGAATCCTCCCACTTTGGCATCGCCTGAAGAGAGATACCTGCAGGTACCTCTTCAGCTCAGCGAGGGTACCTAACTCCACAGACACTGAACTAGGCGAAGGCTGGAACCCAGCCCCACCTACTGTGTCAGGACATGGTCTGGTCTCCTCTGTCTCCGGTCTATGTTCAAGAGCGGGAATAGAGCCAGCCGACCGCCTCCGTGTCCCCCAAGCCCAAATCGATCCATACCCACCCTGGATCATGAAGCCGCCGGAGGTACGAACCAATGTCCCTGGAGTAGCAAAAGAAGACCCCCCCACATCAAATCGCCACCTGTACTCGAGAACTGCTGGCTAAGGAATACGCAGACGACTTCAAGATCTTCACAGACGGATCGGTACTCAGTGACGGCAGAACAGGAGCAGGACTGTTCTTCGAGACCACGCGAGAGCACTTCGAAGTGAAGCTCCCGCCCACCACCATCCCAACTGCCGAACTCGTCGCCATCAGAGAAACTTTGAATAAAGTCAAAACTCTCCCCCATTCCCCAACGCAAATAGTCATCCTATCGGACTCCCAGTCCAGCCTAAATGTAATACAGAGTGAGTACTGCAAAACAAGACCGGAAATCCTCAAGGAAATCCTAATCCTTTCAGAAGAAATCGCACGACGCGGACTCCGTCTTCGTTTCCAGTGGGTGCCCTCCCATGTAGGTATCCATGGAAACGAGATGGCCGACCGAGCCGCCAAACGAGGGGCCCTAACCTCTGAAGAGGATTGCATCTCGCTCTGCTTTTCAACAAGTGATGCCAACAAAAAAATTGACCAAGCAACATGGGAGCTCTAGTCAGAGGAATATGCCGGGACTGCCGCTACCCGAGGCTGGCCCATCAAGACATGCAATAAGGGAACCCTCTGGACCCACCCTCATCCACTTCCAACCCACATTCTTCACCTCATCTCAAGAATCCGTGTCAACCACTGGAAAACCCGCTATCTGAAGACCGTCTGTGCCTGCGGGACGGAGCTGGTCTCTTTCCTACACTGCTTATTCCTATGCCCCATCCTTCGTAACCACTTCCAACCGCTGCTGAACCTCCTTGGGAAGAACCCCCAAGAATGTTATATTCAATCACCGACCACCACAGCATCATCATGGCAGCCCACCTAATCTCCACCTCACCAGTTGGACACTTATAATAGCGCCACTGGCGCTCGACATCTTCCCGGAGACGAATTAGATATACTAGATGTAGATACACAGCTAATATTGAGAAACTAAAAGACAGTCCCTAAATCGGATCCCTCCGCTGGGACTAATTTTTAAAGAAAAAAAAATGTAATAATTCTGCTTGAAGCCGATCACAGTTAGTGATCGAAATATACAGAACTTTCGACATTAGTGTCTTCTTTTCCGACGGTGGGATAAAAAGTTTAATTTATTAATATGCTACGACATTACTTTACTATGTATGTATACATATATATATATATATATATATATATATATATATATATATATATATATATATATATACAGTAAATATCTATATGTTGAGACATTCTGACAGGTTGACGTAAGCGGAGTAGGAAACACAGGAGTCTTAGTCTTGAGTTTATTCCTGACTAGTTTCGCAGGTATGCTTTTTCAAAGGAATGGTGTACAAACAGGCTGTGGGCATTTTATACATGGGGTGGACCTCACTACCTCCCCGTGTTACCATAGTTGGTGACAAGTGTGAACATTACATATTCATTGTAGCAAATGTAATAATAATGATAATGCTTAGCAAGTGGTAAATATGATGACATTAATAATAACAATGAAAATAATAATAGTAATTGTAACAGTGATAACAATAACAAAAATAGTAATAATAATAATAATAATAATAATAATAATAATAATAATAATAATAATAATAATAATAATAATAATAATAATAATAATAATAATAATAATAATAATAATAATAATATTAATAATAATAATGATGATAATAATAATGATAATAATAATAATAATAATAATAATAATAATAATAATAATAATAATAATAATAATAATAATAATAATAATAATAATGATAATAATGATAATAATGATAATAATGATAATAATGATAATAATTATAATTAATAATTATAACAATGATGATAATAATAACAGTAATAATAATAATAATAATAATAATAATAATAATAATAATAATAATAATAATAATAATAATAATAATAATAATAATAATAATAATAATAATAATAATAATAATAATAATAATAATAATAATAATAATAATAATAATAATAATAATAATAATAATAATAATAATAATAGTAATAATAATAGTAATAATAATAATGATAATAATAATAATAATAATGATAATAATAATAATAACAACAACAACAACAACAATAATAATAATAATAATAATAATAATAATAATAATAATAATAATAATAATAATAATAATAATAATAATAATAATAATAATAATAATAATAATAATAATAATAATAATACATACATACATACATACATACATACATACATACATACATATACCAAGGCTTTTTCCCCCTTTCAAGGGAGGTAGCCAAAAAGGGAAAGGCATAAAAACACTCCCACCCATTTCATCCCTAAATACACTCCACACCCCTCCCACCCTCCCTCTCATCTGAGCACCTCCTGGATGACGGGTCATCCCTGCACCTTGCCCACCGCCCTGGGTCAGAAGCAGTGTCGCAAGACACAGCACATCCACAGCAAGGCCGCTTCATTTAATCGGCGACCCCCCCTCTCCGTCCCCCCTTGCATATAAGGAGAGGACAGGGAGAAATCCCTTCGGGCTGCGTCAAAATTTACTCACACATACTACCCCACCCCCCACCCCCCGCCCATTCCTCCTCATGCAATCACAACATCATCCATATACAACCATTCTCCACTCACCTCTGTCTTCCGTCCTCTCCCTTCCTTCCTCAACAGACATTCCCCTCTTCCCCAAAGCCCCCTTCACCCCATCCATCCACCTCATCCTAGGACGTCCCCTCATGTTCACTCCCTCCACATCTGCCTTCCATACCTCTTTTACTAGTCTTTCTTCACTCATTCTTTCCATGTGTCCAAACCATCCTAATATTCTTTCATCAACCCTATCTCCCAGCTCCTTTTCCACCCCTGTTCTCCTCCTCACCTCCTCATTTCTCACTCTATCCAGCCTAGTAACCCCCACCATACTTCTCAGACACCTCATCTCAAACACATTCAAACTCCTTCTCTCTTCTTCTCTTATGTTCCACGTTTCTGCCCCATACAGTGCTGTTGGCACAATCACTCCTTCATACAGTCTCCTCTTCGCATCCATTCCTAAATGTCTATTCCTCATTACACTCTTTAATCCACCAAGGCATTTACTCGCTTCTCTCAATCTACATTCTACCTCCACCTTCACTCCGCCTTTTCCTGCTACACTTGCACCCAAGTATCTAAAACTATCCACTTCCTCCAGTCGCTCTCCCTTAATGTTCACTTCCAGTCTACTGCCACTTTCACCCCTTGTACATCTCATCACCTTACTTTTACCCACATTTGTCTTTAGCTTTCTTCTATCACATACTCTCCCAAACTCTACCACCAGCTTCCTCAATCCCTCCTCCGATCCTGCCACAAGCGCAGTGTCGTCCGCAAACAACAGCTGGCTCACCTCCCACTTTTCTCCATTTTCTTTAACCATCTCCAATCCCTGACCCACTACCCTAGCATTCACCTCTCGCACCACCCCATCCATGTATAAGTTGAACAGCCAGGGCGACATAACGCATCCTTGACGAAGTCCCACCTTTACTTCAAACCACTCACTCTCTCCATTTCTAATCCTGACACAAGCTCTACTACTCTCATAAAAACTCTTGACAGCTCCCAAAAGCTTTCCTCCTATCCCATAAATCTGCATAACCTCCCACAGTGCCTTTCTGTCTACCCTATCATAAGCCTTTTCCAGATCCATAAAAGCCCAAAAAACATCCTTCCCCTTTCCTATAGCTTTCTCACATATCTGTCTTACCACAAAGATCTGATCTACACAACCTCTACCTGTCCTAAATCCACACTGTTCCTCACCAATTACTCCTGTTCCTCTCCTAATCCTCTCAATCAAGATCCTCCCATAAGCCTTCCCAACTACACTTAACAAGCTAATCCCTCTGAAACTACTACATTCACACTTGTCCCCTTTTCCCTTGTAAAAAGGAACTATACAGGCACTTCTCCAGTCCTTCAAAATAATTGCCTCTCTCCAGCAAACATTAAATAACCTCACCAACCAGTCCACCATCACTGAACCTCCCTTTTTCAGACATTCTGAATGGCATCCATCCAGACCAGGCGCCTTACCTGCTTTCATCATCTTAACAACTGCCTTCACCTCATCCTTCCTTATTTCTCCTCCATTCTCCTCACTCATCACTCTCGTTTTCTTCGCATTTCCCACTGCAGCTATCTTTCCTTCCCTATCCTCCTTCACATTTAGCAACTCCCTAAAATATTCTGCCCATCTTCCCCTTACTGCCTTCTCTTCCATTATCATCTCTCCATCTGCACCTTTTACCTTTTCTTCCCTACTTGATTCGCCTCCTCTTCCTCTCTTAATTTCTTTCCAAAACATCTTTTTATTACTTTCAAAACTTTCTGTCATACTCTTACCCCATTTCACATCTGCTCTCCTCTTTGCCTCCTTTACCTTTTGCTTTACTTCTCTTTTCTTTTCTTTGTACGTCTCATATGACTCCCTCGTCCTCTTTTGTAACCAATCTGTGAATGCTCGCTTCTTCTCTTCTACAACCTTCTTTGTTTCCTCATCCCACCATTCACTACCCTTTCTTCTATTTCCCCCTGTCCTTCTTGTTCCACACACCATACTTGCACACTTTAAGACTCCCTCCTTGAACCATCCCCATTCCTCCTCCACACCCATCTCTGCTCCATCCTTTACTCCTTCCCACTCCTCCTTCAGCTTCTTTTCGTACTCCTTCTCTTTTTCCTTTTCATTCAAGGAGTTCACTCTAAGAACCTCCCTACCTTTTGTCCCTTTCCTCTTTCTCCATCTATCCTCCACTCTCAGCTTACCTTCCACCAAAAAATGATCTGATATTCCCCCACCCTCTCCCCTTAGCACAATTACATCCTTAACTCTTCCTATCATAATCCTATTTACCACTACATAATCCATTAGCGCTCTATCTACCACCCTTCCCTCCACCACCCTCTCCCATGTGTACTTATGCTTGACTTTCTTCCGAAACACTGTATTTGCTATCATCAACTCTCTTTCTAGACACATTTCCACCATCAACTCTCCACTACGATTCTTTCCTGGAACTCCACACTTCCCAACCACTCCATCGATTGGACCATTTCCCACCCTAGTATTAAGGTCTCCCAGTACTATTACATTGACATTTCTTCCTAAACCCTCTATGTACTCATTTAAATCTATCCAAAAGGCCTCCCTTTCTTCCAAGCTCTTCTCACTGCCAGGCCCATATGCACTTACAAAGACCCACATCTCCTTTCCCAGTTTTACCTTCATCCACATTATCCTTGAGGAAACCTCCTTCCACTCCACTACCTGTTTACCTATCTCCTCACTTACTAGAATAGCCACCCCTTCCCTCCCTCGCCCTCTCTTCACTCCTGATAACCTCCCACTTACACTTCCAAACTTACACTCACCCTTCCCTTTCAACTTTGTTTCACTCAAAGCCAACACATCCATCTTTCTTCTCACAAACATACTACCTATCTCTTCCCTTTTAATCTCATCTGTACCACATCCACGCACATTAAAAGACCCAAACCTTAGGGTGCTGGTCCGAGGCCCTCCAGCACCCCTTATGCCTTCACTTTTGTTTTTAGGATATATGCCCCGTGGGGCTACAGGGAGAAGGATGCCTAGTCCCAATCACCGTCCCTTTCTTCTCGCCTCTTACGATCCAAGTGGGATACTTGGTGGCAGTATTTTTTCCCCCACCACAGGGAATTCCCCCATCACAGAAAGAGAATACTCAGAGAAATGGTACAGGACAGCAACAAGGGGTTGGGGGACAGCATAACGGAGGGACAGTCGTAGTATAAAAGTGTCATCATTTCTCTATGAACAGAGTTTTCTTCTATCATAGACAAAATGATGTGTGACTCTGGTCCGTAGGGGCGCCCCATATAGACCCTAAAGTATCGACTGCATGCTACTTTGCCACAATAACAAGCAGCCAATACCCCAGACGGGGAAGAAGAAGAAGAAGAAGAAGAAGAAGAAGAAGAAGAAGAAGAAGAAGAAGAAGAAGAAGAAGAAGAAGAAGAAAAAGAAGAAGAATGATAATAATAATAATAATAATAATAATAATAATAATAATAATAATAATAATAATGATAATAATAATGATAATAATAATAATAATAATAATAATAATAATAATAATAATAATAATAATAATAATAATAATGATAATAATAATAATAATAATTATAATAATAATGATGATAATGATAATGTTGAAAATAAATAATGATTAATAATATTAGGAATATAACAAAATAAACATGATAAAAAGAAGAGAATAGTAAGGATAATGATGAAAATATTATTTGGTGAAGGAACAAAGTAGAAATAATGGAGGATACCTGATTTGGTAGCATGTGAAATAAAGTATGATATAAGAAGAAACGTCAAAGTAAAAGGAAGAAAGCTGGAAAGGGTAGGCAGAAGTGGGAAAAAGGTATCTACTTAGAGTCGGGGGGACTGGGAAGCCATTCTTGGAGGGCAAGTTTCGCGATAGATTTTGTCCATTTTAAGTCACCAGTTCTCTTGTTTGTGTTTTTTGTAGTTGGCAATGTAAAGTGATTTAATTATTTTCCGTTGTTTCTTGTGTAGTCCTTTGGCTAGAATGTTGGATCCATCCAGTTTGGTAGGTGTCCCTCTGTGTCTATGTGGTTAACTAGAGCGTTTGATTCTCGCTGGTGTCTAATGTCCGCTTTGTGTTTCCTGAGTCTGTTGTTAAGTCCTCTGTATGTCTCTCCGTAGTATGCACTGTCGCATCCATTGCTGGGAATTTTGTAAACGATGCCATTGTCACGGTTAGTCTTGGTTTTGTTTGTGACCAATAGTCCTATTTTCTTCCCTGTGTCATGCTTTCCAAAACGTTGAGACAGACAGGACTTATCATAGTAAATGACACAGGGAAGAAAATAGGACACTTGATCACAAACAAAACCAAGACGAACCGTGACAATAGCATCGTATATGGGTAATGCTTTGGCCTTACACGCACACACACAAACTCCCACCCACGAGAGTTGGAGTAACAACTCGCAGCGCAGCGATACTGAAATTATTTCAGCTCTGGGTGGAATTTGAACCCGAACCACCGTAGTGGCAGCCGGGAACTCTACCACCGCGTCATCGAATCGTGTATATATGTATGTATGTATGTATGTATGTATGTATGTATGTATGTATGTATGTATTTATGTATGGATGGATGGATGGATGTACCACTACGATCAATAAGTAATGAGAAAATGTCAGGAGAGACATTATTTATTTTCATTAGCTTACAAAACTTTGTCTCCTTCAAAATAATTGCCTCTCGCATCTACGCATCTCTGCATGTTTCTCTCCCAATCCTGGAAGACCTCCTCAAAGTCCTTTTTCATTAATCCCTTCAGGTAACTTTCCGATGCCTCTTTCAGCTCCTCTGTTGACTGGAATCTGGTTCCCCTGACGCTGTCTTTCATGCGTGGGAACAGGAAGAAGTCGCAAGGGGCTAGGTCAGGGCTGTAGGGTGGGTGTTGTACCACTTTCATTTCCCTGTCGGCCATCCAGGTGGTCACCAGCGTTGACTTGTGGCATGGGGCATTGTCCTGGTGAAACTACCACTGACCACTCTTCCTCTGCTGAGGCCTCTTCTTCCTCATCTTCTCCCTGAATCTTTTCAGAACAGTAAGGTAAGGGAGGTGTTCCTGTTGTATGTGGAATCCTTCCGAGCGTAGAGTTGGAGACATGTGGCATTCCAGGGCTATTGAAATGAATTGCAGGCTGGCAAAATATTGTAAGGCCAATGGATGGGCATTTGTCGACAACAGGGATCGCTTTTACGGTAAGAATCATCTATATACAAGGGACGGGGTGCACTTGTGGCCCAGAAGATTTCGGCTCCTTGCTGAATCCCTTGAGCGAGAAGTAGGCATCCTACAGGGTTTTTTTCGGGTAGATTACGTGGGAGTACGTGGGGGGGGGGAGTGTTGGAATATAGTTTAGGCAATAGAAACAACTTAAAGAGGGACTGTGAAAAGAATCACCAAAGCAGGTGGAGGGAAGATAAACTTAAAGTTTACTATACAAATAGCAGATGCATAATTAACAAAATTGATTTGATGCGAGGTAAAGCATGCGTAGAGAATTTTGATATTATAGCTATTACTGAATCCTGGATCAACATGGTTGGTAACCATTTCCTTCCGGAAATCGAAATAGAAGGATATATGTTTTTTCACAAGGATAGGGATAGCATTTTTCGTTAAAAATAAAGTAAACTGTATTATCAATAATTCGATTAAGGAAGAGGACTGTACGGAATCTATTTGGGTAGAGATTATAGGCAAGAATAAGAAAGTTATTATTGGCGTCTTGTATAGACCTCCTAACCCCAGCATTAAACAGACTGATCCCCTGATTTATTAAATTCGCAGAGCGTCCCAGTACAAAAACGTTGTGATCATGAGAGATTTTAATTATAGAAGCTTTGACTGGGAAACTTTAATAGGAGATCAGGAAACGAAGAAATTCCTAGATGTGGTGCAGGATAATTTCCTAAAACAAGCGATTACCGATCCCACGAGGGGAAAAAATACTCTGGACTTACTTTTAACTAATAATGAGCACCTAATGAGTAACGTAAAAGAAATAATATTTAATATTATTTGAGAAGAATTAAAAAGTACGAACAACGTCCAAGTACCAGTGTAGTGTATGCTAGTTATTATAATTTCTATTAATATTTTGTATACATGTAGGAAATGCAAGTGATGCGTAACTGGATGTGTGTGTGTGTTCGTACGTGTAACGAATTCTGGAAGTTTCGGGAAGAAAGCAAAATTGTCATTTCTACTTACATAATTAAATTATCATTTCTATTATTATAATGCAAAAATTGAATGAATGTAAAATATATTATTATTATATTATTAAAATGAATTATTGTGTTATTTTGAATATCTGTTATTTTCTGTGTACGAGTGGATAATTGAAAACAAATTAAGTGAAAGGAAACTCTCGGAGACACCATCAGTTCCAGAGTAACGCGCATCATCATTCTGAGGCGAGCTCTGTGAGTGGTAGTCGATAGTGGTGCACTTAGTGGGGTATATATTTCACTGTTCAATAAAACTGTGACCCGGAATCTCTGCTTAGTTTCAATTGTTGCCAAGCAACAAATGGTGCCAGCGAGGGATACGAACTACGAACATTAGCTTCTACCCGCCCTGGCACCCAAAAGTGCTCAACGTGTTCAACGCTTCTCCCTTCTACTTACGGCAAGTTACCTGCCTGTGTGACCAATATTCACCTGTAACTACAAGAAATCTTCATCTCTATAGTACGGCATACGAGATCTTCTCTAGGGTCACCTCCGCCTCCACAACCACGTTCACCAAGAGTGAAGTGCACACCCACGCTTACCATTTCCTGTATTGTCTCATCTGCGCACCCTCCTCCACCAGCCCTCACTCCATCTCGCTCCATCGCATTCCAATAACGGGAAACTGCCTGTCAATCATACGTCTCTTCGTGTAAAATTTTACATTATTATTTTACATACATTATATATATATATATATATATATATATATATATATATATATATATATATACATATATAATTACGATTCCACTCCTCTCTGTATCTTTACTAATTTCTTCCACTGTTTGCAGCCAAGAATTCTTCGTGTGTTTCCATTCTTCCCTTCAATACTTCTTCCCTTAATAGTACCTGCTGCTCAAGACTTCTTTCTACTATTTCTAAGGTAAGTGGAAAACTCTTTGGCACTATACACCCTTCCCGTATGACAAAATTTCCTCGCTATCCTTTTCATAGTCCCAAATTCCCTCGTCATACGATTCATCTTTCATTCCGTACACCACCATTTTTTAACCGTCCACCCCTTTCATCCCCAGAGTCACTACCTCCACTCCCTTCATCTCCAGTGTCACAAACACCACCTTCGAGTCCTACCACCATGGCTTCTTCGTCCACCCAACCTCCCATTCCACAACTAATGACTACAGTTCATGAAACTGTAGACGTGCCCAAATTCAATGGCAAAAATATCCCCACCCACACATTTCTTGCAAATGTCGATACAGCTACTAACCGCAGAAAATGCGCTACAGACCAGGAGAAAATTGGTGTTCTCCAAAGCTTTGTTGACCTTACCTCTAATGCTGGTGACCTCCTTCAGTCCGATGCCTTCACAGACTGCACCAAGTATGATGACTATGTTAACATATTCAGACGTAACTGGTTCTCTCACTCCTCTTTATGCCCTTGCTCTCCGACTCAACTCCCGCCCCTTATGTGAGAAAAGAAAAAGCAGTAAGTCTCGCATCTGACCTTAAGTCCGAACTGAAATCAGCTCTCGCATCTTCAGCCTGGGTTGACGCTGATAACAAAATATCCCTTGTCAATGTTGCTTCCCTCATTTCCTACTTTCGATTTCTTTCTCTTCTCCATCCGGACACCTTATCCAAAACTTCGTCCGTCCAATTCACTCCAGGTATGACCTTAACGGATTTCGCTCATAAAATTCATGATTCACCCAAGACACTGAATGACATTGTTGCCCAGCCAGTCTCTATCACCAAACCTACATTCCCTGTTGCCCATAATTTCAGATCTTCATCTCGTCATAGATACACTTCTCACACCAGATCCACCTCCCGTCCTAGACACAGACCGTTCTCCCGTCACACTGTCATCTGCTACGTCTGTCAGAAACCGGGACACTATGCCAACCGTTGTGCTATTCGTCTTGCCATTCCCCCCGATAAGCAATGCACCATTCATGGCACCTGTTTTCACACTGCTGATCACTACCGTGTTTTGAACTCCTCCCATTCTAATAAAAACCTTCCCTTCCCGTCAGACTTACCCTTCTTCTCCTCAATGACTATCTGCCTCTGTTTTTCTCAGGACACCCCCTCCTAGCATGCATGTCCCATCCCCACCACCCGCCCCCATGTCCCTTCCCATTTGTACTCTTTCTAACTAACAAATGGTCACATGCTCTTTCCATTCCTGCTACTGCATATAGCATCCCTATATCTCTCTTCATAGACACTGGATCCCTTGTAAATTTTATATCTTCTTCCACCTTCCTCAAACTACGCTCTTCCTATAAGCGTGTCACATTCTTGGAACCCCCCGACTTACAACTTACTAACGTAGATGGAGTTCCATTTTCAGTTCTAGGTAAGATCCACCTTCCAATCAGTCTCAATACTCAAAGTCCAGAGATTCCAATCCCCCTTTCTGTGGCCGATGTACAGTTTCCTACAGATGTGCTTCTGGGTCAATACACTATGCGGCAATTAGGCATTGTCGTCTACCCCCATTATCATGGCATTGCATATGGTCGTCATTTCATTCCTGCCCTACCTTTGGCGACTACACCTACACCACTTCCTGCAGTTCCTAGTTTTGCGCAATCCCCCTCCCCTCACCACAGCATGCCACTTGTTTCAGTCCCCACTATTACTGCTCCTCCTCCTCCTTCCTCTCCCTGACCAGGTTCAGGCACCTCCTACGGATAATACTTCCTCCTTGCCTCCTCTAGATCCCACTTCCCATGACACTGTACAGCCATCGTCTGAACCTTCTCTTCAGACTTCACTCCCTCCTTCCAGTGAACCTACCTTGATCAAAGCTTCCAACCGTACGAAGCGAATGCGCTCTTCTCGCATGTCAAAATCTAGGAAACGGAACACCAAATGCTCTTCCCCTTCTCCAGACTTCTCTCCAACAGAACACCATTTCTCTCCTCCCTTAGATGAATTGGTAATTACATCCACCCCTGTTTCCGATGTGCTTTCCACTATGTGTCGTGCTACTCATGCAGTGTTAACAAGACCCGTGACTCTTCCACCACATGAGTATTGCAAAGTGCAGCTTCGCATTTTCCGAGCTCAAGAATGCGATGTTCTCTGTATGCCAGAATCCACCCGTGTCAAAGGCATACCACTAAATTCAGCCTTATGCACTACCACCAAGAAAAGTCATACTTCTTTTCTCGTTGCCAATGACACTAATCCTCCTCTCCATCTCAAACTTGGTACAAACTTATGTGATTTTCTAGTGTATCCTTCAAGAGTAAAAGTCATCGATGACCACAATTCTTCCTTGCCAGTTTGTACCATTAAATCCGATGTGCCTCATGCACAGGTTCTTATTGATGCATCTCACTTCAATTCCCTTGACTTCCCCGATGCTCAACAGGATTTAGTTTCTTTTTGCAATGCCTTTCGCCATGTCATTGCCTTGCCAGGTGAATCCCAAGGTTCTACTGACCTCATTCACCACCACATTCCCCTTCGAGATGGCTCCAAACCTTGCTACATTCCGGCTTACAGACTACCACACAGTAAACGTAAATTGTGGACAAGTTCATTGCAGACATGCTTGCCCAGGATATAACTGAGCCCTCCATTTCTGAATGGAATTTTTCCTTATTTGTTGTCCCAAATCCAGATGGTACTTTCCGTCCTGTTGTTGATTTTCGAGAACTCAACAAGATCACTGTTCTTGAAAGAACGCCCATTCCTGTATTACAAGAAATCCTCCATTCTATTGGTTACATCCGCAATTATTCTACCATTGCAGCTCCTCTTACTTCACTGCTAAAGAAAGATGTTCCTTTTCACTGGTTGTCTGCCAGGAACAAGCTTTTGCAGACTTAAAGAATGCCCTTACTACTGCTCCTGTCTTAGCTTTTCCTGACTATGACTTACATTTCATTCTCTACACTGATGCCTCTTTCCAAGGTCTTGGTGCTGTCCTTATGCAAGAACAAGACACACACCTTCGCCCCATTGCCTTTGCCAGCAGACTCCTTAACAAAGCTGAACGTAACTATTCTGTTACTGAAATTGAAGCTTTAGCGGTCATATATGCTCTTCGACATTTTAAGGAAATAATACTAGGCTATCCCGTCACAGTCCATACAGACCACCAGGCACTTCTTCAGCTTTTCAAAGGCAAGAACCTGTCCGGGAAACTTGCTCGCTGGTTCTTGACCATTCAGGAATTCAATCCCACCTTCTCTTATGTGCACGGTAAAGCAAACAATGTTGCTGACGCACTTTCTAGGAATGTTGCTGCTATCAATTCCCTCCCTCAGCCAGTCACTCATACTCATGCGCATATTCATGCAGCTCAAAGACCCGACCCAATGTGGAAACGTGTGATATCTTCTCTCGAGTCAGGAGATACATCAGACCTTACAGACTTCCCTACCTCCTTGGAACATTTCAGACTCGTCGATGACGTTCTTTACCGCGAAACCACACTTTCCAACAAGCATGAACCAAACGGACTTGTACAACAACTCGTAGTTCCTTCTGACTTAGTACCTGAAGTTCTGTTCCTTTTACATGATTCTCCACTTGCTGCACATTCAGATAAAGACAACTGCTTAACACAGGCCAGACTTCAGTACTTTTGGCTTACTATGAGAAAAGATATCCATGCCTACATCGACGCCTGTCATTCTTGTGCTATCCATAAAGGTCATATTCACAGTAAAGTTCCCATTTTGAAATATCCAATCCCTAGCAAACCCTTTTACATGGTTGCGATTGACCTTCTCAAGTTACCACTCACTTCTAGTGGAAATCAGTACCTGTTTGTGTGTATGGACAATTTTTCCAGGTTCTGTATCCTTGAACCTGTTCCGGACAAGACTGCTACAACAATTGCAAAGACCTTCATTGACAAAGTTATTTCCCCCTTCACTACCCCCAAAATTCTTCTCTCTGACAATGGCACGGAATTCAACAATGAGATTCTTTTAAATATTTGCAAATCCTTTCAGATAACAAAATGGAATATCGTTGCATACCACCCCAGTTCAAATGGCCTTGTCGAACGCCAAAACAGAAATATTCTTAATGTTCTCCGACACCTCGCTTCCGACCTTCATCTCTCCTGGGATCACCATGTCCCTATGATTCAGTCTTACCTAAACAATGCCATCAATAGGTCCATATCGGAGTCTCCTCACTTTGTCATCTTTGCTTCCGACAAGCGATTTCTATATGACCTTCTTGCTTCAGATATAGGCCCCATTTACAACCTTGATGATTTTGTAAAGGTTTCACTTGCAAATTTCAGCACTCTCTTCAAGAGAATTACTCAGTCTCTTTCTCTCGCCAAAGACGAGATGGCCCGTTTTCACAATAAAAATACGAGAGAGTCTAACATTGCAACAGGTGACATTGTGTATGCCCAGAACCATTCTCCATCTTCCAAGCTTTCCCCAAAATTCCTTGGTCCTTTCCGTGTCCTCGCCTTCGAACCTACAAAGTCAAATTGAAACATTTACATTCAGACACAGAAACCATTATACACCTGGACACCCTTAAGCTCTTCTCCCGAGGTGTAGACTGCAACAATGACCCTCCGACTCCCACAGACACATTTCCTCCTTCCCTTCCCCATTCACCGTCCCCTGTTTCCCACCCATATAATCTTAGCAGCCGTCATACTTCTTGAACCTTCCAACCATATAGCTGCCAAAAAGTTCTCCACTTCCATCCTTCCAAACTTTAAAATTATAATATGTTCATATATATGCAGTTCTTTATGTATGCATGTTAATTCTATTTCACCTACCTCATGTATATATCTTTTATCTCAAATTCCAATTGTACATCGCTGGGGTCAGCGACACATAGCTGCCCGAGCATAAGAACATAACATAAGAACATAAGAATAAAGGAGACTGCAAGAGACCATAAGGCCTACACTAGGCAGCTCCGTATCCATCACCACCTGTCATCCCCATCCATAAAGTTGTCTAATCGTTTCTTAAAACAACCGATAGTTTCAGCACTTACTACATGGTTATTAAGTCTATTCTATTCATCGACCACCCTATTAGTAAACCAATTCTTGCCTATTTCCTTCTTAAATCTAAATTTGTCCAGTTTATACCCATTACTGCGAGTCCTGTCCTGTTGTTTTAATATGATGACCTTGTATACATCACCCTTGTTATAACCTTTGATCCACTTGAACACTTCTATTAGATCACCCCGCACTCTGCGTCTTTCCAGCGAGTGTAAGTTTAGGTCCCTAAGCCTCTCTTCGTAATGCAAATTTCTGAGTACATGTATCATTTTGGTCATTCTTCTCTGTACTAATTCTAGTGAATTGATGTCCATTCTGTAGGACGAAGACCAAAACTGTACCGCATAGTCAAGGATGGGTCTAACTATCGCTAGATAGAGTTTAATAATTACCTCTCCACTTCTTTTCGGTACCGTCCTAGCAATGAAACCTAATGATCTGTTAGCTTTATTTCTGGCGCTAATGCACTGTTTCCTGGTTTTAAGGTCCAGACTCACCAGAACTCCCAAGTCCCTCTCGCACTCAGATTTTTCTAAAAACGTGTTATCTAAGCTGTATCTATTTCCGGGGTTGTGTAGCCCTACGTTTAACACGCTACACTTAGAGATATTGAAGTTCATTTGCCATTTCACCGACCATGTGAACAATCTGTTAAGATCATCCTGCAGAATCTCTGCGTCGTCTCCTGACCTAATTAGGCGTCCTATTTTAGTGTCGTCCGCAAACTTACTAACATCACTATCTATCCCATCGTCTAAGTCGTTTATGTACATAATGAACAACAAGGAACCCAAAAACCGAGCCCTGGGGGACCCCACTAGTAACATTGCCCCACCTAGACTTTATTCCATTTATGGTGACCCGCTGTTTTCTGTTACTAATCCAAGCTCTAATACATTCTAACACTTTTCCTCCTATGCCATGGGCTTTGATTTTATTTAGTAGTCTCTTATCGAATACTTTGCTAAAGTCAAGGTAAATAACATCGTAATTATCATTGTTATCTGACGCCTTATATACTTTAGTGTAAAAGGATAGAAGATTAGTCACACATGACTTACCCTTGGAGAAACCATGCTATGAATCATGAATTAAATTATGTCTTCCGATGTGTTCTCTGAGTCTATTTACTATTATTGATTCAAGTATTTTTCCTAAAACCGATGTCAAACTGATTGGCCTGTAGTTGCACATAGACGATCTATCTCCCTTCTTAAAAACAGAAACAACGTTTGCCTGCCTCCAAGCAGTTGGCACAAAACCAGTGTCTACCAATTTATTGAATATTTCAGTTAAGTGGTCGCAGATTTCAAATTTACACTCCTTAAGCATTCTTGGAAAAAATTCGTCTGGACCCGGAGATTTTGTAGCTTTAAGTCTTTCAATCTGCCTGACTACTTCTTCTTTACTAATGCTGATATTAGATAGACTACTTTCTTCATCCCCTCTGAAAATCGGATCGCAGTCAGGTACTTCATCTAACCTCTCATTAGTAAAGACCGATAGAAAATACTTGTTAAACTCCTTACTCATTTTTCCTCCGATTCTATCATGCCATTTTCATGATTTTTAATTGGTCCTATTCTTTCTTTGTTTTTTGTTCTATAGAAGTGAAAGAAACCCTTTGGGTTGGATTTTGCTTGACTGGCAACCTTGGTTTCGTAATTACGTTTCGCTGAACGTGTATTCCCTTTAACCAGCTTTGCCATTTCGTTATATCTTGATCTAAGGTGTGCTCCCCCGTTCTTTTTTTTTTTTTTTTTTTTTTTTTTTTTTTTTTTTTTTTTTTTTTTTTTTTTTTTTTTTTTTTTTTTTTTTTTTTTTTTTTTTACGTATTTGTAGTGTATGATAGTTATCATTTCTATTAGTATTTTGTATATATGTAGGAAATGCAAGTGATGTGTTAGCTCCGTTGGCTCTAACACTTAGTAATTTTCATTCTTCTGTAGGCCCCATGCCTTTTCCTTCACTCAAAGCTTGAGGGGGTGAATTAAATGAGATTTATTTCTCTTATCTTCTTCCTTCTAAGTAAATACACTTGGTTTTTTATCTACACAAAGGGACTCTCCCCTGGGATCCTCTTACACCCACCAAGCCAAGTCTGCTCCGACGTCACAATCTAATTCATCCAATAACTTTGAACGTTACAAATAAGTGTCACCCTTTAAGGGCGTGACTTTACCTCCATGCACCAATAATTTCTCTCCTCCTCCACCTTTATTTTAATATCAGAAAGGCTGTTATACTGTCTCAAGCAATACTGTTTACGCAAGCAATCTGTCGCAAGCGGAATGTGGCTTCGTGTTACATTTCGTCAATTCAGCACCTCTATCGATATCCTAACCTATGTTTATAAAACACAAGACGGCAGGCAAGAACATGGAACTTTGCACTTCCTATCGACCACTGTTTCAAAACATCCAAGTAATAAAAATTGTATATCGTTTCACCTGCCCCTCTATCTACTTAAACGTCTACCTCTATCTACCGGCCTCTTACAGATGTGTAATTGGATGTGTGTGTGTGTTCGTACGTGTAACGAATTCTGGAAGTTTCGGGGAGAAAGTAAAATTGTCATTCCTATTTACGTAATTAAACTATAATTTCTATTATTATAATGCAAAAGTTGAATGAATGTAAAATAGATTACTATTATATTATTAAATTAAGTTATTGTATTATTTTGAGTGTTATTTTCTGTGTACGAGTGGATAATTGAAAACAAAATGAGTGAAAGGAAACTCTCGAAGACGCTATCAGTTGCAGAGTAACGCGCATCATCATTCTGAGGCGAGCTCTGTAAGTGGTAGTCGATAGTGGTGTACTTAGTGGTGTATATATTTAGCTGTTCAATAAATTTGTGACCCGGAATCTCTGCTTAGTTTCAATTGTTGCCATGTAACACCAGATTTCAGGAGAGCAAACTTTGACAATATAAAAAACTATTTGAGATTGAATATGAAATGTTATACGGACGTTACGGACGTTTCGGACATTGTCTACGTGGTCAGGTCTCGGTACATGACCAGGGGTCAGGTCATGACCTGGGGTCGTGTCACGGAGGGTAATATGCATACCTTGGGTCAGGTCACTTGGGGGCGGGAGCTCAACAGACAGGTCAGCGATTTGGATGAATTGTATACCAATCTAACTTATCCCTGAAGTCAATACGGAAAAATAATACTCCCAAATGGATGACGGACAGATTGAAACATGAGATCGGAATGAAAAAAGGACTTTACGTAAAATGAAAAACGGGGAAGCACACCTTAGATCAAGATATAACGAAATGGCAAAGCTGGTTAAAAGGAATACACGTACAGCGAAACGTAATTATGAAATCAAGGTTGCCAGTCAAGCAAAATCCAACCCAAAGGGTTTCTTTCACTTCTATAGAATAAAAAACAAAGAAAGAATAGGACCAATTATAAACGATGAAAATGGCATGATAGAATCGGAGGAAAAATGAGTAAGGAGTTTAACAAGTATTTTCTATCGGTGTTTATTAATGAGAGGTTAGATGAAGTACCTGACTGCGATCCGATTTTCAGAGGGGATGAAGAAAGTAGTCTATCTAATATCAGCATTAGTAAAGAAGTAGTCAGGCAGATTGAAAGACTAAAGCTACAAAATCTCCGGGTCCAGACAAAAAATTTCCAAGAATGCTTAAGGAGTGTAAATTTGAAATCTGCGACCACTTAACTGAAATATTCAATAAATTGGTAGACACTGGTTTTGTGCCTATTGCTTAGAGGCAGGCAAACGTTGTTCCTGTTTTTAAGAAGGGAGATAGATCATCTACATGCAACTACAGGCCAATCAGTTTGACATCGGTTATAGGAAAAATGCTTGAATCAGTAATAGTAAATAGACTCAGAGAACACATCGAAGGACATAATTTAATTCGTGATACACAGAATGGCTTCTCCAAGGGTAAGTCATGTGTGACTAATCTTCTATCCTTTTACACTAAAGTATATAAGGCGTCAGATAACAATGATAATTACGATGTTATTTACCTTGACTTTAGCAAAGCGTTCGACAAGGTGCCACACCAGAGACTACTAAATAAAATCAAAGCCCATGGCATAGGAGGAAAAGTGTTAGAATGTATTAGAGCTTGGATTAGTAACAGAAAACAGCGGGTCACCATAAATGGGGGTAAAATCCAGGTGGGGCAATGTTACTAGTGGGGTCCCCCAGGGCTCGGTTTTGGGTCCCTTGTTGTTCATTATGTACATAAACGACTTAGACGATGGGATAGATAGTGATGTTAGTAAGTTTGCGGACGACACTAAAATAGGACGCCTAATTAGGTCAGGAGACGACGCAGAGATTCTGCAGGATGATCTTAACAAATTGTTCACATGGTCGGTGAAATGGCAAATGAACTTCAATATCTCTAAGTGTAGCGTGTTAAACGTAGGGCTACACAACCCCGGAAATAGATACAGCTTAGACAACACACTTTTAGAGAAAACTGAATGCGATAGGGACTTGGGAGTTCTAGTGAGTCCGGACCTTAAAACCAGGAAACAGTGCATTAGCGCCAGAAATAAAGCTAACAGATCATTAGGTTTCGTTGCTAGGACGGTAACGAAAAGAAGTGGAGAGGTAATCATCAAACTCTATCTAGCGATAGTTAGACCCATCCTTGACTATGCGGTACAGTTTTGGTCTTCGTCCTACAGAATGGACATCAATTCACTAGAATCAGTACAGAGAAGAATGACCAAAATGATACATGGACTCAGAAAACTGCCTTATCTTACACTCTCTGGAAGGACACAGAGTGCGTGGTGATCTAATTGAGGTGTTCAAGTGGATCAAAGGCTTTAACAAGGGTGATGCAAACAAGGTCATCATAATAAAACAACAGGACAGGACTCGTAGTAATGGATTTAAAGTGGAAAAATTTAGATTTAAGAAGGAAATAGGCAAGAATTGGTTTACTAATAGGGTGGTCGACGAATGGAATAGACTTAGTAAACATGTAGTAAGCGCTGAAACTATCGGTTGTTTTAAGAAACGATTAGGCAACTTTATGGATGGGGATGACAGGTGGTGATGGATACGGAGCTGCCTAGCATAGGCCTTATGGTCTCTTGCAGTCTCCTTCATTCTTATGTTCTTATTCCTTATTGACGGTTTGACCCTGAGGAACCCATTCAACGTGAATGAGCCCCTGGGAGTCAAAGAAAGGAATGACCATGGCCTTCTCTTGCGACCTGCTCATCTTTGCCCTTTTGGGTCTGGGGGAGGTCGCGTGCTTCCACTGAGCACTCTGACATTTGCTCTCAGGGTCGTAAATGAACACCGAACTCTCGTCGCAAGTCACTACCTTATTCAGGAAACTTGAATCAGCCTCTATCATTTCGAGAATGTCAGTGCAACATTCCACACGAAACTGCCTCTGGTCATCGGAGAGGATCTTTGGCACGAACTTGGCACAGACTTTGTGGAGTTTCAGATCTTCGGTCAGAACTGTCTCTACTGTGCTAGTACTAATACCAACAGCTTCAGATATCATCCTCACAGATATTCGATGGTCTTGCATCACTAACCTTTGCACTTCCTCAATGTTTTCCCCCTTGCGTGCGCTTTTCGGTGCTCCAGATCTGGATTCATCCTCAACCTGTTCATTTCCTTCAGATAATCTGTTAAACCACCGATAGAAACTTGCTTGGCTCATCTGTTCATCCCCATAGGCCTCCTTTAACATTCCATAAGCTTCTTTTGTGGTTTTCTTAAGTTTAACCCAAAATTTGTTGGCGTAACGTTGCTCCATGTTTCCCTGCATCTTGACAAGTGTTCACAGGTCGGCAAACCGAATCAGACTGGTTCCACCACGTTCACCGCTGCACTCAGACCTACAAATATAGAAAGTTGCCAGTTAGTCATTTTATAGAATATATGTATGTGTACTTCACCATGAAGTAGTATTTTGATTAAATCATATTTGATGTCTCGCCTGACATTTTCTCATTAGTTATTTAACATACCTTGTATGTATGTATGTATGTATGTATGTATGTATGTATGTACAGGGTCGTTTCTAGCTTTGTGGGGGCCCCAGGCAATATACTGTGTGGGGGGGGGTGGGCTAGATAGATAGGTATGTAGGTACTTCATAAATCCCCGAGGGGTTTGTCAAACTGTGATGAAGCGATTCCTAGCCCCTTAAATGGTCTAATAAGATACAAGAAACTATTACACTTCGCATTTATTTATTTCACATCTATTTCAAAGTGCAAAGATAATAAAAAAACAACACTTAAAATAATGCTTAATCAACATCACAATCACACACCAGAAAAACACCGTGTCTGCTTCCTGGCTTTTTTTACTCGCAAAGTCATCAATGATGTCCTCATATGACACCTGCTTGCCTACCTCATGGTCGATGCAAGACCAGTGAGTCGATCCTGTTCCATGGAAGACCTTAGGTCTTGATGAGCTTCAGCTTCGAGAATTCTCAGGGCAACCCACAGATTGGGATACAGTTCCTCCAAATAATTTGTGGATAAAGGTGAGGAGCTCAAGAGCAGTCATGTCATCTGATGGTAAGCTTAGCAAGTTTTCAACTTCCACAGCCAGTTCCTTTCCATCAATGTCACTTACATTTACAGTGCTTAATGCCATAGAGAGGTTGTCACACTGGTTGCTCATTGCCTGATCAACCAGTTTTTGGAAATTGAGCAGCACTCCAAATCTGTCTCTCACTTCATCCAGTGAAGCCTATCATTTAAGGATTGAATGGTTGTGTCAACAACAACATTAAAGAATGTTGCTTCTAGCCTCTTCATGGTATCTGCAATGGGCTCATCTGGGGCTTCGTAAACAGTGCTTTTTTTCTCTTTTCTCTTTGAGTACAACCTCTACCTTCATTTCCTCACACATGTCTTTAGCAGAGGCCTGAGCTGAAGCGAAGCCAGTTCTTCTGTAGTTAGCCAGAGATATTTTTGCTTTAGTGAGAAGGTCAACTGCTACATCAGACTGCAGGAGCTTGCTGACATGGTTCGCATGGTGTAGAATGTCATACCATATGACTGTGCAAATGAGAAATCGGTATGACCCCACCTCTTCTGCCAAACTTTGGGTTTAAACCTTGGTTAGAGGATCCATCACTTCCCTGATCTTCAGCAAAGCATCCCTTATATTAGCGGCCAGGTATCGCACAGCCTCTATGCTGTTAATACGACTCCCCCACCTTGTGTCACTCCAAGTCTTGAGTGCAACAGTGACATGATCTCTTAGGATTGCCCATCTTTATGGTGATGCTGAAAAAGGGCTGTAGAGTTTCTATACATTGCCGAAATAACTGGTGGCATCTGTTGAAACTGTTGCTGCATCAGACACCACCAAGTTTAGGGAATGTGCCACACATGGAGCATAAGGTGCAAGAGGGTTCTTCTCAAGAAGTCTGGCTTGAACTCCTTTGTTCCTCCCTCTCATGTTGGCACCATTATCATATGATTGCCCTCTGCAGTCATCAAAGGGAATATTCAGCTCCAGCAGTTTCTTCAAAATCAATGATGACAAACCAAGACCTGTTGTTTCAGAAGTTACAAGAAATCCCATAAAATGTTCTTTGGTTTCTGGTGCTTTGTCCATTTTGACGGTCCTTATGATGACTGACATCTATTTTTGGTGGCTTACATCGGGAGTACAGTCCAAAATGACTAAGAAATATTTGGACTGTTTCATCTCAGTCACCACTGTGTCCAATGTTTTCCCACTGATTGAGGCAATAAATTAATTTTGGATGATATTTCCAAGATAGCTGGAATGACTGAACTGGCCATTCTCAACACACTCAGTGTGCTGCTTCATGACAGGATAAAATTTAGCAAGCAGCTCTATCTCTTTAAAAAATATATATATCCTGTTATATTGCTGGTGTAATGTGTCAAATATGTTTAAGAGTTCATCATCCAAAAACTCCGGACTGCAAATTCTATGGGCTCTCAGAAACATTGATGACAACACTGACATCTTTGTCCTGCAATGATGAGACGATGAAAGGACATTGGTGGGTTTCTTAGACGTCAAATTTGAAGGATTTCCATGGAAATAGAAGAAAATAATCATTTACCTTTCCTTGATGTAATGATTTACAGAAAGGAAAGGTCCTTCAAATTTGACGTCTATAAGAAACCCACCAATGTCCTTTCATACATACATTTTTACTCGTCTCATCATTGCAGGACAAAGATGTCAGTGTTGTCATCAATGTTTCTGAGAGCCCATAGAATTTGCAGTCCGGAGTTTTTGGATGATGAACTCTTAAGAATATTTGACATTGCTTCAAAATTAAAATATCCTAAACACCTCGAGGAGATTTCTTATAAATCAGCAAAGAAATCTTTCTACGAGGAAAAAGCTAGTAAAACCTTTGATGTAAAAAACCTACTTGTGCTGCCTTTCAACGAGAATTTCGTCAAACTACCTCATATTCTTAAGACTTTCAACATTCAAGTGCCATTTAAGAGCTCCAATACAGTTAGAAGTATTTTAATTAAAAACTCTCCTTATAAGGAAGAAGGATGCATCTATTCAATTCCATGTAAAAATTGCGACAAATGCTATATTGGTCAGACTGGAAAAGAATTAAAAGTAAGGTTAAAACAACATCAGTATAGCGTCAAGAGTGGGCAAATTTCTAATGCATTATTTATTCACCTAAGGGATTTTAATCATTGCATAAATTGGGAGGGTGCTAAAGAAATTGTTAAAAATAAGTCATATTTGACTAGAAATATAATAGAATCCAGTCTGATCAAAGATACATTTGTCAATAACTTAAATTTAAGTCATGGTATGTACAAACTGGACAATTTTATTGTGAAAAAGGTAGTGGCCCAAACGTCCGCTGCCGCGAACGGGTCAGGTCGACAATAGAGCCTCACAACCTTTCCCGGTTCCCTTCCTGACCTTATACTCTGTGTATATATTCTTGTGTCCTTTTTCATTTCTATGTACCCTGAGGATGTCTGAATAGACGAAAGCGCTTGGTCATCAGTTCATCTTTTTCCTTGGTGTTTTTTCCGCATGTATGTATGTAATTATGTATGTATTATGTATGCATGTATGTTTGTATGTATGTATATATGTATGTATGTATGTACGTATGTATGTATGTATGTAACGGCGAACCGCGACAGAGAAAAAAAGAAAAAAATTGTTTGTATATATATCAACAATTCAGATACTAGATTGCCACCCATCTTCTGGAGGAAGCGATCATTTTTCCGCTACTCCTTGACTTCCAATGACACAAACCGAAGGATGAGGAGTTGTACTGGGCTGCAGGTTAGTCGTCTGGTAGAACATGGGGCCTGTGGGTATGTGGGTCCTACTCCAGCTTTCCCTTCGTGGTTGAAAGGAAACACGCCGGTCATTGCTGCCTTTATTTCTCTCACATCAGTCTAAACGCTTCCCAAACCGAAGGAGGGAGGGAATTGAGAACTTGCGTCTCATTCGGCCTTCTAGACCGGTTCCCTGTAAATTTACAACTTATTCAGAAAAAATACCACATCAATGTGAAAATGGAGTAGGATATCTGAAAGATTCGTGAGGCAGAATAAATCCTTACTAGACTAAAGCGAGGTAACATGAGGTTAATATGCCTCTTCCTGCAATATAACATAGGATAGGCCTCTTCAGAAATCTTTGAATTACCCTACTTAAGGTTTACAATTTATTTTAGGTTAGGCTATGGTAGGTTAGGTGTAGGCTAACCCCCTATACAGCAGCCATTTCGTGACACTCTAATGCCTAAAAAATATGTATATAAATGAGAACTTTTGGCACATTCTTACTTTTCCTAAACAGAGTAAAAGAGTTATGAGAACGAAAAGGATTATCCAAACACGTAGCAACAACACAAGGTATGGTTATTGCCAGCATCCGTGTAACTTGCATTCCCCTTTTACGTCTCATTTCCTTTCTCTATATCGGACGTTAATAACTGGTTCTGACTTTAACTCTTACCTTTTAAAAGGGATGATTTGACGAAGATATTGATAGCCTGGGTTGGCTGTCTTGGAGTGCCTACGTGGCATTTTTTCCCTCTCTGAACACGCGGGCGCGAAGAAAAACAAAACATTTTTGATCCCTTCTTTCCGATAGCGAGTAGGAATATAAGTGACATAGTAACATTTTTACATTTGTTTGTTGACGAATACAGTCCTTTTTATGGATTTCATTATAATTAATTTTAATTATTACAATATTAATTTAAAGATATTAGAGCTGGATGATGAATCAATTTCTAAGTACATGCAAAATTTTAGAGGGATAGCTTTTCTCTCTGACATGTATACGTATGTACGTGTCTTTACATGAAGGTTGTGGTTGTTGTTGAGTGGTATATAGATTACATTTAGAGGGCATTTTATAAGTCAGATCTGATGAGCAAGGAAAATTACAACTTAGGGAATATAATTCTAGTGTTTAAAGATTTTTTTCATAATGCTCAATTCTTGAACGAAATTTATTATCCTATTATCTCTATTCATAAATGCAGTTCTGAAAGTTCGTAAGCACTGAAAAATTATGTTGGTTTGAAATAATGTAGTCGTAGCTGAACCAGCACGTATATTGTATATATATTTTTAGTGACTAGTCAAGAAACACGATGCTGAACAAATAATGTAGACGGCTAAAGAAAAAATTCGGAAGGTACTCACACACGTGATCAGATAAGACATTCATGATTCAAATTCTAGTGGAAATGAAACTGACAATCATGTATGTCAGTTGTTTTGAAAATAATAATTAGCTACATAAATAACTATCTTAATTTTGTTGTGATTATGGAACTAAATCATATATGTTATTTTTTTCCTACAAGGCCACATATAAATAGACTGGAGCAAAATCTGTCCCCGGCGGTTTAAAACGCTCTACCTCAGTGTGACTGTCTTCAGCTGCTGCCTGCGATTCCTCCTACCTCTGTTCGTCGCCATATTGTCGTTTGTTTACAGTCTGAAGCGAAACGTATATGTCATCAGTTACACATGTATGAGTGTATCAACTGGGAAAGTTGAAAAATTATTAAATTTACAGTGTTTTAAATTTGGCGTGAACTCTAGAAGCAAGTTTACACTGGAAAGACAAAACGTAATTGTGTACTTACAGTTAAGAATAAGAGGAAGTGAGAGCGGTGAGGTATTGCTGTCAATAATTATATGAATGTTCTTTAATGATAGGAAGTAAAAGCGAAATATTCTAAATGTGACAAGTTATCACGAGGGATTAACTGTTTCATTCATTCGATGTCCAAGTCAACTGACAGATGGTTAAGTAGTAACACTGCGTGTGTGAACACCTGATTGACACACCTACTGACGGAAGGTTGAATGAAGTGTTTACTTCACTTGTTTGTATGGATGTGATTACGAAGTGAAACAGAAATTAGAATATACCATTGTGATGACAAATTAATAATTTCCTAACAGAACAGAAATGATCTTGCCTCTGCTTTCTCTTTCTTGATAAAGGACAACAAATAGTGACAATCTTAGAAAGCTTGCATTGTCACATTGTGTGTTTGTGGGCTAATGTTTGCGATAGTGTTTTTGAAATTCTTGACTTGGATAACAGAAAGAGAACCTTATTGATGTGTCATTAATTGATGTTGCAAAATTTTGCCAAGAAGTTCAGAAAAGTAACTGATATGGGAAGAAGAGAAGCTATTGGACAGGTTACCTGTAAGAGAAACAGGACTATGCACTTTTAGACTAGTGCAAAACACCCCTTAAAGTACCATATCCATAATGTTTCATTAGATGATATAATGATAATTATATAGTTAATCCCTTTGCAAGGAATGTCCACCAGCTGGTTAAAGGGGTGTCTCTGTAGTAAACAAAATTGAATATATAGTGTATTTATGAACCGAGGGAATCAATTGAAATGGCGTGGGAATATTACTCCAAGTGCTGATACTTAGGAAAATAACTAGAATTGTCTAGCATTGTCATTGGACATAACAGTGCAAGGTGGTATACCAGAACGTAGCTAGGTCAACATGAAAATGGAATTCCTGATATTTGAGCTGAAGTAGTTCTCATGGGATGCAGAAAGTCGCTATGAGTACAATGCAATTTGAATTATCCATCTAGCTGTCCTAGTTCCTGAGATATTGCATTTTGAAAGGTACCAAATCAGGTCTATTTTGTCCCAGGAAATTGGGCCAAAAAGTGTGTAGCCAAGTCCATGTACATAACATTGTTTGTAACAACACTTTTGGAAACGTAGTGCCAAATTGACCTGAGAGGTTGGAAGTGTCCTAGACTTCGTTTTTCAAGCATCAGAAAGTTGGGAGAACTACAAAATAACTATTACCTTGATTAGCCAATATGGCAGAAATCCAATATTGTGGCCCAAGGATTGACATGTATCAACAAGTACAGTTATTCACACAATGTTCAATATCAAGATATAACTGTATTATACTACCTTACATTGGGTTAGAGGACCAGTATAGATCATGATGAAGCATGCAAAGATGATTCGACGGACACATCTGCATTGGTGGCTAAGATGCCACAATACGTTTAATGTTGTCGTTACCCGACCTAATAGAAAAAACTCATTTTCTACTTATGATTTCTCAGCTCTCCCCTGATACCCTGCCCTGGTTTTGGTATCAGAATAATCTGTGAGACTAGTAGTTTCCATTTATTTGGGTCTGTTACCCATTTATTAGAGTTTTCTAGCTCATTTTTCTCGTTGAAACATGAATTTTTTTTTACTTACTGCTGAATGCAGGCTGACATGTTTTTTCATGTTTTTTATGTACCGATATGTAACTGATGATGTGATTGATTGAAATTTACTATGTAAAATACACTCGTGCGGCATTTTTATGAGTTGAATTTCCCGCGATATGTAAATTTGGCCGTTTGAATAGTGTGCGCATAAAATGACGCGGTATTGGCAGACGTCATAGATGGTGGCGCCTATAGCGGTGTTTGACCTAGCTACCAGAAGCTTAGGAGACCAAGTCATAAAGTCTAGCATAGGCTTATGATAGTTATTTGATGAACAGTTGCAGTGTTTATATATATATGGAAATAAAATAATTATAAAATTTTGTTTTACAATAAGAATCATAAAACATTTTGGGTCAGATTGTATTTAGTATGAATTACCTTAAAAAATTCATAAAGAAATCACAATTATGTGATAGGTATACATCAAGAATTCACTATAAATTCAGTGTGTTATTTTCACTGTGTGATGATTTAAGACCAATTCCCTATTTTCATTGTATAGGTAGTTGTAGGTAGCATCGTCTTATGATTGGACAGATTGTTCTCTATAATAAACTGCCTGAACAGGACAGAATAAGGTTTGTTTTTTTTTTTTTTTTTTTTTTTTTTTTTTTTTTTTTCCCAGAAATTTAGACAATGCCATCACTTCCACACTGGTTTTTGGCATAATATTTATTGTAAACTTAAATAGTATATCATGTTTTTTTTTTTGTTTTATTTTTACCAACACTAGTCTGGCAGGCATGTTAGATGAGTAAAAAGGGACAATTTATAGTTTCACCCAACCAACGATTTTCTGATGCGGATTATGTGTTTCTGGTGAGATATGCTGTGTATTGATTGATGGTGTACATCATTTCCGTCGCAAATGCGTAGTTTTCAAGTACTGTAATGAATATTTAAATTTATGCCTACATCTCCTCCCCAACGATCTTGGTCTAAAATCAACAAGAACACATGAAAAATATATGAAAATTCATAAATTACTCCTTTGATGGTGGCAGCTGACGCGAGCATAGTGTTATTGTTGAGCAGCGTTACCAACAATTCACAAATTTTCTCACTATCTGCTACATTTAGCGAAGCCTACCACAACCCTCAACCTCTTCCTCATAAGGTAATGCTAATGCTATTATTGTGGTTTTTAATTTATGGCAAATATGGTTACCATTTAGTTTATTAGCTATTAGTTATAATAGATAAACACACATTTATACTAATAGTTATACTTTAAAGAGAGCTCAAGTTACATTACTAAGAGTGTTTTTGGTGGGGATTGGAGGAGTCTGAGGGGCAAAGCCCCCAGCTAGGTTAGGTTAGATTTGGTTAGGTTAGGTTAGTTGTACACAAAATCGTAACTCTCGGTCCTCTCGAAGCTTCATGAATTTATTCCCTAATTTAGGGTTACCAACTCTTGCGCATGCAGAGTGGGCTTTGCTAAATTTAGCGGATAGAGCGAGAAATTTTGCGAATCGTTTGTAAAGCTGCTCAACAATAACATGGCTACGCTCGCATCAGCTGTCGCCATCAAAGGTGTAATTTATGTATTCATATATTTTTTATGTGTTCTTGTTGATTTTAGACCTGTTTTGCAACGCGCATTACATGAGTCCCTCAAATAACACGGGGGTTAGGTTCCTGAAATTACCGTGTATGACCAAATCCACGTATGCTGACATTCCGTATTAAATACCGAGAACCGTATGTATGTGTGTGTGCGTGTATGTATATGGTGTTTGTGGCGTATGTATGTGTTTGTGCGTATAAACATGTGTGTGTATGTGGTGTATATGCATGTGTGTATGTGGCGTATATACATATGTGTGTGTATGTGGCGTATACATGTGTGTGTATGTGGTGATGTATATGTGTGTGTATGTGGCGTATGTGTGTGTGGCGTGTGCATGCGTGTATGTGTCTGTGTTCACATGTACAAGTAAGCATGTACATACGTGTATGTGTTCGTATTTGTGTGTACACGCACGTGCATTCACAACATACACTGGTTGTCTAACACGTGTCTACGTGTGCGTGTGCATGTCTGCATGTGTGTAAGCATGGATACGTCTGTTTTTGATCTTCCAAACCACCACCGCCAGTAACAACAAGAACCTCATAAGAGAAATTAAGACACGACAAGCACAGTCATTATCAGACTTATTAGTTGTGTTCCAAATGAAAGAAACATTACACCTCAACAGGTTAGGGCGGTCAAATTTCACGATAGCATGGCGTGGGTGGTGGAAGCGACAAGCTAAACTTGTTGGCTACCCCCCTACCACCCCATACTCCCCCTCTCCTCCTCTCCCTCCCTCCTGCATCAGTATCCAGAGGTTGACACGTGACCGCAGGCAGCCACCCTCGGCTATCCCCTTGCCCCAAACCCTTGTTTGAGCAGTTCCCAGTACATAATAACCACGTTATCTGAGGATCGACTGTATATGGTAAAATAGAAAGCAGTCACCTCAAATGTTTGCGATGTTGCCGTGTGTGTGAGTATGTGTGCCCAACACGGCGTGTATTTTAAAACGGTTCTCTACATTTGAGATGGTTTTGAAATAAAATCCGTGTTAATTGAGGGACTTCTGTACTCAATTTAATGCTCCCCACCCAAAAACCCCAATTTCCCACAGGTGCCCCAAGATCGTTGGGGAGATGTAGGCATAAGTTTAAATATTCATTACTTGAAAACTACGCATTTGCGATGGATATGATGTACACTATCAATCAATACACAACATATCCCACCAGAAACACATAAGCCACATCAGAAAATCGTTGGTTGGGTGAAACTATAAATTGACCGTAAAAAGTGCAAGATTCTGGATATCCCAGCTAATATTTGACAGAATCTATCTTAACCTAATCTGATATGATTTAACCCATCATGCATGTAATGAAATTTTGCTTTGCCATTTTTCAAGGTACAGTGATGGTGGACTGGCAGGTGAGGTTATTTAATGTTTGAGAGAGGGTAGAGTGCCAGAGGACTGGAGGAGTGCCTGTATAGTTCCATTTTACAAGGGAAATGGGGACAAGTGTGAGTGTATTAGTTTCAGAGGGATTAGCTTGTTAAGTGTAGTTGGGAAGACTTATGGGAGGATCTTGATTGAGGATTAGGAGAGGAACAGAGGGAGTAATTGGTGAGGAACAGTGTGGTTTTAGGACAGGTAGAGGTTGCGTAGATCAGATTTTTGTGGTAAGACAGATATGTGAGAAAGCTATAGGAAAAGGTAAGGATGTTTTTGTGCCTTTATGGATCTGGAAAAGGCCTATGACAGGGTAGTCAGGAAGGCACTGTGGGAGGTTTGCAGATATACAGGTAGGAGGAAAGCTTTTAAGAGCAGTCAAGAGTTTTTATGAGAGTAGTAGAGCTTGTGTTAGGATCAGAAATGGAGAGAGTGAGTGGTTCGAGATAAAGGTTGGACTACATCAGGGATGTGTTGTCACCCTGGCTGTTCAACTTATACATGGGTGGGGTGGTGCAAGAGGTAAATGCAAGGGTAGTGGATCAGGGATTGGAGATGGTTAAAGAAAATGGAGAAAAGTGGGAGATAAGCCAGCTTTTGTTTGCGGACGACACTGCATTTGTAGCAGGATCAGAGGAAAGATTGAGGAAGTTAGTGACAGAGTTTGGGAAAGTGTGTGAAATAAGGAAGTTGAAGATAAATGTGGGTAAAAGTAAGGTGATGAGATGTACAAGGAGTGAAAGTGACAGCAGACTGGAAGTGAGCATTAAGGGAGAGAGACTGGAGGGAGTGGATAGTGTTAGATACTTGGGTACGAATGTGGCAGGAAAGGGAGGAGTGGAGGTGAAGGTAGAATGTAGATTGAGAGAAGCGAGTAAATGCCTTGTTGGATTAAAAAGTGTAATGAGAAATAGACATTTGGGAATGGATGCTAAGAGGAGATTGTATGAAGGAGTGATTGTGCCAACAGCACTGTATGGGGCATAAAAGAGGAAGAGAGGAGTTTGAATGTGTTTGAGATGAGGTGTCTGAGAAGTATGATAGGGGTTACTAGGCTGGATAGAGTGAGAAATGAGGAGGTGAGGAGGAGAACGGGGGTGGTGAGGGAGTTGGGATGGTTTGGACACATGGAAAGAATGAGTGAAAAAAGACTAGTAAAAGAGGTGTGGAAGGCAGAAGTGGAGGGAGTGAACATGAGGGGGCAACCTAGGATGAGATGGATGGATGGGGTAAAAGGGGCTTTGGGAAAGGGGGATGTCTGTTGAGGAAGGACTGGAGAGGACAGAAGACAAGGGTGAATGGAGAATGGTTTTATATGGATGATGTTGTGATGTATGAGGTGGAATGGGGGGGGTGAGGTAGTATGTGTGAGAAAAATTTGACGCAGCCCAAAGGGATTTCTCTCCGTCTTCTTTTCGGCATGGGGGACTGAGAGGGGGGGTCGCCAATTTAATGAAGCAGCCTTGCTGTGGATGTGCTGTGTCTTGCAACACTGCTTCTGACCCAGGGCAGTGGACAAGATGCAGGGATGACCCATCATCCAGGAGGTACCAAGATATGAGAGAGGGTGGAGGGGAGTGGAGTGTATAAGTATTTTGTATTTGGGTAACTGTGAAGTGAAGAGAGATACTTCATTGAAATAGAATATTTGGAAACTTGTAATTAGTCAGACAGTTGAAAATTAAGTTATTGAGTTCTTTAGTGTGTATTAATACAACAAGGGAGAAAGTTTTCATATATAACATTACTGACATTTGAACTTGGCATTCGTAATTGCAAGAGAATGCAAAATATTTGGTTTTGAAAAAAGGATGGATAAATTGTAGAATCCCCCCCCCACACACACACACACACACTGATCAATCATAGAATCTCCACCCGAACTATACAGTTGTAGAATTTCCCTCCACACTGATCAACTGTAGACTCTCCACCTTATTTAAGATAAGTTTGGTTAGGTTAGGTCAGGTTGGGTTATATATCATGAGCCATAATCAACTGTAGAATGTAAGGTTACGTATCATGAGCCATAATCAGCTGCAGAATGTTCACCCTAGCAACACTCAATTGTACAGTCTCCACCCTAAGCATGTGTGTGGGGTGAAATTCAACAGTTGATCCAGAAAGACAATAATAGAAATTTTGAGCAGATACAGTAATAATAATTATGATAATTGTTGCCATGAGTTTTGCTGATTGGGAACCTGCCACCCCACAGCATCTGGCAGCAGTCTTCAGGCTTCCTAATAGAACTTGAACTGTTGTCTCTTTTACATTAGTGTGGGACAGCGTCTCTGTCATTTGTTGGTAGTAGTAGGAGGGAGTAGTTGCCTGTTCTCACCTCTCCTTATTGGAAAAGGTGCAGGAAATACAGTTACTGTTGGTAGAAAGAGATCTTGGGCCCAGTCCAGAGACAGTGTTAGCCCCTTGGTGATGAAATTGTTAAAGATAGATGGATGAAACATCTAGAGAAGCAAAAAATATTAACTGACAACCAATTTGGACTTAGAGAAGGAAAGTTCTGTATTACAAACCGGCTAAGTTTTTACTCAAGATTGACTGGTGTCCATGAAAGAGAGGGATGGGGGAGGGGGGACCATGTATATTTGGATTTGGAAAAAACCTTTGACCACAATGGAAATAAGCATACATGCTTTTTTTGTGTTATCCTCGGCAATATGCAATTATTATTTCGAACTATGTGTTCTTGTCATTATCTGCACTTCATGTATATTGATTCTTTGCCAAATAAATCTATCTATCTATAGTGCCACATAAGAGAATGATATGGAATTTGAAAAAAAAAAAAAAAGGTCTCAGAGGAGACATACTGGAATGGAAAAAGAAATTTCATAAAAGGTAGGTATGAGAGTAGTATTGGGAGATGAAAAGTCAGAATAGAAAAGTAATCAGTGGGTAACCACAGTAAAAAGTAACCACAGGGACCAGTTTTGGCTCCAATAATGTTGCTCATGTATATATAAATTATAAAAAATAAATAGCTCTAAATTTGTTTGCTGATGCAAAGATCATGAAGAGGGTGAGAAGTGAGGAAGGTTGTGTAATGTTACAAAAGGACCTGGATTGTACAAGTGGAGTCATGAATGGAAACTGAATTTTAACACAAAGAAGTGCAAAAGATTGGAAATAGGCCAAAGCAAGAAAAGATCAACAATGAATTACAAAATGGGAAATGAAATAGTAGCAAAAGCAAAGGAGAAAAAAGACTTTGGTATAAATCAAAGAGGACCTATTACCTGAAACTCGCACAAAGAAAATTTCAAGAGATCTACAATCTATTCAGAAATATATAAGTGCCATTTCACTACATGCATGAAGACATGTTGAAAAAAATGAAAATAAGTCCCAGGCATAGTAGTGATGTGGTCAACATACCAAGAGAAAGATAAAAAAAAAAAAAATACTTGTCTTACTTATTGTAGATTTAGGTGACCTCATCGCAGCCAGTCTGGGGACCCACTGCTTCCATGCCTCTGCTCGCACTTCAGGTATTGAAGCTGATCAATGATGGAGTTTAATGCAGCTCCCCGTGAAGTTGGGCCATGTGGTATGGGAGGCTCATCGGGTAATGATGTCAAAAACTTGTCTAGCCTCCTCTTCAAAGCCTTGGTGCTGACTCCTTTTAGGTCTCTTTATGTCTCTGGGTAGAGAATTAAAGAGATGTGGTCCAGCACCGAAAAAACTCTGCCTGGATCGTTTTTATGCATTAAGAGTAACTGTCTACAGCTTTCCTTGCAAAGGTCCTACCAAATCTGGGGTGGTGTTTTGCACTGAATTCCTCCAGTGATGAGTTTGGTACAGAGCCCTCAAGTATCTTCCAGGCATATATAATGATGTAACGCTCTCTGCATCTTTGGAGAGAGTATGATTGGAAGTTTTCCAGCCTCTCTCAGTATTGTTTGAGTTTCTGTCAATCCTCCTGACAAACACTCTTTGAACCTGTTCCAGCTCTTGGATCTCATTGATCTTTGTGGCAACCATAGCTAGCAGGCATACTCCATCTTTGACACCACAATCTGGTGCATGGGTTTTGAAAGTTTGTAGAAGCCACCCACTCATTCTTTTACCAAATTTTGCAGTTTGGGCTATGTGTTATTTGAAATTATAATCACTGCTCACCCAAACTCCCAGGTCTTTGAGTGCCTCTTTTTCTTCTATTATTTCCTCTCCCACTTTGTATATAAAATTTTTGCAATCCATACTTCAGTACTTCAAATTTATTGTGGTTAAATTTCATGTTATTGATATCTGACCTCTCACAAATTGTTTTTAGGTCTTTTTGCAAATTTTCTGCATCCTCAACAGTACATATTGCTCAGGATATTCTAGTGTCATCCGCAAATGATGTCACCTTTGAGTCAGCTATATCAATGTTGATGTCACTGATCATGATTAGGAATAAAAGTGGGCTGAGCACTGAACCTTGTGTCACTCCACTGATCACTGTCGAATCTTTGGAGTGTGTGCCTTCCGCTGCCACTTTCTGTTTTCTATTATGAAGAAAGTCTCTGAGCCAAATACAAAAGAGTGGCAGTCAAGATGATCCATGTTCTAGATGACATATGAGGAATGCTTGAAAAAGCATTGGAAGAGCAAAAAAAATGAGAAAGGTTTAGGAAGAATGGATGATAAAGAGTTACTGTTATGAGAAGAAAGAGCAAGAAGAGTTCATATTAAGAAACTGATAAAGCAGACTGACTTGTGTAAAAGATGTCAGAAAGTATAACTTTCCACATAGAAGTGTACAGTAGACTGGTGGAATAAGTTGGATGAAAATAATCCAAGCCAAAATTATAAATGAATTCAAGGCTAGGTGTGATAAATGGAGGTAAAGAGGTGGGACCCCATGAGTATAGCTCCAACCCAGTACACTAGAACTAGGTAAACATACACATACACAAAGTACAAGAAATGGGTAATAGTTGCGTAAAAATCATAGAAACCTTGATCCACCCAAGACTAGAATATGTGATAGTGGTGGAGTGCCCACTCATAATGAAGGATATAAACAAAATTAAGGAGAATAAAAAGAGCATCAACCAAACTGGTTCACAGCCTGGCAGATAAACAGATAAACCATTTGAGGAGAGACTAAAAGCAATGGGTCTGCTGACTGAAATATCAAAGATATAGAGGTGATATTATTGCAGTCTTCAGGTTGCTAAAGGGGGTGAAATATGTTGACAAGAGGGATCTCTTGATTAGGGATAGGAGGGCTTTAAGAGGTTTTGAGAACAAATTAAGAAAAACTGAATGTCTAAAGGATATGAAGAAATACAGTTTTTCATATAGATGCATAGATACTTGGAAAAGTGTAGCAGTTGATGTAGCCCAAACTGGAACAATACATGAATTAAAATCTAAATATGATAACTGGAAATTAGTGATATAAACTAAGTTGGAACTGCACAGGTATTTAAGGCTGGGTATGATAATGTGGAAAGTAGGAGACAGGATCCCATGAGTGTTTATCCTTTCCTGTAAACTGTAAGTAGGCAAATATACACATGTGCACGTGTGATGTTGTAGTGGTGCTGTGCTTGACTGTTATTTAAGTGATCCAAGTTTGAGTCCTGACCAGAGCTGAAAATTTTAGCATCACTGCCTGCAAGCCAACTTTCCAACTCTGTTGGGCAAGAAGTTGTTGTTGTTGTTGTTGTCGTTCCCTAGACTGTCTGTCCGAGCAGTCCCATCTCCCCAAGGAATGCTACAGCCGAAATTGGGTTTTCCCACAAATCCTTTATAGAGTGTATGTTGTGTTGTTTGCATGCATGATTGTGTATAATGTAGTCTTCCATTATGTGTTGTATGGTATGGGGTGAAGTGTTACATCCTGGGCAGCTGTTCACAATGCGGTCATCCAGCCTCTTCTGGTAGCTTAGAAGTGCTGGGTGGTGGCCACACCGCAGTCTGGCCAAGTGGACTCTGTCCTTTTGTGGGAGAGAGGATTCAGAAGGGTGGATAGCAGGGGGTCTGGCATGCAGCAGTGTGTTGTCTTTCAGTGTGTTAATGGAGCGGTGAGTGATATGATTATGAATATGTTTCTGGAAGCTGGTATTTGGTGGTTGTGGAGGAAAAGAGAGTATTTGTGCGTAATAAAGGTCTTTGGGTGTTGTTTTAATGTTTCTTGGTGTGTGTGGGTGTTCTGCTATGTAGTGTAGCGGGTGTAATGTGTTTGTGGGGGCTGCGGCAAGTGTTTGTGTGCCTCTCATGTCGAGGTGGTCCTTGACTTTGAGGACTTTTGTTTCATGGTGTAAATGGTCTGTTGGTGTTGTATTTGTGCAGCCTGTAATTGTTTTTAGGGCTTTGTTTTGTATGATTTGAAGGGTGTTGTGGTGTGTCTCACTGAGATTAGGAGCCCACGCAGGACTCGCATAATTCAACACTGAGTGTATGCATTGTTTGTATATTGTTATATTAGTTTCTTTGTTTTGTCCAAATGTCGTTCCAGTGATTGACTTAACCCCTTCCATACGGTGCCGCACACGTAGGCGTCATGGACTTAGATCTCGGTGGCAGCAGCCAATGCCAGCCGTACGACGTGTCGTAATAATACTCGCATCATAAAATATAGTCACCGCTTATAACGATCGTTCTCTCTTCACCCGTGAATTTTGATAACCATAGAAAATGCGATTACAAAAGAATTAGAAAGAATGTCATTATGGAGGGGCGACTACAATAAATATAATCAAGACGCCGATATGGCAGCCTCGCGAATACACTCGCTCCCCATGACGCCTACTTGTGCGGCACCATATGGAAGGGGTTAAGTGCGTTAAGTCTAGGTGTGCATTTGTTTTTTATGTTTGTGATGTGTTGTTTGAAAGACATGGATGTATCGTATGTTACACCAAGAATTTTCGGTGTGATTGTGTGTGGTATTAGAGTGTTGTTGATGTAGAGATGAGGTATGTATTTGTGTTCTATTGTCTAGTTGGTGAGAAGTGTTGCTGTAGATTTGGTTGGAGCTATTTTGAGTCTGTTCGTGATGAACCATGTATTGAGTGTATCAAGGTATGGCTGGATTATTTCTGCAGCTTTGTCTGTGTTACGATGTGTGCATGTGATTGTTATGTCGTCTGCGTAGGAAGAGATTTGTATTTCTGAGGTGTCTGGTGTGGGTAAGTCATGCATGTATAGATTAAATAGTGTGGGGTATAGAATTGAGCCCTGTGGTACTCCATTCTTAATGTTTCTGATGTGCGGTGATTGGCCATTATATGACACGTAAGCATTCCTACCTGCCAGATAATTGGCCAGCCATCTTTTGGTGTTATTGTGCATGTCTGTGTTATATATTTTATTTGTTAGGTTGTGGCGGGGGATAGCATCAAAAGCTTTACTAATGTCTAATGTTATGAGAAGTGTTCTGTGGTGGGGCCTATCTGAATTGATGCCATCTAAAATTCTTTGTGTGAGGTTTATCAGAAGAGTTTTTGTGGAGTGTAGTGGCCTAAAACCATGTTGTGAGTCAGCAAGGGGAATATGTGGTGTGACAAGTTGAAGTATTAGGCGTTTGACTTTAGAGGGGGTGCAGAGAAGTGTGATTGGGCGGTGCAATGTTGGGATTGTTGGGTCTTTGTTTGGTTTTGGAATGGTGATTATTTTACCATGCTTCCAGATGTCAGGTATAGTGTTGTGTGAATAGCTGTAGTTTGCAATGTTTGTGAGTGCGTGTATACCTTGTGGTCCAATGTGTTTCAGGTGGATGTTGCTTATATTATCAGGGCCACAGGCAGATGAGTGCTTGAGATTATGTATTATGAGTTTTGTCTGACTGTCTATGAAGGGTGTATAGTCTGAGTCTGTGGGGAAGTCTTTCTTACATCAAATGGTGCGTCGATCGTCAGGGTGAGAAGTGAGATGGCTTGTCTGTGCAAAATGACGTATGAGTGCATTTGCTTGTTGTCTGTTTGAGGGTAGATTATCTGTTGTTGTGATTATTGCTGCGTGAGAGCATGTAGTGTTACTGTTGGATAGTGTAATGCTGTTGAGTGTTTTGTACAATTTGCTGGTGTTTGTTTTGTGATAAAGTTTTGCCAATTTTGTGTTTTTTGTTCATGTATTTTATTAGCAATCACAGTGTTAAGTGTTTGTATTTGGTCTGCTATGTTTTGAGGGATAGGTGTGGGGGTATTGTGTTTAAGTGTGTCACGTTGTCTGATGAGGTCTTGGATTTCTGGTGTGAAGTTGGGGTTGTGTGATTTTCTGTTGCCTCTAGGGATGTATCTCTTGTCTGCATTTTGTATGATTGTATTAAAAGTGTGCACAGCATTGTTTATGTTTGATTGATGTACTGTTAAGTGTTTCAAAATGTGGTTCTGTCTCTTTAGTAAAAGCTTCCCAGTTAGCTCTCTTGTAATTGGTGTATGTGTGTCTGTGGCCAACTGGAGTGCATCTTGTTGTGGTGGTGATTATGATTGGAAGGTGGTCAGAACCAAGCGTTCCGACCACTCTCCATGATGTTGTTGGGGTTAGGCAGGAGGAGCAGAAGGTGATATCAGGAGAGGAGGGAGTGTAGAGGGCTTGGTGTGGGATATGTGTATGATTATGTGTGTTGTTCATGATAGTCAATGTGTCAAACTGAGTCTGTATATCAAGCCCTCTGTCTGTGTCAGGGTTGTCGACATACCAGGCAGACGACTTGGCGTTGAAGTCACCACCCATGATCAGGTTGGGGATTGAGGCTAGTTGGCTAAATTGAGGCCTGAAGGTGTTTGGAACTGTGGGGGATGATTGGGGGGGAATGTACATGTTAACTATTGTCAGTGTTGATTTGTTGCCTGTGCAGATTCGAATGGATTGGATTTCTGTTGTGTTATCTGTGGTAGGGAGGAGAATTTTGGTTGTGGCACTTGTGTCCACAAAACAGATGGAGTGATGGATCAGGGTGATGAGTCCACCGCCATTGCCGTCGGTCCGGTCTTGTCTGATGGTGGTGTAATTATGAAATGATGGTGTTTTGTGTGAGTGTCTTAGTTTTGTTTCTTGTATAATTGCAATGTGTATGTTGTGTTGTTTAAGGAAGTGTTCAAGTTCATGTTTTTTCGTGTTAATACCGTCAATGTTGTGTTGTAATATGTTGATGTTGTGTGTTTTGTATGTGTTGTATGTTGCCGTTTGGGGTTGAGGTTGTGGTGGTAATGGGGAAGGTGTAGGATCTGGGTTAGAGGGGGGAAAGGAGAGATCGGGGACAAAGGAAGGGGAGTACTGATCGGGGGTAAGGGCAAAGGGAAATTGGGAGTGGGTAAGGGTGCTGGCTGTGGTTGGGGAGGTGGGAGTGGGGTTACTGGAGGGCAGGTAGAACATGTCCAAGTGTTTGTGTATTGTTTTATGTCAGCAAGTGTTGTACAAGTGAGGTGGGCCCAGTTTTTGCACATATTGCACTGAACTGAGCCCTTTGTCTGTCTGCTCGAAGTAATGGGTTTAGAGCATGTTGGGCATGTGTATTTTGTGGTGGGCCCAGGATTGCTCTCTACATCTCCGGCTAAAAGTAGAAGAAGAGGGGTGATCGCCGGAAAATCACCCCTCGGTGCAGAAAAAACGTAACAATGCATGTTGGGAAAAAGGATTGTGGTACTCCCCAAGGCAGGCGTAGCTCCTCTTGGGGATCAGTGCCACCTGCGTAGAGCTGATGGCCAGGGGTGGTTGCTGCTGTTTGGCCCCCAACTCTTGGGGTTGGGGGGTGGTCCCACAACGTAGACATGGGCAAGAAGTTGGATGTGTGTATGTAAGGTCAGCATTACCCATAGTTCAGGTCATATATAAGCTCTGAGCTCTCATCTGTGAGGGTAATAAAAGTCAATCATGAGTCCAGTATGTGATCCAAGACCATGGCAAATCATACACACATTCATTGAAATTTGATCCAACAGTTAGATATATAATATGGTAGTCCTCTATTATAATTTGATCATATAAAATATATTTGATTTTTCAAGCATTGTATCATCTATCCTTTTTTTTTTTTTCTAAGCAATGAAGAGAATACAAGGGTTTATGGATCAGCTTTGTGATTTCACAGTTTTTTTGTATTATGCATTTCAGGTGCTTTAATTAGGGATTGGAAAATGTTTGGCTTTATGAAGAAAGATAAGGATAAGGAGGAGAAAGAGAAGAAGAAGAAAGACAAAAAAGATAGAAAAGATGGAAAACGTTCGAAAGAAAGAGCCAGTCTTACTCTAGATGAGCTGAAACGCCTTGATGAAGCTCGAAGAAGCCTGATTGGAAAGGGCAGAAAGAAGGAAAAGGAAAAGTTGCCCAGTGGCATTACTGCTGATTATATGGATCAATTTAGGTCAGGGCTAGATGACAGGGATGGGGGGTTTACTACTTGTGCAAGCACTTTCAAAGAACTCAGGGACAGGTATGAAGCTATGGCTTCAGGTACCAGTTTGCATAGTGATTCGAGCGGGGACCGGGGGAGTCCAGGGCCAAACTTGCCTCCAAGACCACCAAAGAGAGGTATTCTCAAGGCTAAGGGAAGTTGTGAGTACCAAGGTGTTCAGGGCAACATTGATGACGAGTCTAGTCTTCTACAAAATACAATGCAGAATGAACTCATCATGTTTGAAAACTTGATGAAAGAAGGAGTCATATCACCGTCACAGAGGCTCCAATATGATCTTTTGCAAAGTCCGAAGAAGGTATCCAATGGATCTGCTGTTCTCAGTCCAAGAAGCCCTTCAGGTCATAGTCTATTAAGAGTGCCACTGCTAGAAGAAGGAACTATTATTGATTCAAGTTCACCACTAGCTCCAGTGCTTCAAAGCCCAACTCCACCAACTAGTCCCACCACACCAGTGCCAGTGGGTGAGTCCCTGGGCCAGCAGTGCACAAAGACCTTCAATGCCGACCTTCGCCTTCCAGCTTTAGTTCCTGCCAGACCACCAGCACCACGTACCCTGAGTATTGTACGCACACCTGCTGGTGATTTTGGTTTCTCATTACGTAGAGCTCAGGTTGTAGAGAGGGGTGCAGACAACTCTGAAACCAAACGCACCATTGTGTTTGCTGAGCCTGGTGCCCTTGGCCGGGCTAATGTCACGGGTTTGTTGCCAGGGGATCGTCTACTTAAAGTGAATGGCATCAGTGTGGAAAACAAATCAAGAGATGAAATCATTGAACTCATCAAGGCATCAGTGGAAAGTGTCACACTAATGGTGAGTGTTATTTTTTCTTATGTTTTCAAAATAAATACAATTTTGATTATTGGAAAGAAGTAGCAGTACAGTATGATACTGTACTGCTAAATTTTTAGGTTACTTGTATAGGATATTTATGGCATATAATGAGGTTTAGTGCAATGTTCAGAAAAACTAGTAGTCCATCTTATACATAGATTACCTGCAGATTATTATTGTCATACCACCTAGTATATCAGAGTTAAATAAATTAACTGGAAAAAGATTAATGCCTCATCAAATAACAGTTGTGTTAGTAGTAGCAGTGATTTGAAGGGTTGCAGACCTTTAACATAAATCTATTTTGTTTGCTGAGTGGATTTTATGTTCAACCCAACCCTTTTACTTTAAAGAGGGTGATATGCAGATTAATGAAATAGCCAGTTGACAGCTGTAAGAGCTCTGGATTGGCTGTGAAAGATTGTGATAAGGAGCACCATGTTAATAAATAAAGATCTGAAATATTTTGCAACTTTGTATGTATTTGATACATGCACATGAAGCTAGAGAACTGCAGTTATCAACCATTGGTAGTTGTAGCCTTCTAACTATAACAATGATGCATTAGTCAGTCATACAACCATGCAATTGTGATATGTATTTTCAAAGTTCTAAACATTGTGTTTCTTTGTTATACTGTAGGCCAAAGACCTACAATGAGTGACTATACTTTTTTTAATATAACAATCAATCATGATCTTGTCAAGTCTGCACTTGTTTGTAGTTCTCATGCTGAAATTAGAGACATTCACCAACTTCCCGGCATCTTGTGCAAGAGGAAAAAATCCAATCTCTGATTTTTACATTATACTTTAGGAATCTGAAGAAATGGGAAGATTTTGAAAATCAGAAGTATTGGAAGTATCTGATTTCTGACATTGTAGCTATTGTGACCATGATAAAAGGAAAAGCACCACCGTGTGTGGTAGGGATTACTGAACTTGAGAGAACCCCTTCATATTGAGGTATCCTGGGGTTGAATGAAATAGCAGACTAAAAGGAAATGTGCCACCACCTCCTTGAGGAATGCCTTGGTTGGAATGGGGTTTTCCCACAGATCCCTTATTTACCTAGTTGTATTTTGCGGGAAGGGGAGCTATGCTCATGGTGTCCCACCTTTGTATCTCGCAGTGTCTAGTTTGCTTTCAAACTCATGAATGGTTTTTGTGCACACTATTTCATTATCCAGTTTGTTCCGAGTGTTCACCACTCTATGTGGAAAACTGTTTTTCTTCAGATCTTTTCTGTAGCTATGTATTTTTATTTTCTTTCCAAGCCCTCTTGTGCTTCTCTTGTCCCAGTTTAACAAGTCCTCTCTATCGAGTATTTCTGTGCCTTTTATGATTCTGTAGATCAGTGGTTCCCAACCCCAGGGTCGCGACCCAAACTAGGATCGCGAGGGTGTTTTTGAGGGTCGCCAATGGGTCTTTTTTTTAACTTTTTTTTCATTCAAGTTTCAAATGTATTTAAATTCATTGTGCTAGTAAATATAAACTGAACTATAAAAACGAAAGTTTATAAACATTATGCAAGTACGTAGAAATATAACATGAAATGGTTGAATTTATTATTACAATTAGGGTCTCCAGGCTAAGAGTGGATTTAGGGTCGCAGCCAAAAAAGGTTGGGAAACAATGCTGTAGATGGTCAGTAGGTCACCTCTCTCTCTTCTTTGCTCCAGAGTCGGTAACTCCAGTTTAGCCAATCTCTCTTCATATGACAATTTTGCAAGTTCATGTGCCATTTTTGTTGCTGCTCTCTGGATTCTTTCTATTTTCTTTATATTCTTTTTGGTACTGGGTGACCACAATGTCGCCGCATATTCTAGTCTAGGCCTTATCAATGTGACCAATATTTTTTTAATCATGTCTTCGTCCAAGTATGTAAATGCCACTTTTATTGATCTTAGCAAGTTGTAGGATTCTCCAACAATTTTGTTAATCTGTTTATCATAAGACAAGTTTGAGATAATCACACCCAAATCTTTTTCAGATCCCTCCTTCTTTACCTCCTTGGTTCCAATTTTATATTGTCCTGATATTCTGTGTTTGCTTTTTCCAAACTCCATTATGCTACACTTCTCAATATTAAAGTCCACTTCCCATTTCTGACTCCAGTTCCATACCTTATTTAGGTCTTCCTGCAGTGCTTCACAATCCTTATCAGTTTTTACTTTCCTTAACAGTTTGGCGTCGTCTGCAAAGAAGCTCATGTAACATTTCACATCATCATCCATGTCATTCACATAAATAGCAAACATTATTGGAGCCAATGCAGATCCTTGCGGTATGCCACTGATCACCTCTTTCCAATCTAAATATTTTTCTCTGAGCACTACTCTCATCTTTCTACCAATCAGGAAGTCCTCCATCCATTTTAGTGGTTCCCTTGTATCCCTCCTATATGTTCCAGTTTTTTTTGATAATTTTTTGTGTGGTACTTTGTCAAAAGCTTTTTGTAAGTCCAGGAAGGCACAATCAGCCCATCCATTCCTTTCTTGCACTATGTCTATTAATCTTGAGTAGAAGCATATTAGTTTGTGGTACATGATCTTCCATGCCTGAACCCAAATTGTCTTGGGTTTTATATTGTTGTCTTCCAGATGTTTTACCCATCTATTCTTGATGATTTTCTCACAAATTTTGGCTATAGTGCTTGTTAGTGATACTGGCCTATATTTAGTTGGTTCTTCCTTGTTTCCTCCTTTATATATTGGTACAATGTTAGTGTTTTCCCAGTCTTTTGGTATTTTTCCTTCTTTGAGTGAGCAATTTATTATTGGCTACCCCACATGTAAGGGGGAAAAAGCCTTTGGTTGTATGTACAGTGGCCGCGAAAAGTTTGGGCGCGTAACAAATGTAAACACTTGTGACATTTAAATAATCATTTAAAGACCTATAAATGGCTTATTACATACCTTATTTACCAAGCGATTTTCCTTTAAGCTTTATGACCTTCTCCAAACGTGCCGGGATGCATCTTGCCAGGTTTTGTACGTGTTGAGGAATAATATTATCCCAAATATCCTGTATTTCTGTTTTTAGCTTAGCTGTTTTTTAATTATATGCCATACGTGCTCAATGGGCTTTAGGTCAGGAGAATTTCCAGGCCATTTTTTGAAGTAATCAACACCACAGTCTTCTAACCATTGGGTAACAGACCGAGCTGTGTGAGCAGGAGCTCTGTCCTGCATAAACCAACTAGCATTGCACTTTTCAAAACTTTCAGGCAGGTTATCACACAATAACTCGAAATAAGTGTGCTGATTTACACACTCATTTTGTGCAAGAAACACTAAATTGCCAACTCCACCAAATGCAAAGCATCCCCACACCATAACACTTGCAGCATGTTTCACCACTTTAGCTGTATAGCGAGGGTCATTAGAGTCAGACCCCCTGGGGCACCTCACACGCTTCGACCTGCAGCCCGACGACACCACAAACGTTGACTCATCACTCCACAATACTCGTTCCCAGTCTTCTAAGGACCAGTCCTTATATTTCTTGCAAAATGCTATGCGATCACGTATGTTTTTTGCACTTTGGAGGGGAAGAACTTTAGCACAGCAACTACGGTATTGTAAATCTTTGGCTAAATGATCAGAAATACATCTTACAGACACATCATGCAGCAGTGCAGGGTTATTTTCTTTCAGTTTTCGAGCTGTGAGCGTTGGATCTTTATCTAACTGCCTCCTAATAACCGTAGAAGTACGATTTGATATCTTCCTTGGCCGATCAGAGCGATGCTTTGGAGTAGGAATGATGTTACTTCCTCCATCTCGAAATTTCTTGGTCTACTTTTGCACTTGACGCACTCCAATTCCCACACGAGTAGCAATATCTTTACACTTATAACCCTCCTTATAGAGGGTTATGATTGTAACAACTGTGTCTCTTCCCAGCTCTTTACCACTTCCCATTACGGAGATATCAAGGCACAAAAACAGAGACCACCGCAAAAAAAAGACTACTCCCCGTGAGAGATGTTTAGAAACTGACTCCACGTGACATCGAGTGCGCCTAAACAGAGTTGCTAAGTAGTGGGTCGCGACTCCAGGCTAAGAGTGGATTTAGGGTCGCAGCCAAAAAAGGTTGGGAAACAATGCTGTAGATGGTCAGTAGGTCACCTCTCTTCTTTGCTCCAGAGTCGGTAACTCCAGTTTAGCCAATCTCTCTTCATATGACAATTTTGCAAGTTCATGTGCCATTTTTGTTGCTGCTCTCTGGATTCTTTCTATTTTCTTTATATTCTTTTTGGTACTGGGTGACCACAATGTCGCTAAATACGGGTACAAACGCTAGCATTGAAAAATAGCGAAAAGTTTGGGTGGAAAGTTGTATTTTTCGCATGTTTTGAGTTTAGCTGAAAGTTGGGGAGCCTATAATTTTGCGCCCATACTTTTCGCGGCCACTGTATGTATGTATGTAATTTATTATGTTGTGTATTTTGTCCGTTAGTTCTTCTTTGCACTCTTTTAGAATCCAATTTGCAATTCCATCCGGGCCATGTGATTTTCTGACGTCGAGGTTTGATAGGTGTTCCAATATTTCTTTTTGTATTATTGTTATCTCACTCACAGAGCTTTTCATTACCTTCGTCCCAATATTGTGCTTTCTCTCTAGTGAAGACCGATTTGAAGTGATTGTTCATGACTTCAGCCATTTCTAATTCTTCTGTGCATTCTATATTCCCTTGGCATAGTTTCACTATTTCCTGTTTATTTTTAACTTTACCATTCACATATCGATAGAATAGCTTGGGTTGCTCTTTGCATTTATCTGTAATAACCTTTTCATGGTTCCTTTTTTCCTCTCTTCTCACTTTAACATACTCATTTCTATAGTTTAGACTTGCCATTTTCCGGGTTTTTTATCTTTTCTCCACCTTTTCCAAGCTCTGTCCCTTCTGTCTTTTGCCTCACTGCATCTTTTGTTGAACCAACATTTAATGTACATTTTCTCTCGCTTCTGTCTTGGTACATGCCTATTTACCCCTTCATTGTAATTATCCATCAAGATATTCCATTTCTCTTCCATTTTTGTCTCTTCCATGTAAAATTTTTCCCAGTTTGCATTCTGGAAGAATTTCTTTAGTTTTGCAAAGTCCATTTTGTTGTACATCAATCTTCCTTTCCTATACTTTTCATTTCTTTCCATGTATGTTCAGTTTCAATGAGTATGTGGTCACTTTCCAATTGGTGTCTTGTAATAGATTTTATCAGCAATTTCAGGTTCTGCTGTAAATATTAAGTCTAGTTTCAACGGCTCCTTATTGTTTCTGTATCTGGTGTTTTCACTGACCCACTGGGTCATTGTGTATTCCATGGTCATGTCCAGTAGTACATTACCCCACAAGTCGTCTCCTCGCACTGTCATGTTTTCCCAACAAATTTCTTTGCAATTGAAGTCCCCCATAATTACCAGATTACCCCCATCCATTAGTATCTCATTTAGTGATTGCCTTGTATCTTTTAGCATTTTCGTATGCTCGCTCTCTTTCCAAGCGCTCATTTTTGGGGGCACATAGGTCACCACAAACTTTCTACTTTTCATATTCTTGTCTTCAACTTTTATCATGATCAGTTCTACATTACCTTTGCCCACCACAATTTTTGTCACATTCAAGTTTTTCTTGGCCAAGAACATGATTCCTCCTCCCTGTTTCTTGTCCCTATTTTTAATCCAGTAATTGTATAGTCCATGTCCAACATCGATGGATGGTATTTCACCTCTTAGTTTAGTCTTCATAATTTCCATTGTCAGGTTTTTCTTCTAGCAGTTAATCATTGTGTTCATTCAGTCCTGAAATTAATCCGTCGATGTTAGTATAGGCCACTTTCAATTTTCTTCTTTCTAAATTTTTTTTTTTTTTTTTTTTTTTTTTTTTTTTTTTTTTTCCTCTTTGGTTCACTCATTCTGATGTACCATTTCCTCAGTCTCATGTCGATTACTCTCCAATGGAATTCCTTGCTTTCTGTCTCCGTTCTCTTCACGTTTTTTTCCTTTGCTTCATCTCTTAGTGTCTTTTCTTTTTCTAATTCCTCAATACTCATTTCTCTTTTTATCCATATCTTATTGTACTTTTCACTCCTTGCCAGGTTACCTACTTTTTCAAATATGTCTTCTACTATCTGTGATCTTAATTTTATCTTTAGGGGTCGATTTCTATCCTTAGAATACTGTAGTGACCGATCCTATATGTTTCATCTATGTCTTTGTCTGCCTCTTAGGCTCCCCCCTGAATTTCGTTTAGGATTGCTATTGTTGTCTCTTTTTCTTCTTTTTCTCTCATGTAACTCACCAATCCATGTTTTTCTTTTAGTCCATATACCACAATACATTTTTCCCTATCCACTGTATCTCTGACCCAATTAGCTTTATCATTAATTACATGGAGTGTATATTGTGCTGTTGGAGTTGGGGGCCAAACAGCTCTTATACAGGTGCCACTAATCCCTAGAAGTTTGAAGTATGATTCTGGTGAAAGGGATGAAGAAGAAGAATGTGAGGAGTCTATGCCAGGAGGTGCCTTTGGACTGTTGGAGCAGGTAATGGTCATTGCTGGGAATTGGATGGGAGTGCAGGATTTGAACCCACAGCTAAGTGATTGCAAAAGCAGAACACTTTTGATTATGCCACTAGTGTAATTGGAAACAAAATAGGGTTTATTTTATCTGCCTGCCACTATTATTGTAAGATATGAAGATCTTGGAATGCCTCTACTTACATAATTATGCCATGACCTCCATACTAATTAGGGGATCAGTTGTTGTTGTTGTTGTCGTTCCCTAGACTGTCTGTCCGAGCAGTCCCGTCTCCCCAAGGAAGGCCACAGCCGAAACTGGGTTTTCCCACAAATCCTTTATAGAGTGTATGTTGTGTTGTTTGCGTGCATGATTGTGTATAATGCAGTCTTCCATTATGTGTTGTATGGTATGGGGTGAAGTGTTACATCCTGGGCAGCTGTTCACAACACGGTCGTCCAGCCTCTTCTGGTAGCTTAGAAGTGCTGGGTGGTGACCGCATCGCAGTCTGGCCAAGTGGACTCTGTCCTTACGTGGGAGGGAGGATTCAGAAGGGTGGATATCAGGGGGTCTGGCATGCAGCAGTGTGTTGTCTTTCAGTGTGTTAATGGAGCGGTGAGTGATATGATTATGAATATGTTTCCGGAGGCTGGTATTTGGTGGTTGTGGAGGAAGAGAAGAGAGTATCTGTGTGTAATAAAGGTCTTTGGGTGTAGTTTTAATGTTTCTTGGTGTGTGTGGGTGTTCTGCTATGTAGTGTAGCGGGTGTGATGTGTTTGTGGTGGCTGCAGCAAGTGTTTGTGTGCCTCTCATGTCGAGGTGGTCCTTGACTTTGAGGACTTTTGTTTCATGGTGTAAATGGTCTGTAGGTGATGTATTTGTGCAGCCTGTAATTGTTTTTAGGGCTTTGTTTTGTATGATTTGAAGGGTGTTGTGGTGTGTCTCACTGAGATTAGGAGCCCATGCAGGACTCGCATAATTCATCACTGAGCGTATGCATTGTTTGTATATTGTTATATTAGTTTCTTTGTTTTGTCCAAATGTTGTTCCAGTGATTGACTTAAGTGCATTAAGTCTAGGTGTGCATTTGTTTTTTATGTTTGTGAGGTGTTGTTTGAAAGACATGGATGTATCGTATGTTACACCAAGAATTTTCGGTGTGTTTGTGTGTGGTATTAGAGTGTTGTTGATGTAGAGATGAGGTATGTATTTGTGTTCTTTTGTCCAGTTGGTGAGAAGTGTTGCTGTAGATTTGGTTGGAGCTATTTTGAGTCTGTGATGAACCATGTAGGGGATCAGTTAACTACGTTGTTTTAACCACTTCATGCCGGGCCAAAATCTCGCGGGCAGAATTAGCTGCCAGACGTATGATGTTGCGTCATAATACTCGCATTATAAAAAATAAAGTGTCCGCTGTATCGATTGATCTCTCTTTCACCCGTGAATTTTGATAACCATAGAAAATATGATGAAGCCAGTTTACAGAGTATGGGGGTCACGCAGGTACAACTACAATAAATATAATCAAGACGCCGATATGGCAGCCTCGTGTACCCACTTGCTCCTCATGACGCCTATGTAGGTGTCACCGTATGGAAGGGGTTAATGGAAGATTATAGTAATTGTGGGTCAGAGGAAATAGAATTCAATAGAGTTTGATGGGGACATATTAAGGGTTGATGTGATGTATTTATTTTTCTCCTCCATTGCATTCTACTGCATGAGTGAAAGAGCATAGCATACATTCCAAAAAATTGCCATGATGATCAAATATTACAGTGGACTCTACATGTCATCAGACATGTAGAGTCCACTGTGTGGAAGAGGTTGGAAGAGGCCAATGTTCAGCAGTGGACTGAAAGTACTAATACAAAATTACTTTCTTCAGGCACCACAGGTGCATTGAACACATGGAACACATCCTCATAATATTGTATATTCACATAGAGACATTAGTATGATATATCTTTGCTGAGATTTCTCTGAGGACTGTTGCTGCTGTGAGTTTTGGACAAGAGAAACCTGAGGCAGCAGGCAAGATGATGACTGTAATTAATTTGGAAGTTTAGTTAAATCATTGTAGATTAAATAGATATTTTGTAGATTAAATAGATATTTTCATGGGGTCGTTTGCAGTACTGCATAAACAAGTAGGGTATTGAGATACAAGCAGTGTTTCCTCCAGAAGAGAGCAACGGGGGTGCCCGAGGACTGTTGTCAGCTGTCATGGGGCAGCGGGTTCTCTTCTTTCTCAAGAAAATGAAGGCAAGAATTGGTTGTAATAACTAGGATGTGGCTAGATTTTCCACAACTGAAAATTTATGAATAGTTATGGTAGTCTTTACATTATCTCTGTGTTGGTCTTGTTCAATGCCCCAAAGGTGTTTAGGTTGCGGTTGCTACCTGAAAGATGTCTAGTAGTAGAGAGAGATAAGACTGATTGACCTGGCCTCTGTTATCAGTAGAAATGGTGAAGTCCTATCTTGATTTTACATTAGGCACCGGTCCAGCACAGTTTGGTGCAAGGTTGTTGCATTGGTGACTGTTACTGTTTATTACACTTCAACCAGCAAAATGCACAGTATATATATTTTTTTCCGATCCACAGGCAGATGGTTTCTGCATGAAAAGGTGTTGGATGATCAATGGTCTGGTGGAAATGGTTCATTTGAACAGAAATTCATTTATCCATATCATTAGTCTGAGGTCACTGTCAATATAATTTGTCACCGTTTCCAGGAAAATTCACCCAGTCACAGTGGTGGTTGGGATGAATGAATGATATATTTTGAAAACACTGACAACACTTTATTGGATGGCTACATTGTATGATTATTTGATAATGTTACTGATGAGTAACTTTCATTATGTAGATACTAGAAGTGCATCTTTTGGCCTTTGAAACAGCAGCCAGGGGCTCTTAGCAGCTGAATAAAATCATCTGGCAGTAGCCAGCAAAATAACAATCTTCACCCTATACAAGTTAATCGAGACAGGGTATGACTCAAATCGTGTGATTCCTTGGCTTAATAAGATCGCCTGGCGACATCCTGAAATGTACAGTATATGAGAACGATCTACTTCGTCTCTAGGTGTAGAGACGGTCAGTCACCCCCCCCCCCCCCATGTTTTTTGAGTTGGGGGTTATTTTGAGTTGCAGGGAGAGCAAGATTCGCTTTGTTGCGGGTTCAAATCCCGCACTTCTCTGATTTGTAGCAGTGACTGGTACCCACCCCAACAGTGCAAGCACATAGGGCTAGTGACCCCTTCTGCTGTAGCTACTCCTCGCCGCCTGGTGTAGGCTCCCCATCACCACCAGCATGAAGAGGCTGCCTGTTTATTGGCTTACTAAAATAAGCTGGCGTTAGTCAGAACAAAATCTGTAATGTACACCACCAAGCTGAAACATTACTGATGACGTACACCCTTAGCTAAATAAAATAGTTTGGCATTAGAACAGTGCAGCATCATTGTGAAGGGATTAGAATAACCTTAATTCCTTTAGAAACCAAATAACTATAGGCCTATAAGTTTGACTTCAATCGTAGGAAAAATAATGGAAACTATCATCCGAGATGCTATCGAACATCATTTAGAAAGTAACCATTTGATAAATGATAACCAGTATGGTTTCAGATGGAAACGTTCTTGCGTGACTAACTTACTCGAATTCTACAACAGTTATCTCGAATTATAACAAAAGAAACAATATAGATTTAATATATCTAGACTTGGCAAAAGCTTTTGATACCATCCTCCACAAAAGACTACTTACTGAATGAGCTTCACACGGAATAAGTGGTAGCCTATTAAGTTGGACTAGTAATTTTTTGAATGATCGAAAACAGAGAGTAGTTTTAAATGGAAAAACTTCTAGATGGAAAATGTTACAAGTGGAGTTCCTCAGGGTTCTGTTCTTGGGCCACTTCTATTCATAGTATATATAAATGATATAGACCATGGACTAAAATCTACTGTTTCCAAATTTGCTGATGATAAAAACTGTGCGGAATGGCAAATGATCACTTAAACCAATTAGATATTCAAGAATATTTAGATAAATTACAGCAATGGTCTGAAAAGTGACTAATGAAATTTAACACAAGTAAATGCAAGGTAATGCACATAGGTAAAAATAACAGTAAGTACAATTACAAGTTATTTGGAAATCGTTAACAAAAGTGAATAGTGAAAAAGATCTCGGCATAATTATCAGTAACAATCTCAAATCATACAAGCATTGTATTTCAGCCTCTGAGAAAGCAAATAAGATTCCAGGACTGATTGCGCGATCTTTTGACTTCAAAAGACCATCACTCATTAACAAGCTATATAAATCATTAGTTCGTCCACATTTGGAACATGCTGTTTCCGTATGGTCACTGAATCTTATTAAAGACATTGACAGACTGGAAAAAGTACAATGGCAAGCCACAAAACTGATTCCAAATATCAAAAATAAATCATGTGAAAATTGACTAAAAAAGCATAGATTCAGAAGTGACATGATACAGGTCTTTAAAATTCTAAAGGGAATTGACAACATCAAAAGTGACAAAATTTTCACACCAAATGAGAATCAGACAAGAAACAATGGCCTCAGACTGTCCAGAAATAGATTCAATTTGGAAGTGGGTAGAAACAACTTCGCCAACCGTGTAGTTAATGAATGGAATAAACTTCCTGCAGAGGCAGTCCAATGTAGTTCAGTTCGAAGCTTTAAGAATCATTTAGATAAACACCTAAGCAAGATGCTGTAATGATTATCATTTATTTTATATTTGTTTTTGTTTTGTTGTCATTTGTCTGATTCTCATTTGTTATTAGTTATATGTCAGTTTATTATTATTTACTATTTACCTGTTTGTTTATTATTTAACTATATGCATTTATTTAGATATTTTATTTGTTATTTACATTATTATAGTTTTTATTTATTATGATTTTTTTTTTTATCCGACCTAGATATGTACCAAAAGGTCTCCTGTCAGCATGTTCTGCCTTTGTAATCTTTTGTTTGTTTAATTTGGTATTTTGAAGTTAATCATAGTTAAATCTCAAAGCGCATCATCGAAGCGGAGTATCAGTGACTCCTGCTCGAGGCAAAGGCCTCGAACACGGGTAGGAGGGTTTACCAAGTATCAAATCAAAGTGACAGGTCATGGTGTCCTGTATGGGGGAGAGGAGGTGGGTTTCTTGGCATAATAAAATCACCAGGCGACAGCCAGAACACACCAGTCATCTGCAGCATTTCAAACGGCCAAGCTTGGCAGTGGTATGAAGTATGGTTTATTAAAGATAATGACAAAGATGTGATCTGTGAGTATACTACATTGGTGGACCGCTGACAAAATAATAATATTGATAATGTTCTCTAGGGAGCAATAGCCGTGTACAGTGCAAACTGTAGAACAACAAACATCTTTTATAGTTTTTTTACCATGCAAGTGAGAAAGAAGCACATAACACTCGCATGCACACACACACACACACTTTCAACGAACGGACGGCTTGACGAACGCTCTGAAGAAAAGTGCAGATTGAGGATACCAACGCAAAGAGAAGTGCCTTTTTGTATTTGCAGGGGGGGGGGAATTGCTCGTGAGGTAGTGGGAAAGTAAGGAAAGAGGAGAGGGGGAGGGATTACTGGGGAAATGGAAGATAATGAGGATGTGGAGGACTTGGCCCAGGCAGACGGGCGGAAGATCAACATGAAACGACCACCGGATGACGAAATGGCAAATAAAAATGTAAAGATTAGAAGTATAGAGAGGAGAAATACAGTAGAAAGTGACGAGAATATGTTCCAGGGATTTAAAGAGGGTGGGGGGGACACAACCCCCCCCAGACTGATAAGACTAGAGGAGAGAGTTGATAAGGTGATCGAGGACTTGGAACGTAAGTTAGGTAATGTAGGCTCCATTCTACAAAGAATTGAAAGATTGGAACAACTAGAGAAGGCTAACAGAAACTTAACTGAAGAAGTAGAGGACCTAAAAAGACAGTTAGGAAATGTAAAGGAGGAGAATGAGAAATTGAAGAAGAATAGTAATGAAAACAGTGAGAAAATAGCTACAGAAGCTAAAAATTGGAGAATAACTCAAGAAGGGAATAAGGTTTCATTCACTGACATAGTCAAACAGCAATTGAAAGAACATAATGAAGACTCAGTTATTAAAGTGATGAGACAGAAGGAGAATATAGTAAGAGAATTAGCTGACAAAAAGAAATGTATAATTATATTAGGAATGGAAGAGAAACATAACCCAGATAGAACCACAAGAATCAAGGAGGAAAATGAAAGGGTAAGCAGTTTATTAAAATTAGTCCAGGAAGATGAACCAGAAATTATAAAGGAAATTGAGGAAAAATTCAGACTCGGAAAATATAGTACAGATAAGACCAGACCAATTAAGATTAAATTCAGGTCACAAACAACGGCAGAGAAAATTCTATCCAAGACAGGGAAACTAGCAACAAATGATCAATATAAAAAGGTATGGATAAAAAGAGAAATGAATAAGGAGGAAAGAGAGGCAGAAAAGCAGAAAAGAATTGAAGCTAAGGCAAAAAACGAGGAAAGAACGGAGTCAGAGAAAGAGAGATTCTATTGGAGAGTAGTGAACTTGAAAATAAAGCAGTTCGACATACTAAAGAAAAACATAAGGGAAACAGAGAACACAATGGAAGTGGCAGAAAACTAAGAGTGTCTTACACAAATATAGATGGATTGATAACAGGATTGAATGAACTGAATGATTATTTGAAAGAAAAAGAACCGGACATAATGGGAATTGTAGAAACAAAATTAAAAGGCCCACTACCACCCAACAGTGTAGGACATGATACATACAATTATTGGATTAGAAACAGAGAGAAAAAACAAGGGGGTGGAGTTATGTTCCTGACAAAGAAGGATATAAACGTGAAAGGTGTCATATATGGAAAGAATACAGTAGAGATGATTATGATAGAAGTGGAAGACCGAGATAAGAAGAGCAGAAAATTTGTGATCAACTATGTGCCTCCGAAAACAGCCTCATGGGAGGAGAATGAACATAAAAGTATGTTAGAGGACACAAAGATAGCATTAACTAAAATAATGGAAGACGGAGGAAGAATAGTTATGATGGGCGACTTTAATTGCAAAGAAATCTGCTGGGAAGAAATGACAGTAAAGAGTGGTGATGACTCATGGGGAAATGCTCTACTTGAGATGATTACTGACCATTCAATGACACAATGGATACAAGAGAACACTAGGTATAGAAATGAAGAAGAACCATCGAGGCTAGACTTAATAATTACATCTGAACCTAGAATAGTGGACAAGATTGAATATAAAACACCAATAGGTAAAAGTGACCACATATTGATTGAACTGGAACTTAATGAAGAAAAATATATGAAAAGAAATGAACAATATAGAAAAGGAAGAATGATGTATGAAAAAACAAACTTTGATAAAATAAGAGAATTCTTCCAACAAGAAAACTGGGAAGAAATATACAAAGAAGAAACATCAGTGGAAGAGAAATGGAATATTTTGACAAAAATTTACAAAGAAGGAGTGGAAAAGTATGTCCCAAGACAAAAACAAGAAAAAGAATATGTAAAATGCTGGTACAACAAAAGTTGTAGGGAGTTAAAAGACAAAAGAGACAAAGCCTGGACCGGATGGAAAAAAGACAGAAGACCTGAAAAATGGAAAATATATACTGGTTATAGAAATGAATATGTACAAAAGTGCAGAGAGGAAAAAAGAAAATATGAAAAAGATGTTATAGAAAAGTGTAAAGATCAACCAAAACTATTCTACAGATTTGTAAACAATAAACTGAAAAACAAACAAGACTTGGAGAAATTAAGACAAGGGGGAGTTGAATACACTGAGGAAATGGAAATGGCAGAAATTATGAACAAACATTTTAAATCAGTGTTTACAAGGGAAAATATACAACCTGAAGAGATTGAGTGGAAGGAAAAAGTCCCCCCTATGGAAGAAATAGAAGTAACGAAGAATGAAATATTGACACACTTGGGTAATTTTGATGTCAGAAAATCGCATGGGCCAGATGAAATAGCAAACTGGATTCTGAAAGAATGTAGGAATGAACTGGCAGACAAAATACATAGCATAATAAGCAGTTCCTTAAAAGAAGGAAAAGTTCCAGAAGATTGGAAAAAAGCAAATATAGTACCTATATATAAAGGAGGAAATAAAGAAGAACCTACCAACTATAGACCAGTCTCTCTAACAAGTACAATAGCAAAAATATGTGAAAGAATTATCAAAAGTAGATGGGTAAAATACTTGGAAAAAAACAACGTACTAAATCCAAGGCAATTTGGATTCAGACAAGGACGATCATGCGTCACCAATTTAATATGTTTCTATTCAAGGCTAATAGATATAATACAAGAAAGAGATGGATGGGCTGATTGTGCATTTCTAGACCTAAAAAAAGCTTTTGACAAAGTACCACATAAGAAGTTGCTTAAGAAATTAGAATATGAAGGAGGAATACAAGGTAAATTGCTAAATTGGATGGAAGACTTTTTGCAAGAAAGAAAAATGCGAGTAGTGATAAGAGATCAGCACTCAAAATGGAATGAAGTAATAAGCGGTGTCCCGCAGGGAACAGTTCTGGCCCCAATAATGTTTGCTATATATATTAATGATATGGATGAAGGAATTGAAAGCTATATGAGCTTCTTTGCAGATGATGCAAAATTACTGAAAAGAGTGAAAACTGAAGAAGATTGTGAATCACTACAGAGAGATCTAAATAAAGTACAAGAATGGAGTAGGAAGTGGGAGATGGAGTTCAATACAAAAAAGTGTAGTATAATGGAATTTGGAAAAAGCAAAAACAGAATAACAGGATCATATAATTTGGGAGAAGAAGGAATAAAAAGAGTAGAAAATGAGAGGGACCTGGGAGTCATTGTTATGAATAATATGTCACCTGAGAAACATATAAATAAGATTTTTGGAGAAACTTATAATTTAATAAGAACAATCAAAGTGGCATTTACATACCTGGATGAAGAAATGGTGAGGAAAATCCTAGTCACCCTGATAAGACCAAGATTGGAATATGCAGCAACGATATGGTCACCAAGTACAAAAAAATGTATAAAAAAACTTGAAAGAATACAAAGAGCAATTACTAAACTGGCACCAACACTCTCAAAACTATCATATGAAGAGAGACTACAAAAACTTAAACTACAGACACTAGAGAAAAGAAGAGAGAGAGGAGATTTGATAGCTATTTACAGAATCATGAAAGGCATAGAAATTACTGATAGAGAGAATCTGATAAAATGGGATGACAGAAATACAAGAGGACACGGAAAGAAAATAAAAAAAGACAACTATAGAAGAGATTTGAAAAAGAACAGCTTTCCTCACAGAGCAATAGACAGTTGGAACAAGTTAGATGAGAAAGTGGTGTGTGCAAAAACAATACATGAATTTAAAAATAGTTTAGATAAAATGAGATATGAAGACGGGACCTCACGAGCATAGCTCCCCTTCCCGTAAAATACAACTAGGTAAATACAACTAGGTAAATACAAACGATTGTTGGATTTGCGGTGAAGATTGGAACTCTGGAAAAAAGCCATTTTCATGGATTTCAGCGATGAGGGAGTACCTGTGTTGTATTAGTAGAGAAGGAGAAAGCTCATGGTGTATTGGAAAGGTGAAGAAAAAGAAGGGGAGCGATTATTGAGGAAAATGGAAGAAAATGAGGAAGGGGATGAACAGTCCCTGGGCGTCGGAAGGAATGTCAACAAGAGATGCGCAGATGACGGAGGTGAAGAAATTAGTAAAGGCGTAAAAATTAGAAATATAGATAAGAGCAGCGCAATAGAAAGTGGAGATAATTATTTCTATGGATTTAATGAGGGAGGAGATGACAACCACTCCTGATTAACAAGTCTAGAGGAAAATCTAACAAAAATGAGCGAATCATGGGAGGTTAGGTTCAGTCAGCTTGCACTGATTCCACAGAGTTGATAAATTGGAAGAACTAAAGAAGGAGAACCGAAACCTAAAGAAATAGAAGAATTAAAAAGACAGTTAAAAGAAGTAAAGGATGAGAATGAGGAATTAAATAAGAATAACAAAGAGAATAAAGAGTACATAGAAAAAGAGGTAAGGGGTTGGGAAAAGGTTCAGGAGAATAGCAAAAATTGAATTTAGAGGTATAGTGAAACAACAAATAAAGGAACACACTAAGGACACAGTTATTAAAGTGATGAGAGAGAAGGAATACATAGTAAGAGACTTAGCAGATAAAAAGAAATGTATAATTATGTTAGGAATGGAAGAGAAACATAATCCAAGTAGGATTACAAGAGTAAGAGAGGAGAAAGAAAGAGTGAACAGGGTATTGAAAGATTTCAAGAAGGTGAACAGGAAATAGGGAAAGAAATTGAAGAAATATATAGACTGGGGAAATACAATATAGACAAGACCAGACCAATTAAGGTTAAATTCAGGTCACAAACAACAGCAGAGAATGTCTTATCAAAAACAGGAAAACTAGCAGAAAGTGATCAGTACAAACAGATATGGATAAAAAGAGAGATGGATAAAGAGGAAAGAAAGAGAAAGCAAAAAGAATCAAAGCTAGGGAAAAAACGAGAACAGAACAGAGTCAGACAAAGAGAAATCATATTGGATAGTGGATATGAAAGTGAGGAAATGGTTCATAGGAGAGAAAAACAGAAGGGAAACAGAAAATTAAAAGTGTTCTTCACAAATATAGATGGATTAATAACAGGCTTGAGTGAACTGAATGATTACCTGATGGAAAAGGAACCTGACATAATGGGAATTATAGAGACAAAATTGAAAGGTCCATTACCACCCAACAGTGTAGGACATGGTATATATAATTATTGGATTAGAAACAGAGAAGTAAAACAAGTGGGTGGAGTTATGTTCCTGACTAAGGATATAAATATGAGGAATGTTACATATGGAAACAATAGAGTGGAAATGATGGAAATAGAGGACAGGGACAAGAAGAACAGGAAGTTTGTGGTAAATTATGTGCCTCCTAAAACGGCTTTGTGGAAAAAGAGAGAACACATGAATATGTTAGAAGACACAACGATAACACTAAATAAGGTAATGGAAGATGGAGGAAGAATAATTATAATGGGTGACTTTAATTGTAAAGAAATTGCTGGGAAGAAATGACAGTAAAGTGTGGAGATGACCTATGGGGAAATGTACTACTTGATATGATTATAGAACATACAATGACACAATGGATACAAGAGAATACTAGTTATAGAAATGAGGAAGAGCCATCAAGATTGGACCTAATAATCACAGCAGAACCTGAAATAGTGGACAAGATTGAATATAAGACACCACTAAGTAAAAGTGACCTCATATTAGTAGAACTGGAACTTAAGAAAAATACATGAAAAACGAACAATATAGAAAGGGAAGGATGATGTATGGAAAAACAAATTTTGATAAAATGAGAAAAAAGAATTAAAAGGCAGATTGGGAAAGGATATACAAAGAGATATACAACAGATATACAACAATAGAAGCTCAATGGACAATTTTGACAAGAATTTATAAAGGTGTGGAAAAGTATGTTCCAAGACAAAAACAAGGAAAAGGATATGTAAAATGTTGGGACAACAAAAGATGTAGCAAGTTAAAAGATAAAAGGGATAAAACTTGGATAAAATGGAGGAAAGACAAAAACCCAAAAAATTGAAAATATATACTGGTTATAGAAATGAATATGTACAAGTGCGCAGAGAAAATATGAAAAGGATGTCATAGAAATATGTAACGATCAACCAAAACTATTTTATAGACTTGTAAACAGCAAACTGAAAAACAAGAATTAGTGAAACTACAACAAACATTTTAAATCAGTGTTTATGATGGAGAACATACAACTTAAAGATGTTGAGTGGGAGGGGAAAGTCCCCCCTATGAAAGAAATATAAGTAACAAAGAATGAAATAATGAATCACTTTAGCAAACTCGATGTCAGAAAATCGCATGGTCCAGATGAAATGGCAAACTGGATTTTGAGAGAAAGTAGGAGCGAACTAACAGACAAAATATGTAGTCTAATGAGCAGTTCATTGAAAGAAGGAAAAGTTCCAGAAGATTGGAAAAGAGCAAATATAGTACCAATATATAAGGGGGGAAACAAAGAAGACCCTACAAACTATAGACCAGTCTCTCTTACAAGTATGGTAGCAAAAATTTGTGAAAGAATTATCAAAATTAAATGGGTAAAGCATTTGAAAAAAAAACAATGTTCTAAATCCAAGGCAATTTGGATTTAGACAAGGGCGATCATGTGTCACAAACTTGATTTGTTTCTATTCAAGACTAATAGATATAATACAGGAAAGGGATGGATAGGTTGATTGTGCCTTTCGAGACCTGAAAAAAGCTTTTGATAAGGTGCCACATAAGAAATTGCTAAAGAAATTAGAAACTGTAGGAGGAATACAGGACAAACTACTTGAGTGAATGGAAGACTTCCTGCATGAAAGGAAAATAAGAGTGGTGATAAGAGACAAACATTCCAATTGGGATGAGGTGATTAGTGGAGTTCCACAAGGAACAGTACTGGCCCCAATAATGTTTGCTATATAAATTATATGGATGAAAGAATGTAAAATTATATGAGCTTCTTCGCAGACGATGCAAAAATGTTGAAAAAAGTGAACACGGAAGAAGGTTGTGAATCACTGCAAAGTGATCTCGGTAAAGTAAGGGAATGGAGTAGGAAGTGGGAGATGGAATTCAACATTAAGTGTAGTATAATGGAATTTGGAAAAAGCAAAAAAAGAATAATGGAATCATATAAATTGGTTGAGGAAGAAATTAAAAAAGTGGAAAAAGAGAAGGACCTGGAAGTCATTATTATGAATATGTCCCCTGAGAAACATATAAACAAAAATTTTTGAGAAACTTATAATTTGATAAGATCAAAGTGGCATTTACATACCTGGATGAAGAAATGGTGAAGAAAATACTAGTTACTTTGATAAGACCAAAATTGGAATGTGCAGCGATGACGTCACCAACAAAGAAAGTTACAACAAAACTTAAATACAAAGAGCAATTACGAAATTGGCACCAACACACTCAGAACTATCATATGAGGAGAGGCTGGCAAAAATTGAGCTACAGAAGCGAAGCAAAGAAGAAAGAGAGGAGACTTGATAACTATAGAATCATGAAAGGCATAGAAATTATTGATAGAGAGGATATAATATAATGGGATAGTAGAGATACAAGAGGACATGGAAAGAAAAAAAAAAGACAATTATAGAAGAGACCTGAAAAAAAAAAAAAAAAAATTCCCACAGGGTAATAGACATTTGGAACAGGTTAGATGAGAATGTGGTGTGTGCAAAAAAGGTACACGAATTTAGAAACAGTCTAGATGAAATGAGATATGGAGACAGGACACCACGAGCATAGCTCCCCTTCCTGTAAAATACAACTAGGTAAATACACACACACGTCAGATTGACAGCGAAGATTGGAACTCCGGAATAAACGGAAAAAACTAAATTTTCATGGATTTCAGCAAAGAGGGAGTACCTGTGTTGTATTAATAGGGAAGGGGAAAGCTTGTGGTGTAATGGGCAGGTGAAGAAAAGGAAAAGGGGAGACCTTATTGAGGAAAATGGAAGAAATGAGGAAGGGGACGAATGGGCCCTGGACGTCAGAAGGGGTGTCAACAAAAGGTGTGCAGAGGACACAGATGAGGTTGAACAGGTGAGCAGAGTTATTAAAAGTAGAAATATAGATAATAGCATCTCAATGGAAAGAGGAGATAACTACTATAGCTTTAATGAGGGAGGAGATGACAACCTCCCCCTACTAGTAAGTCTAGAGGAGAAACAGAAAAATGAATGAAGCATGGGAGGTTAAGTTTAACCAACTAACACTAGTTACACAAAGAGTTGATAAACTGGAATAACTAAAGAAGGAGAATAAAAACCTAACTAAAGAAGTAGAAGTAAAAAGACAATTAAGAGAAATAAAGAATGAGAATGATGAATTAAAGAGTATAATAAAGAGAATAAAGAGTCCATAGCAAAGGAGGTAAGTGGTTAGAAAAAAGTCCAAGATAATAACAAAATTGAATTTAGAGATATAGTAAAACAACAGATGAAAAAACAAACTAAGGACAGTTATAAAGGTGATGAGAGAGGAGAATATAGTAAAATACTTAGCAGATATAAAGAAATGTATAATTATATTAGAAATGGAAGAGAAATATAATCCAAATAGGACTACAAGAGTAAAGGAGGAGAAAAGTAGACAAGGTATTGAAAATAGTTCAAGAAGATGAACAAGAAATAGGGAAAGAAATTGAAGAAATATATATGGCAGGGGAAATACAATATAGACAAGACAAGACCAATTAAGGTTAAATTCAGGTCACAAATGATAGCAGAGAATGTCTTATCAAAAACAGGGAAACTAGTAGCAAAAAGTGATCAGTATAAACAGGTATGGATAAAAATATATGAATAAAGAGGAAAGAGAGGAAGAGAAAACAAAGAATAGAAGCTAAGGAAAAAAAATAAGAACAAAGATAATTCTATTGAAGAGTAGTGGATATAAAAGTGAGGAAATGGTTCATAGGAGAGAAAAACAGAAGGGAAACAGTAAATTAAAAGTGGCCCTCACAAACATAGATAGCTTTATAATAGGCTTGAATGAACTGAATGATTACCTGAAAAAAACGGACATAATGGGAATTGTAGAGACAAAATTTAAAGGTCCATCACCACCCAACAGTGTAGGACATGGTGTGTATAATTATTGGATTAGAAACAGAAGTAAAAAAAGTGGATGGAGTTATGTTCCTGACTAAGAAGGATATAAATATGAGGAATGTTACATATGGAAAGAATAGAGTGGAGATGATTTTGATGGAAATAGAAGACAGGGACAAGAAGAACAGGAAGTTTGTGGTAAATTATGTGCTTCCTAAAATGGCTTCATGGGAAGAGAGAGAACACAAAAATATATTAGAAGTCACAAGGATAACACTAAATAAGATAGTGGAAGATGGAGGGAGAATAGTTATTATGGGTGACTTTAATTGTAAAGAAATCTGCTGGGAAGAGATGACAGTGAAAGGGGAAGATGGCCTTCCTACTTGATATGATTATAGAACATACAATGACACCAGGGGAAAAAATTACTTTTTTTTTTTTTTTTTTTTTTTTTTTTTCACCAGAGCCATTTTTTTAATTACCAGAGCAATTTTTTATACTTCCAGAGCCATGTTTTTGCAGGTTTGATTTCCTTCAAACTATTGGAAGGCTAACTCGTTACATGTTGGAGTGAGTTTTCATGTGTACAGTGTACGTATGCATGCGGTGATGTGGTATTGGGTATGGTGTATTGTACATGTAGTCAGCGCGTTGATTGGGCAGCTAGCTGCATGCAACCAATGAACTTCCCTGCATACATGTACCATGCAATTCGCAACTAGCGACATGTAGCACGATAGTTGTGTAGAGTCTAGTCAACATGTACTAGTATACGCGCACATGAAGCTGATACGAAGCTAGGCTAGGTAAGCCATTGATTTCTAGCAGCTATACAGCGTATACATATGTACGTACATCAACAAATTAAAGTTGATTGATGCGTTGCGTTTATAATATCGATCGATAATGCAATGATTGATCATGGGTAAGTTGTGTTTGCTCTGATCCTTTCATCAATGGTGATGGGATTCAGGTATTGCCAAATGATAGATAATGCATGAAAAACGTTGAATCTTGCCGCGGGAGCGATTTTTTTGTGGGGGATTGCTCCCGATATTGGATTTGCGAGAGCGACATTGGAACTTTCTCGAGCGAAATCGCTCGTCGCTCCCGTGTATTTTTTTTGCTGAATGACACAATAGATACAAGAGAATACTAGGTATAGAAATGAGGAAGAACCATTGAGACTGGACCTAATAATCACATCAGAACCTGAAATAGTGGACACTGCTGACAATGCAGAAAAAATCCTAATGATTTACTACATGTATAAATTAGATTTTGGCACTGCTTACAGACAGGAAGCTGATACCCTTCATAGGATTATCTCTAGAGGTGTTTCATCCAAGGAGCCCTACGAAAGGGTCTCACTGAAAGTCTTCAGCCATCCCAACCTGATTGCCTCCCTCATTATGAAAAGCAACACTGTCCCCGTGTGTCCAAAGGAACTTAAAACCGGCATAGTATATAAACTTAAATGTTCTGAAGGGGCATGCAACCCCCTCAATGTTAGCTACATCGGCCATACCCTCACGACCTTAAGAAGATGACTGCAAGCTCACCGTAACAATGGAGCCATCCACCAACATTTTGTTGATGCCCATAATAAAAAGCCGCCCCTAGTAGATCTCATAAGAGACACATCAATCATCCACTATGATAACAATTATGGAAATTTAGTTGTAGCTAAGGCAGTGAGCATTGCTTTACAAAAGCCTATTTTAAATGTACAGATATCATCTGATTATGTCCTCCCCTCCTGTAGAAAATACAGACCGCCCATATGGGGATTGTGTCTAGACTACCAGGATGGAATCCCACATCGTGAACTTGTCCCGGTTAGTTTTTATTTGTTTTTTGTTTTGTTTTACCATATGTTATTGATAATACATTCATAAAGTACAGCACCACGAAATAGCTTTTAGCGATGTAAACATCACCAAATTGTATGCATTGGTAAAGTTAAAGTACAGGTACTTTTTTTTTTACTTAATTACTAAATGATAAATAATGTGCTGTGTCTTGCGACACTGCCTGACCCAGGGCAGTGGACAGAATGCAGGGATGACCCATCATCCACGAGGTGCCAAGATGAGAGGGAGGGAGAAGGGTGGAGGGGAGTGGAATATGTAGGGGATGGAACGGGTGGGAACAGTTTCTATGCCTTTTTCTTTTTGGCTGCCCCCCCCCCCCCATGTAAGGGGGAAAAAGCCTTTGGTATATGTATGTTTTGTTTTTTGAAACTTAAAATAGGTTTTTATTAACCTTATCAAAATGCATTCATAAGTAAAATACAGTACTGGGGAATGGCCACAGTCGAACCTCGAAAGCCCGGACCCCGAATGCCCAGACCCTCGTATGACCAGCCAAAATGAACAAAGGGTGGACTTTTCAAGCAAAGTTCCCTATTTGTCTGGTAGGTGGCAGCGATGGCCATACACTTGTACTCAAACCCGGCCCAGTCAAGCCGCCACCAGGGCTGCGGTTTCGTAGAATTTTGTACCAAAATGTAGTAAAATAGCGGCTTGTGGCAACTGCACAAGGACATGAGGAATTTTTTTTCTACATGTGAGCTGTTAAGAACATTCAAAAACTCAAACTTTTGTTTAAAAATCATAGAACTAGTTATCAAATAATAAATGGTACATCAAAATATGACTTTTATTTATAATTGTGTTACTTATAAAATATTATACCCCAAAAGATACGTTTTTACGGTGTAGAAAAAATTCTACGCTAAAGTTTCAGCTTTTAGCACCAGGGCTGCTGTTTCATAGAATTTTGTACCAAAACGTAGTAAAATAGCGGCATGTGGCAACTGCACAAGGACATGAGGAATTTTTTTCTACATATCAGCTGGCTGTTAAAAACATTAAAAAACTCAAACTTTTGTTTAAAAATCATAGAACTAGTTATCAAATAATAAATGATACATCAAAATATGACTTTTATTGGTAATTGTGTTACTTATAGAATATTATACCCCAAAAGATACATTTTTATGGTGTAGAAAAAAATTCTACGCTAAAGTTTCAGCTTTCTTTTAGCGATGATAATATAAAAAAAATAATTTTTATATCTTACTGAATATGTTAGGGCATGGGGGCCTTATATACATTCAAGAATAAAAAAACTAGAACCAACATTTTGTCAAAGTTTGACAAGTATATCTTGCTATGAAAGTCTGCACACGCCCGAGAAAAATGTATGCCCCGGTATGGCAACACTCCCATTCTACACGGCAGTGTAGAAAATGTGGCAACCCTGGCTGCCACCACTGTCCCGTGTGCATATCTTCCAATATTTACAGTGTACATAATAAAAAATACAGTACTGTACACTGTATGTACAGTACATTTACATGCCTGTATTACAGTTATTATTACAGAATTATTAGTATTATAGTATTATTATTACAGTATTGTTATTATTACAGTGTTAGAGTATTATTCTTATGTGTTTCTATGCCATATCATACATTACCTATACATATACCGCTACGAAAATCTACAGGTGTTAGGGCGACATTTTTGATGACCAGACTTTTGGCATGACCGGACCGCCCTTCCCCCCAATTAGTCTGGGCTTTCGAGGTTCGACTGTATTAGCATTTTAGCCTAGGCTACACCAGGCCTACCTAGCCTACATATAAGCAAAATCAACTTTCGTCGTTTTTCAACTTATGTTGTGTCTCCTGGAACCAGTTAACGACTTAAGGTGAGGTGTACCTGTGTGTATATATATATATATATACATACACACACACACACACACACACACACACACACTTTCAACGAACGGACGGCTTGACGAACGCTCTGAAGAAAAGTGCAGATTGAGGATACCAACGCAAAGAGAAGTGCCTTTTTGTATTTGCAGGGGGGGGGGGAATTGCTCGTGAGGTAGTGGGAAAGTAAGGAAAGAGGAGAGGGGGAGGGATTACTGGGGAAATGGAAGATAATGAGGATGTGGAGGACTTGGCCCAGGCAGACGGGCGGAAGATCAACATGAAACGGCCACCGGATGACGAAATGGCAAATAAAAATGTAAAGATTAGAAGTATAGAGAGGAGAAATACAGTAGAAAGTGACGAGAATATGTTCCAGGGATTTAAAGAGGGTGGGGGGGACACAACCCCCCCCAGACTGATAAGACTAGAGGAGAGAGTTGATAAGGTGATCGAGGACTTGGAACGTAAGTTAGGTAATGTAGGCTCCATTCTACAAAGAATTGAAAGATTGGAACAACTAGAGAAGGCTAACAGAAACTTAACTGAAGAAGTAGAGGACCTAAAAAGACAGTTAGGAAATGTAAAGGAGGAGAATGAGAAATTGAAGAAGAATAGTAATGAAAACAGTGAGAAAATAGCTACAGAAGCTAAAAATTGGAGAATAACTCAAGAAGGGAATAAGGTTTCATTCACTGACATAGTCAAACAGCAATTGAAAGAACATAATGAAGACTCAGTTATTAAAGTGATGAGACAGAAGGAGAATATAGTAAGAGAATTAGCTGACAAAAAGAAATGTATAATTATATTAGGAATGGAAGAGAAACATAACCCAGATAGAACCGCAAGAATCAAGGAGGAAAATGAAAGGGTAAGCAGTTTATTAAAATTAGTCCAGGAAGATGAACCAGAAATTATAAAGGAAATTGAGGAAAAATTCAGACTCGGAAAATATAGTACAGATAAGACCAGACCAATTAAGATTAAATTCAGGTCACAAACAACGGCAGAGAAAATTCTATCCAAGACAGGGAAACTAGCAACAAATGATCAATATAAAAAGGTATGGATAAAAAGAGAAATGAATAAGGAGGAAAGAGAGGCAGAAAAGCAGAAAAGAATTGAAGCTAAGGCAAAAACGAGGAAAGAACGGAGTCAGAGAAAGAGAGATTCTATTGGAGAGTAGTGAACATGAAAATAAAGCAGTTCGACATACTAAAGAAAAACATAAGGGAAACAGAGAACACAATGGAAGTGGCAGAAAACTAAGAGTGTCTTACACAAATATAGATGGATTGATAACAGGATTGAATGAACTGAATGATTATTTGAAAGAAAAAGAACCGGACATAATGGGAATTGTAGAAACAAAATTAAAAGGCCCACTACCACCCAACAGTGTAGGACATGATACATACAATTATTGGATTAGAAACAGAGAGAAAAAACAAGGGGGTGGAGTTATGTTCCTGACAAAGAAGGATATAAACGTGAAAGGTGTCATATATGGAAAGAATACAGTAGAGATGATTATGATAGAAGTGGAAGACCGAGATAAGAAGAGCAGAAAATTTGTGATCAACTATGTGCCTCCGAAAACAGCCTCATGGGAGGAGAATGAACATAAAAGTATGTTAGAGGACACAAAGATAGCATTAACTAAAATAATGGAAGACGGAGGAAGAATAGTTATGATGGGCGACTTTAATTGCAAAGAAATCTGCTGGGAAGAAATGACAGTAAAGAGTGGTGATGACTCATGGGGAAATGCTCTACTTGAGATGATTACTGACCATTCAATGACACAATGGATACAAGAGAACACTAGGTATAGAAATGAAGAAGAACCATCGAGGCTAGACTTAATAATTACATCTGAACCTAGAATAGTGGACAAGATTGAATATAAAACACCAATAGGTAAAAGTGACCACATATTGATTGAACTGGAACTTAATGAAGAAAAATATATGAAAAGAAATGAACAATATAGAAAAGGAAGAATGATGTATGAAAAAACAAACTTTGATAAAATAAGAGAATTCTTCCAACAAGAAAACTGGGAAGAAATATACAAAGAAGAAACATCAGTGGAAGAGAAATGGAATATTTTGACAAAAATTTACAAAGAAGGAGTGGAAAAGTATGTCCCAAGACAAAAACAAGAAAAAGAATATGTAAAATGCTGGTACAACAAAAGTTGTAGGGAGTTAAAAGACAAAAGAGACAAAGCCTGGACCGGATGGAAAAAAGACAGAAGACCTGAAAAATGGAAAATATATACTGGTTATAGAAATGAATATGTACAAAAGTGCAGAGAGGAAAAAAGAAAATATGAAAAAGATGTTATAGAAAAGTGTAAAGATCAACCAAAACTATTCTACAGATTTGTAAACAATAAACTGAAAAACAAACAAGACTTGGAGAAATTAAGACAAGGGGGAGTTGAATACACTGAGGAAATGGAAATGGCAGAAATTATGAACAAACATTTTAAATCAGTGTTTACAAGGGAAAATATACAACCTGAAGAGATTGAGTGGAAGGAAAAAGTCCCCCCTATGGAAGAAATAGAAGTAACGAAGAATGAAATATTGACACACTTGGGTAATTTTGATGTCAGAAAATCGCATGGGCCAGATGAAATAGCAAACTGGATTCTGAAAGAATGTAGGAATGAACTGGCAGACAAAATACATAGCATAATAAGCAGTTCCTTAAAAGAAGGAAAAGTTCCAGAAGATTGGAAAAAAGCAAATATAGTACCTATATATAAAGGAGGAAATAAAGAAGAACCTACCAACTATAGACCAGTCTCTCTAACAAGTACAATAGCAAAAATATGTGAAAGAATTATCAAAAGTAGATGGGTAAAATACTTGGAAAAAAACAACGTACTAAATCCAAGGCAATTTGGATTCAGACAAGGACGATCATGCGTCACCAATTTAATATGTTTCTATTCAAGGCTAATAGATATAATACAAGAAAGAGATGGATGGGCTGATTGTGCATTTCTAGACCTAAAAAAAGCTTTTGACAAAGTACCACATAAGAAGTTGCTTAAGAAATTAGAATATGAAGGAGGAATACAAGGTAAATTGCTAAATTGGATGGAAGACTTTTTGCAAGAAAGAAAAATGCGAGTAGTGATAAGAGATCAGCACTCAAAATGGAATGAAGTAATAAGCGGTGTCCCGCAGGGAACAGTTCTGGCCCCAATAATGTTTGCTATATATATTAATGATATGGATGAAGGAATTGAAAGCTATATGAGCTTCTTTGCAGATGATGCAAAATTACTGAAAAGAGTGAAAACTGAAGAAGATTGTGAATCACTACAGAGAGATCTAAATAAAGTACAAGAATGGAGTAGGAAGTGGGAGATGGAGTTCAATACAAAAAAGTGTAGTATAATGGAATTTGGAAAAAGCAAAAACAGAATAACAGGATCATATAATTTGGGAGAAGAAGGAATAAAAAGAGTAGAAAATGAGAGGGACCTGGGAGTCATTGTTATGAATAATATGTCACCTGAGAAACATATAAATAAGATTTTTGGAGAAACTTATAATTTAATAAGAACAATCAAAGTGGCATTTACATACCTGGATGAAGAAATGGTGAGGAAAATCCTAGTCACCCTGATAAGACCAAGATTGGAATATGCAGCAACGATATGGTCACCAAGTACAAAAAAATGTATAAAAAAACTTGAAAGAATACAAAGAGCAATTACTAAACTGGCACCAACACTCTCAAAACTATCATATGAAGAGAGACTACAAAAACTTAAACTACAGACACTAGAGCAAAGAAGAGAGAGAGGAGATTTGATAGCTATTTACAGAATCATGAAAGGCATAGAAATTACTGATAGAGAGAATCTGATAAAATGGGATGACAGAAATACAAGAGGACACGGAAAGAAAATAAAAAAAGACAACTATAGAAGAGATTTGAAAAAGAACAGCTTTCCTCACAGAGCAATAGACAGTTGGAACAAGTTAGATGAGAAAGTGGTGTGTGCAAAAACAATACATGAATTTAAAAATAGTTTAGATAAAATGAGATATGAAGACGGGACCTCACGAGCATAGCTCCCCTTCCCGTAAAATACAACTAGGTAAATACAACTAGGTAAATACACATATGTGGATAGCCCCACAGGCTCTGGCTCTCGTCCTTATATAGTGCTAATGGATGGGTGAATGGAACATGTTCAAATATTCAGTAGAATGTGAACAAACATTTATACATAAGGGAGGTACTATGGAGATGGATAAAAGGGAAGCATGCAACTCTGGTACAGGAAGGTTATAAGCTTTCTATTATAATCCCATTTTATAAAGAAACTACAGTACAGTAGGTCCTCAACATTTGCGTGTTCCACTTTTGCAAGGTTCACACATTCATGAGTTTCCAGCAGCAAAAATATATTTACTAAAATTCAAGCAAAAAAACAAAGCAGCCTATCACCATGTCACTACCCTCCCTCATCCCCCCTCCTACCGCCAGTCCACCTCCAAAATTCATGCAACAAATAATGAAGCAACCTATCACCATGTCACTACCCTCCCTCTCTCATCCTCCTCACCATCAGCCCTCCAGTCCACCATTCTGTCTCAGTCAATGTCTTGTTTGTCCAGGCGACAGTTGGGTCAGCTCAAAGTGATTGCTATAACTTTCTGTGCATTTGTGTGTCCAGTTCACGTGTGTGTGTGTGTGTGGTGAAGTATGGCTCGCAAGTGAGCAACAACCTCTCGTGACAAGTCTACTCCAAAAATATTAAAGAAAGTGATGAATTTGGAGAAGAGGAAGTTGCTAGACAAGTGTAGGGTGGGTAATATGAGCATGTCTACTGTTGGAAAGCTATTTAATGTAAGTGAGAGCACAGTGCATTCAATAAAGAAAAATGAGGCAAACATTAGAGCAGCACTGGCATCTGCTGCTCCTACTTCCACTAAGCAAGTGTCACAGGTAAGAAGCAGTGCTATATCTAAGATGGAATCTGCTTTATATGTGTAGATAACAGATCAGACCAAAAAAGGGAATCCAATTGATACCACTGCAATTCGTGCAAAGGGAAAAGCATTGTATGACAGAGTAATGACTAATAAGGCTAGCACGTGTGCAGACGCTAGCACTAGTGCAGAGGCTAGCACCAGTGCAGAGGCTAGCACCAGTGCAGAGGCTACACCAGTGCAAGTGGCTAGCACCAGTGCAAGAGGCTAGCACCAGTGCAGAACCAGACCGTCCTGCCACCACCCAGTCTGAATTTTTAGCAAGTAAAGGATGGTTGGACAGATTCAAGAGGTGGTTTTCCTTGCACAATTTGAAAATGTGCTGGAATCAGGTTCATCAGATCACGTTTTGGCAGCTGCATTCCCTCATGCTGAAGAAAATTATTGAAGATAAGGGATACAGGCCTGAGCAGGTATGGAATATGGATGAAACAGGCTTCTTTTGGAAGAAATGCCTGCCAGGACCTATGTCATCAAGGATGAGAAGAGTGCGCCAGGGTTCAAAGCTGCTAAGGACCCATGCACATTAATGCTTTGTGCTAACGTTGCTGGCCACACCATCAAGCCAGGCCTTATTTATCAGTCTGCTAACCCCAGAGCACTTAAGGGACGCAACAAGAACTCACTGCCAGTATTCTGGATGCATAATGTAAAAGCATGGACAGCCAACAACAACATCGCTATTGACTGGTTCCACCATTGTTTCCTGATGGAGAAGGGCCTCCTAAACAAAATCCTCCTGCTCCTATATAATGCTCCAGGTCACCCAGTGTCACTTGATGGAATGTTGAGGTTGTGTTTATGCCACCAAACACAACCTCTTGATCAGGATGTATGAGGGATGCAAACCCTGACTTGAGTGTTATTAAATATTGGAAAAAATTCACTATTACTGACTGCCTCTCAATTGTACAAGAGACAGTCAATGGTTGTTGGAGGGCACTGTGGCAGTAGTGTGTGTGCAATTTCACAGGCTTTGGTCCTCAGGAGGTTAATGATGCTGTGAAGAAGATGGTGAAGCTAGCTAGGCTAGTTGGTAGTGAAGGGTTCAAGGACATGCAGGAGTGTGAGGGAACTGGTTGAAGAAAATGCCATGGCATTAAATGATGATCAACTGTTAGATTGTGCAGTCAGACAGTGAGGATGAAGAGGAAGATACTGTTGCTGAGTCTGATCACCCTCAAGCTCATATTCTTGAAAAGATTGGGGGAAGCAATGAGGATGACAGCACAACTCAAACAATTATTGTATGACAGATCCATCAATGGTGAGAGCATTGAAGGTGATGAGCAATATTGATAAGAGCATTGCTCCTGACAAGACTCCTCTTGATGACATGAAGAGGAACGGTCTCAGTTGCCAGTCACCGTGTATTTCACAAGGAAGCCTGCTGCTAACCCTTTTGTCCCACCTGAACCTCAACCCAGGCACTGGACTCCTCATGTCATGCAATTACACTCTACATCATCTCATCCAGTTATCATCAGTAACTACATGGCTAACTACAAGTATCATCACCATCATCACAAGTATCAGTGCGCTGAAACTTACATAAGTGGTGTTTGTTTTTTCTACGTGTATTTATGTTATTAAACCATAGTATGTGCAATATTTCATACTGTTTTTGAGGTTTTATGAGTTATTAGTTTATTTTATGAAGGAAACATTGTTAGGTAAAGGAAACCCTATAATGTTGAGTAAACATTATTGTTGCGTGTGTGTATATATAATATGAGCACCAAACATTCACGATTTTCCAACTTTCATGAGGTTCTCGATCCCCTAACCCTCGCTAATGTTGAGGGCCTACTATATATAATTGTGTCCCAACAAAAAGGAAAACGTATCTATCTGTCGTTGTGCACCAGCCATTCCAGTGTCTATCTTCATGTCATAGTGATAGGGGAATGCGTTATCAAGCCCTTGTAATTCTTATCTCTGCTTATCAGGGAGAAGTTGCCTATGGTTCTCTTCCCTTGCTCCCTCACCAGGACTCCTGCATGGAGGCGGGGGAGCAGTTGCCACAATTAAGAGGAAATGGATGTGTGGCTCGATTTTAAATTGTATTGTGCATGCACGATTTTGTTGTTTTTGTGTGTCTTTACCAAGTATGGGTTATATTTGTAGGGTGCCTTCTATGTATTAAATTCTCTCGTGTGTGTTTGAGAGAGATTCACCATTGTCTTGGATCATGTGTTGGACTCATGATCGACAGCTATTTCCTTCCTGGAAGAGAGCTCAGAGCTCATATATGACCAAACTATGGGTAATGGGTAATGCCGAGTATGTGTGTGTGTGTGTGCGCGCGTGTATGAATCACTATTGTCTTGGATCACATGTTGGACTCGTGATATGTGAGTGGGAGCACAAGTAGGTGAACGTGTGTAAGCGTCATGTACACATGCGTATGTGGTTGTGAGGTGAGTGATGAGGACTGTGGGGGTTGTTACCTAATCTGACGTTATCAGTTAAGCTCCCATGTATGAGCTCATCTCAGATACTCTTATCTTCTTCACAGTACTCATTTTGACACCTCCAGTCACTTGGTATCAACCACTTTTTTTTAGGGGGTACCAGACTGGAACGCAATTTCTGCTACCGGGATTATTGTGTATTTATTTATTTTCTATTCTTGTAGACTCTCAGAATAGATTCTGTAAAACTTGTCATGGCTGAGAGGAATGAGAAGAATCTTTTGTCTCTGATTCCATAGAATGCGAGAGCAAAACCTCTTGTTCTGCACCCCAACCCCCCTCCACCTCCTCAAAGGAATTTGTTCACCCTGTCTTACAGATGGACGGACTGGCGCTTTTCCTCCCCATGTCTGTGCTGACCCAGTGGCACTCATGCTAGTGATGGGTATAGTCCCTCTCAATGACTCCCTTCCGTTCCAGGTGGCACTCAGTTTATTCTGGGTGCCTCAAGGCTGTGGCATTCGTCTACAAGGCACCCTACCCCCTCCTTCAGTACCAGAGGGACTAAAACAGCCTGTTGAATGCAGAGACCCCCCTCCAGTGAAGGGGCAAGGGGAGGAGGGAGAAACAACAACAGAGGCAACAAACTGTGCCAGTGTTGGTGTTGAGATAATCAGTCAGTTGGTGACAGGAAATAGGTCTCGGTTATATGAGCGCCTCCCCTATGTCTGTCTGTTTCTATCTCTCCCTCGCTTTCCATCTCTCTCCATCTCAGTTATTGTGGCGTGGGCTCTTTTCAGAGGAAGGAAGTGCTCCTGCCCCTCCCCCCCCCCTCTCTCTCTCTCTCTCTCTCTCTCTTTCTCTCTCTCTCTCTCGCCATCTCTGTTATTATGGCATGGACTTTTCAGGGGGGGAAGGAAAGCCTCTCTCTATGTAGCTAGCTATCTTTTCCTCCATCTCGCAAAGGAGTTTGTGGTGTTTGTGTATGTGTATGTAAGTGTATGTGTACATCAGTGTAAAGGTAGGGTTACACTACTCGATAAGCTTTAAGTCCAACTTTTGCATTTGTTCATCCATCAATAAGTGACACAAGTCCAGCCTTACCTTGTATAGAAATTACCACCAATCACATAAAAGGAACTACATCAAGCCCTACCCTCTATCCAGCATGAGGAATCTTATTGACAGAGCCAATCCCTATGCCACTTTCTCAAATAATTTATCCCAAATAACTTTGAATGTCTCACAATCTCTCAAAAATGCATATTTGACAATCTTTGCATATCTTATACACACACACAACACACACACACACACACTTTCAACGAACGGACGGCTTGACGAACGCTCTGAAGAAAAGTGCAGATTGTGGATACCAACGCAAAGAGAAGTGCCTTTTTGTGTTTGCAGGGGGGGGGGAAATTGCTCGTGAGGCAGTAGGTAAGTAGGAAAAGAGGAGAAGGGGAGGGATTGCTGGGGAAATGGAAGGAAATGAGGATGTGGAGGACTTGGCCCAGGCAGACGGGCGTAAGGTCAACATGAAACGACCACCGGATGACGAAATGGCAAATAAAAATGTAAAGATTAGAAGTATAGAGAGGAGAAATACAGTAGAAAGTGACGAGAATATGTTCCAGGGATTTAAAGAGGGTGGGGGGGACACAACCCCCCCCCGACTGATAAGACTAGAGGAGAGAGTTGATAAGGTGATCGAGGACTTGGAACGTAAGTTAGGTAAGGTAGACTCCATCTTCCAGAGAATTGAAAGATTGGAACAACTAGAGAAGGCTAACAGAAACTTAACTGAAGAAGTAGAGGACCTAAAAAGACAGTTAGGAAATGTAAAGGAGGAGAATGAGAAATTGAAGAAGAATAGTAATGAAAACAGTGAGAAAATAGCTACAGAAGCTAAAAATTGGAGAATAACTCAAGAAGGGAATAAGGTTTCATTCACTGACATAGTCAAACAGCAATTGAAAGAACATAATGAAGACTCAGTTATTAAAGTGATGAGACAGAAGGAGAATATAGTAAGAGAATTAGCTGACAAAAAGAAATGTATAATTATATTAGGAATGGAAGAGAAACATAACCCAGATAGAACCGCAAGAATCAAGGAGGAAAATGAAAGGGTAAGCAGTTTATTAAAATTAGTCCAGGAAGATGAACCAGAAATTATAAAGGAAATTGAGGAAAAATTCAGACTCGGAAAATATAGTACAGATAAGACCAGACCAATTAAGATTAAATTCAGGTCACAAACAACGGCAGAGAAAATTCTATCCAAGACAGGGAAACTAGCAACAAATGATCAATATAAAAAGGTATGGATAAAAAGAGAAATGAATAAGGAGGAAAGAGAGGCAGAAAAGCAGAAAAGAATTGAAGCTAAGGCAAAAAACGAGGAAAGAACGGAGTCAGAGAAAGAGAGATTCTATTGGAGAGTAGTGAACATGAAAATAAAGCAGTTCGACATACTAAAGAAAAACATAAGGGAAACAGAGAACACAATGGAAGTGGCAGAAAACTAAGAGTGTCTTACACAAATATAGATGGATTGATAACAGGATTGAATGAACTGAATGATTATTTGAAAGAAAAAGAACCGGACATAATGGGAATTGTAGAAACAAAATTAAAAGGCCCACTACCACCCAACAGTGTAGGACATGATACATACAATTATTGGATTAGAAACAGAGAGAAAAAACAAGGGGGTGGAGTTATGTTCCTGACAAAGAAGGATATAAACGTGAAAGGTGTCATATATGGAAAGAATACAGTAGAGATGATTATGATAGAAGTGGAAGACCGAGATAAGAAGAGCAGAAAATTTGTGATCAATTATGTGCCTCCGAAAACAGCCTCATGGGAGGAGAGTGAACATAAAAGTATGTTAGAGGACACAAAGATAGCATTAACTAAAATAATGGAAGACGGAGGAAGAATAGTTATGATGGGCGACTTTAATTGCAAAGAAATCTGCTGGGAAGAAATGACAGTAAAGAGTGGTGATGACTCATGGGGAAATGCTCTACTTGAGATGATTACTGACCATTCAATGACACAATGGATACAAGAGAACACTAGGTATAGAAATGAAGAAGAACCATCGAGGCTAGACTTAATAATTACATCTGAACCTAGAATAGTGGACAAGATTGAATATAAAACACCAATAGGTAAAAGTGACCACATATTGATTGAACTGGAACTTAATGAAGAAAAATATATGAAAAGAAATGAACAATATAGAAAAGGAAGAATGATGTATGAAAAAACAAACTTTGATAAAATAAGAGAATTCTTCCAACAAGAAAACTGGGAAGAAATATACAAAGAAGAAACATCAGTGGAAGAGAAATGGAATATTTTGACAAAAATTTACAAAGAAGGAGTGGAAAAGTATGTCCCAAGACAAAAACAAGAAAAAGAATATGTAAAATGCTGGTACAACAAAAGTTGTAGGGAGTTAAAAGACAAAAGAGACAAAGCCTGGACCGGATGGAAAAAAGACAGAAGACCTGAAAAATGGAAAATATATACTGGTTATAGAAATGAATATGTACAAAAGTGCAGAGAGGAAAAAAGAAAATATGAAAAAGATGTTATAGAAAAGTGTAAAGATCAACCAAAACTATTCTACAGATTTGTAAACAATAAACTGAAAAACAAACAAGACTTGGAGAAATTAAGACAAGGAGGAGTTGAATACACTGAGGAAATGGAAATGGCAGAAATTATGAACAAACATTTTAAATCAGTGTTTACAAGGGAAAATATACAACCTGAAGAGATTGAGTGGAAGGAAATAGAAGTAACGAAGAATGAAATATTGACACACTTGGGTAATTTTGATGTCAGAAAATCGCATGGGCCAGATGAAATAGCAAACTGGATTCTGAAAGAATGTAGGAATGAACTGGCAGACAAAATACATAGCATAATAAGCAGTTCCTTAAAAGAAGGAAAAGTTCCAGAAGATTGGAAAAAAGCAAATATAGTACCTATATATAAAGGAGGAAATAAAGAAGAACCTACCAACTATAGACCAGTCTCTCTAACAAGTACAATAGCAAAAATATGTGAAAGAATTATCAAAAGTAGATGGGTAAAATACTTGGAAAAAAACAACGTACTAAATCCAAGGCAATTTGGATTCAGACAAGGACGATCATGCGTCACCAATTTAATATGTTTCTATTCAAGACTAATAGATATAATACAAGAAAGAGATGGATGGGCTGATTGTGCATTTCTAGACCTAAAAAAAGCTTTTGACAAAGTACCACATAAGAAGTTGCTTAAGAAATTAGAATATGAAGGAGGAATACAAGGTAAATTGCTAAATTGGATGGAAGACTTTTTGCAAGAAAGAAAAATGAGAGTAGTGATAAGAGATCAGCACTCAAAATGGAATGAAGTAATAAGCGGTGTCCCGCAGGGAACAGTTCTGGCCCCAATAATGTTTGCTATATATATTAATGATATGGATGAAGGAATTGAAAGCTATATGAGCTTCTTTGCAGATGATGCAAAATTACTGAAAAGAGTGAAAACTGAAGAGGATTGTGAATCACTACAGAGAGATCTAAATAAAGTACAAGAATGGAGTAGGAAGTGGGAGATGGAGTTCAATACAAAAAAGTGTAGTATAATGGAATTTGGAAAAAGCAAAAACAGAATAACAGGATCATATAATTTGGGAGAAGAAGGAATAAAAAGAGTAGAAAATGAGAGGGACCTGGGAGTCATTGTTATGAATAATATGTCACCTGAGAAACATATAAATAAGATTTTTGGAGAAACTTATAATTTAATAAGAACAATCAAAGTGGCATTTACATACCTGGATGAAGAAATGGTGAGGAAAATCCTAATCACCCTGATAAGACCAAGATTGGAATATGCAGCAACGATATGGTCACCAAGTACAAAAAAATGTATAAAAAAACTTGAAAGAATACAAAGAGCAATTACTAAACTGGCACCAACACTCTCAAAACTATCATATGAAGAGAGACTACAAAAACTTAAACTACAGACACTAGAGCAAAGAAGAGAGAGAGGAGATTTGATAGCTATTTACAGAATCATGAAAGGCATAGAAATTACTGATAGAGAGAATCTGATAAAATGGGATGACAGAAATACAAGAGGACACGGAAAGAAAATAAAAAAAGACAACTATAGAAGAGATTTGAAAAAGAACAGCTTTCCTCACAGAGCAATAGACAGTTGGAACAAGTTAGATGAGAAAGTGGTGTGTGCAAAAACAATACATGAATTTAAAAATAGTTTAGATAAAATGAGATATGAAGACGGGACCTCACGAGCATAGCTCCCCTTCCCGTAAAATACAACTAGGTAAATACACACACACTTTCAACGAACGGACGGCTTGAAGAACGTTCTGAAGAAAAGTGCCGATTGTGGATCCCAACGCAAAGAGAAGTACCTTTTTGTATTTGCAGGGTGGGGGGAAATTGCTCGTGGGGCAGTAGGTAAGTAGGAAAAGAGGAGAAGGGGAGGGATTGCTGGGGAAATGGAAGGAAATGAGGATGTGGAGGACTTGGCCCAGGCAGACGGGCGTAAGGTCAACATGAAACGACCACCGGACCAGCTCAGTGATGACGAAATGGCAAATAAAAATGTAAAGATTAGAAGTATAGAGAGGAGCAATACAGTAGAAAGTGACAAGAATATGTTCCAGGGAATTAAAGAGGGTGGGGGGGACACCCCCCCCCCCCGACTGGTAAGACTAGAGGAGAGAGTTGATAAGGTGATCGAGGACTTGGAACGTAAGTTAGGTAATGTAGACTCCATTTTCCAGAGAATTGAAAGGTTGGAACAACTAGAGAAGGCTAACAGAAACTTAACTGAAGAAGTAGAGGACCTAAAAAGACAGTTAGGAAATGTAAAGGAGGAGAATGAGAAATTGAAGAAGAATAGTAATGAAAACAGAGAGAAAATAGCTACAGAAGCTAAAAATTGGAGAATAACTCAAGAAGGGAATAAGGTTTCATTCACTGACATAGTCAAACAGCAATTGAAAGAACATAATGAAGACTCAGTTATTAAAGTGATGAGACAGAAGGAGAATATAGTAAGAGAATTAGCTGACAAAAAGAAATGTATAATTATATTAGGAATGGAAGAGAAACATAACCCAGATAGAACCGCAAGAATCAAGGAGGAAAATGAAAGAGTAAGCAGTTTATTAAAATTAGTCCAGGAAGATGAACCAGAAATTATAAAGGAAATTGAGGAAAAATTCAGACTCTGAAAATATAGTACAGATAAGACCAGACCAATTAAGATTAAATTCAGGTCACAAACAACGGCAGAGAAAATTCTATCCAAGACAGGGAAACTAGCAACAAATGATCAATATAAAAAGGTATGGATAAAAAGAGAAATGAATAAGGAGGAAAGAGAGGCAGAAAAGCAGAAAAGAATTGAAGCTAAGGCAAAAAACGAGGAAAGAACGGAGTCAGAGAAAGAGAGATTCTATTGGAGAGTAGTGAACATGAAAATAAAGCAGTTCGACATACTAAAGAAAAACATAAGGGAAACAGAGAACACAATGGAAGTGGCAGAAAACTAAGAGTGTCTTACACAAATATAGATGGATTGATAACAGGATTGAATGAACTGAATGATTATTTGAAAGAAAAAGAACCGGACATAATGGGAATTGTAGAAACAAAATTAAAAGGCCCACTACCACCCAACAGTGTAGGACATGATACATACAATTATTGGATTAGAAACAGAGAGAAAAAACAAGGGGGTGGAGTTATGTTCCTGACTAAGAAGGATATAAACGTGAAAGGTGTCATATATGGAAAGAATACAGTAGAGATGATTATGATAGAAGTGGAAGACCGAGATAAGAAGAGCAGAAAATTTGTGATCAATTATGTGCCTCCGAAAACAGCCTCATGGGAGGAGAGTGAACATAAAAGTATGTTAGAGGACACAAAGATAGCATTAACTAAAATAATGGAAGACGGAGGAAGAATAGTTATGATGGGCGACTTTAATTGCAAAGAAATCTGCTGGGAAGAAATGACAGTAAAGAGTGGGGATGACTCATGGGGAAATGCTCTACTTGAGATGATTACTGACCATTCAATGACACAATGGATACAAGAGAACACTAGGTATAGAAATGAAGAAAAACCATCGAGGCTAGACTTAATAATTACATCTGAACCTAGAATAGTGGACAAGATTGAATATAAAACACCAATAGGTAAAAGTGATCACATATTGATTGAACTGGAACTTAATGAAGAAAAATATATGAAAAGAAATGAACAATATAGAAAAGGAAGAATGATGTATGAAAAAACAAACTTTGATAAAATAAGAGAATTCTTCCAACAAGAAAACTGGGAAGAAATATACAAAGAAGAAACATCAGTGGAAGAGAAATGGAATATTTTGACAAAAATTTACAAAAAAGGAGTGGAAAAGTATGTCCCAAGACAAAAACAAGAAAAAGAATATGTAAAATGCTGGTACAACAAAAGTTGTAGGGAGTTAAAAGACAAAAGAGACAAAGCCTGGACCAGATGGAAAAAAGACAGAAGACCTGAAAAATGGAAAATATATACTGGTTATAGAAATGAATATGTACAAAAGTGCAGAGAGGAAAAAAGAAAATATGAAAAAGATGTTATAGAAAAGTGTAAAGATCAACCAAAACTATTCTACAGATTTGTAAACAATAAACTGAAAAACAAACAAGACTTGGAGAAATTAAGACAAGGAGGAGTTGAATACACTGAGGAAATGGAAATGGCAGAAATTATGAACAAACATTTTAAATCAGTGTTTACAAGGGAAAATATACAACCTGAAGAGATTGAGTGGAAGGAAAAAGTCCCCCCTATGGAAGAAATAGAAGTAACAAAGAATGAAATATTGACACACTTGGGTAATTTTGATGTCAGAAAATCGCATGGGCCAGATGAAATAGCAAACTGGATTCTGAAAGAATGCAGGAATGAACTGGCAGACAAAATACATAGCATAATAAGCAGTTCCTTAAAAGAAGGAAAAGTTCCAGAAGATTGGAAAAAAGCAAATATAGTACCTATATATAAAGGAGGAAATAAAGAAGAACCTACCAACTATAGACCAGTCTCTCTAACAAGTACAATAACAAAAATATGTGAAAGAATTATCAAAAGTAGATGGGTAAAATACTTGGAAAAAAACAACGTACTAAATCCAAGGCAATTTGGATTCAGACAAGGACGATCATGCGTCACCAATTTAATATGTTTCTATTCAAGGCTAATAGATATAATACAAGAAAGAGATGGATGGGCTGATTGTGCATTTCTAGACCTAAAAAAAGCTTTTGACAAAGTACCACATAAGAAGTTGCTTAAGAAATTAGAATATGAAGGAGGAATACAAGGTAAATTGCTAAATTGGATGGAAGACTTTTTGCAAGAAAGAAAAATGAGAGTAGTGATAAGAGATCAGCACTCAAAATGGAATGAAGTAATAAGCGGTGTCCCGCAGGGAACAGTTCTGGCCCCAATAATGTTTGCTATATATATTAATGATATGGATGAAGGAATTGAAAGCTATATGAGCTTCTTTGCAGATGATGCAAAATTACTGAAAAGAGTGAAAACTGAAGAAGATTGTGAATCACTACAGAGAGATCTAAATAAAGTACAAGAATGGAGTAGGAAGTGGGAGATGGAGTTCAATACAAAAAAGTGTAGTATAATGGAATTTGGAAAAAGCAAAAACAGAATAACAGGATCATATAATTTGGGAGAAGAAGGAATAAAAAGAGTAGAAAATGAGAAGGACCTGGGAGTCATTGTTATGAATAATATGTCACCTGAGAAACATATAAATAAGATTTTTGGAGAAACTTATAATTTAATAAGAACAATCAAAGTGGCATTTACATACCTGGATGAAGAAATGGTGAGGAAAATCCTAATCACCCTGATAAGACCAAGATTGGAATATGCAGCAACGATATGGTCACCAAGTACAAAAAAATGTATAAAAAAACTTGAAAGAATACAAAGAGCAATTACAAAACTGGCACCAACACTCTCAAAACTATCATATGAAGAGAGACTACAAAAACTTAAACTACAGACACTAGAGCAAAGAAGAGAGAGAGGAGATTTGATAGCTATTTACAGAATCATGAAAGGCATAGAAATTACTGATAGAGAGAATCTGATAAAATGGGATGACAGAAATACAAGAGGACACGGAAAGAAAATAAAAAAAGACAACTATAGAAGAGATCTGAAAAAGAACAGCTTTCCTCACAGAGCAATAGACAGTTGGAACAAGTTAGATGAGAAAGTGGTGTGTGCAAAAACAATACATGAATTTAAAAATAGTTTAGATAAAATGAGATATGAAGACGGGACCCCACGAGCATAGCTCCCCTTCCCGTAAAATACAACTAGGTAAATACAACTAGGTAAATACACACACACACACACGTATGTTGGATTCACAGCAAAGATTGGAACTCCGGAAAAGAAGTGCAATTTTCATGGCACTCAATGCCGAGGGAGTACCTTTGTTGTATTAGTAGGGAAGGGGAAAGCTCGTGGTGTAGTGGGAAGGTGGGGGGAAAAAAGGTGAAAGAGAGAGATTACTGAGAAAAATGGAAGGAAATGAGGAAGGGGACGAATGGGCCCCGGATGTTCGGAGGGGTGTAAACAAACGGGGGCCAGAACACACAGATGAGGAACAACAAGGAAGCAGAAGTGTCAAAAGCAGAAATATAGATAATAGCAGTTCAATGGAAAGAGAAGATAACTGCTTTTATGGATTTAATGAGGGAGGAGGTGACAACCTCCCCCAACTAGTAAATCTAGAGGAGAAACTAAAAAAAAAAAAATGAACGAAACATGGGAGATTAGGTTTAACCAATTAACACTAGTTACCCAAAGAATTGATAAACTAGAAGAACTAAAGGAGAATCAAAACCTAAGGAAATAGAAGAATTAAAAAGACAGTTAAAAGAAGTAAAAGATGAGAATGAGGAATAATAAAGAGAATAAAGAGTCCATAACAAAAGAAGCACAGTGTTGGAGAATAAGTCCAACAGAACAACAAAGTTGTATTTAGAGATATAGTGACAAAATAGATGAAAGAACAAACTAAGGACGCAGTTATTAAAGTGATGAGAGAAAAGGAGAATATAGTAAGAGACTTAGCGGACAAAAAGAAATGTATAATTATATTAGGGATAGAAGAGAAGTATAATCCAAATAAGACCACAAGATTAAAAGAGGAAAAGGAAAAGATAAACAAGATATTAGAAGTAGTTCAAGAGGATGGACAAGAAACGGAAATAAATTGAAGAAATATGTAGACTAGGGAAATATGATACATATAAGACCGGACCAATTAAGATCAAATTTAGGTCACAAACGACAGCAGAGAATATCTTAGCAAAGACAGGGAAACTAGCAGAAAGTAATCAATATAAACAGGTATGGATATAAAGATAAATGAATAAAGGGGAAAGAGAGGATAAAAAAACAAAAAGATTAGAAGGTAAAGAAAAAAACGAGAAAAGAACAGTCGGAAAAAGAGAAATTCTATTGGAGAGTAGTGGATATGAAAGTGAGGAAATTGTTCATAACAGAGAAAAACGGAAAGGAAACAGGATGGAAGTAGCACAAAATTAAAAGTGTCTTACACAAACATAGATGGCTTAATAACAGGCTTGAAGGAACTGAATGAGAACCTGAAAGAAAAAGAACCAGACATAATGGGAATTCTAGAGACAAATTTGAAAGGTCCACTACCACCCAACGGTACATAATGCATATAATTATTGGGTTAAAAACAGAGAGGTGAAACAAGTGGGTGGAGTTATGTTCCTGACTAAGAAGGATATGAATGTGAGGAATGTCACATATGGAAAGAATAGAGTAGAGATGATTATGATGGAAGTGTAGGACAGGGATGGGAAGAGCAGGAAGTTTGTAGTAAATTATGTGCCTCCTAAAATGGCCTCATAGGAAGAGAGAAAACACAAAAATATGTTAGAAGACACAAGGATAACACTAAGATAATGGAAGGTAGAGGAAGAATAGTTATAATGAGTGACTTTAATTGTAAAGAAATCTGCTTGGAAGATATTACAGTGAAGGGTGGAGACGACCGATGGGGAAATGTACTACTTGATATGATTTTAGAACATACAATGATGCAATGGATACAAGAGAATACTAGGTATAGAAATGAGGAAGAACCATTGAGACTGGAACTAATAATCACATCAGAACCCGAAATAGTGGACAAGATTGAATATAGGACGCCAATAAGTAAAAGTGACCACATATTGGTTGAACTGGAACTAAATGACGAAAAATACATGGAAAAAAATGAACAATATAGAAAGGGAAGATGGATGTATGGATTTTTTTTTTTTTTTTTTTTTTTTTTTTTTTATAAAATAAGAGAATATTTTCAAAAAGCAGACTAGGAAAAGATACACAAGGAGGAAACAACAGTAGAAGAGAAATGGACTATTTTGACCAAAATTTATAAAGGAGTGGAAAAGTATGTTCCAAGACAAAAACAAGAAAAAGGATATGTAAAGTGTTGATACAACAAAAGTGTGGGGAATTAAACGGCAAATAGGATAAGCTTGGATAAAATGGAAAAAAGACAAAAGACCTTAAAAATGGAAAATATGTACTAGTTATAGAAATGAATATGTACAAATGTGCAGAGCAGAAAGGAGGAAATATGAAAAAAGATGTTATAGAAAAATGTAAAGATCAACCAAAACTATTTTACAGATTTCTAAACAACAAACTGAAAAACAAACAAGAATTAGATATACTACGACAAGGAGTTGAATACACAGAGGTAATAGAAATGGCAGAAATTATGAACAAGCATTTTAAATAGGTGTTTATGAGGGAGAACATACAACCTAGAGATATCGAGTGGGAGGAGAAAGTTCCCCCTATGAAAGAAATAGAAGTAACAAGGAATGAAATAATGAATCACCAGAGTAATCTTGATATCAGAAAATTACATGGACCAAATGAAATGGTAAACTGGATTTTGAGAGAATGCAGGAATGAACTAACAGACAAAATACATAGTCTAATAAGCAGTTCATTGAAAGAAGGAAAAGTTCCAGAAGATTGGAAAAGAGCAAATATGGTACCAATATATAAAGGGAGAAACAAGGAAGGCCCTACTGACTATAGACCAGTCTCTCTTACAAGTACAATAGCTAAAATTTGTGAATTATCAAAACTAGATGGGTAAGGCATCTGAAAATAAATAAACTAAATCCAAGGCAATTTAGATTTAGACAAAGACGATCATACATCACAAACTTAATGTGTTTCTATTCAAGGCTAATAGATGTAATAAAAGAAAGAGATGGATGGGCCGATTGTGCATTTCTAGACCTGAAAAAAGCTTTTGATAAGGTGCCACATAAGAAATTGCTAAAGAAATTGTAAACTGCAGGGCAAACTGCTGAAGTGGATGGAAGACTTCTTGCATGAAAGAAAAATGAGAGTGGTGATAAGAGACAAACACTAATTGGGATGAAGTGATTAGTGGAGTTCCACAAGGAACAGTTCTGGCCCCAATAATGTTTGCTATATACAGTCAAACCTCGGTTTTCGAACATAATCCGTTCGAGAAGGCTGTTCGAAAAGCGATTTGTTCGAAAACCGAAACAATTTTTCCCATTATAATCAATGTAAATAATTTTAATCCGTTCCAAGTCTAAAAAACAACTTTTTCTATTTTTTTTTTTTTTACTATTTTACACCATAAACTGCACTATATACTGTTTACCATAAATAAGTGTATCCCACTTCTTTTCTTAAACTTTTCAAACCACCCTCTGCTTACTTTAAAATCAAACCCTTCCGGAATAATGCTAGGATATTTTTTTTATCAAATCTTCATACAATTGTCTTGCTTTGGCACAAATTGCATCTTCACTAAGAGTATCACCTGCTAACTGTTTCTCATTTACGAAAATCAGCAAAAGTTTCTCCACTTCCTCCAATACCTGTGGCCTTTGTTTGCTAAAAACATTTGATCCTTTAGCCACATCACTTGCTTTAACCTGGTCTTTATTTTTTAGGATGGTGCTTATCGTCGATTTCGCCATCCCAAACTCCTTAGCCAACGCAGACACACGAACGCCAGATTCATATTTCGCTATTAATTCTTTTTTAAATTCAATAGTTTTGCGCACTACTTTCCTCTTTTCTTCACCACTTGAACTTGCTTTCTTTGGACCCATGATTAGGGGCTAATACACGATGCAAAGATGAAAAAAAAGTCAGATTTACGTAAATAAGAACGAACACGTCTGCTCGGAATGAACTTTGATCGCAAATGCGCTACGGAGGAAGCGTCCTTGGCGTTCGAGTTCTCTCGGCTCGCGAGTGAGCCGCGTTCGGGTACGCTCGGCTTCTTTCGGTTTGTTCGAGAGCCGAAATTTGGTCGAGTTCTGAGACGTAAAATTCTCTAACTTTTTGGTCGAAAACCGATTTGGTCGAGAACAGAAGCGTTCGATAACCGAGGTTTGACTGTATATATTAATGATATGGATAAAGGAATTGAAAATTACATGAGCTTCTCTGCGGACAATGTAAAATTATTGAAAAAAGTGAATACCATAGAAGATTGTGAGTCGTTACAGAGTGATCTCAATAAAATATGGGACTGGAGTAGGAAGTAGGAGATGGAATTCAATATTAAGAAGTGTAGTATAATGAAATTTGAAAAAAAAAAAAAAAATGGGATCATATAAATTGGGAGATGAAGAAATTAAAAAAGTAGAAAATGAGAAGGACCTGGGAGTCATTATTATGAATAATATGTCCCCTGGGAAACATATAAACAAAACTTTTGGAGAAACTTATAATTTAATAAGAACAATCAAAGTGGCATTTACATACCTGGATGAAGAAATGGTGAAGAAAATACTGGTCACTTTGATAAGAAATACAAAAAGCCATTATGAAATTGGCACCAACACTCTCAGAACTATCATATGAAGAGAGTGTGTATTTACCTAGTTGTATTTTACGGGAAGGGGTGCTATGCTTGTGGTGTCCCGTCTTCATATCTCATTTTATCTAGACTATTTTTAAATTCGTGTATCGTTTTTGCCACACCACATTCTCATCTAACTTGTCCCAAACATCTATTACCCTGTGGGGAAAGCTGTTCTTTTTTAGGTCTCTTCTATAACTATCTTTCTTACTTTTTTTTCCGTGTCCTCTTGTATCTCTATTATCCCATTTTATTAGATCCTCTTTATCAATAGTTTCTATGCCTTTCATGATTCTATAAATAGCTATCAAGTCTCCTCTCTCTCTTTATTGCTCTAATGTCTGTAGCTCAAGTTTTGCTAGTCTCTCTTCATATGATAGTTCTGAGAGTGTTGGTGCCAATTTCATAATTGCCCTTTGTATTTTTTCAAGTTTTGTTATACATTTTTTTGTACTTGGTGACCACATCGTCTCTGCATACTCGAATCTTGGTCTTATCAAAGTGACCAGTATTTTCTTCACCATTTCTTCATCCAGGAATGTAAATGCCACTTTGATTGTTCTTATTAAATTATAAGTTTCTCCAAAATTTTTGTTTATATGTTTTTCAGGTGACATATTATTCATGATAATGACTCCCAGGTCCTTCTCATTTTCTACTTTTTAATTTCTTCCTCTCCCAATTTATATGATCCCACTATTCTTTTTTTGCTTTTTCCAAATTCCATTATACTACACTTCATACTATTGAATTCCATTTCCCACTTCCTACTCCATTCCCATACTTCATTGAGATCACTCTGTATCAACTCACAATCTTCTTCAGTGTTCACTTTTTTAAACAATTTTGCATCGTCTGCAGAGAAGCTCATGTAACTTTCAATTCCTTTATCCATAACATTTATATATACAGCAAACATTATTGGGGCCAGAACGGTTCCTTGTGGAACTCCACTAATCACTTCATCCCAATTAGAGTGTTTGTCTCTTATCACCACTCTCATTTTTCTTTCATGCAAGAAGTCTTCCATCCACTTCAGCAGTTTGCCCTGCAGTTTCTAATTTTTAGCAACTTCTTATGTGGCACCTTGGCAAAAGCTTTTTTCAGGTCTAGAAGTGCATAATCAGCCCATCCATCTCTCTCTTTTATTACATCTATTAGCCTTGAATAGAAACACATTAAGGTTGTGAGGCATGATCGTCTTTGTCTAAATCCAAATTGCTATTTAGTACATTATTATTTTTTTCCAGATGTCTTTCCCATCTAGTTTTGATCATTCTTTCACAAATTTTAGCTATCGTATTCGTAAGAGAGACCGGTCTATAGATAGTAGGGTCTTTCTTGTTCCCCCTTTATATATTGGTACTATATTTGCTCTTTTCCAATCTTCTGGAACATTTCCTTCTTTCAATGAACTGCTTATGACTATGTATTTTGTCTGTTAGTTCATTCCTGCATTCTCTCAAAATCCAGTTTGCCATTTCATCTGGTCAATGCGATTTTCTGACATCAAGATTACTCAAGTGATTCATTATTTCATTCCTTGTTACTTCTATTTCTTTCATAGGGGGAACTTTCTCCTCCCACTCGATATCTCTAGGTTGTATGTTCTCCCTCATAAACACCTATTTAAAATGCTTGTTCATAATTTCTGCCATTTCTATTTCCTCTGTGTATTCAACTCCTTGTAGTTTATCTAATTCTTGTTTGTTTTTCAGCTTGTTGTTTAGAAATCTGTAAAATAGTTTTGGTTGATCTTTACATTTTTCTATAACATCTTTTTTCATATTTCCTCCTTTTTGCTCAGCACATATGTACATATTCATTTCTATAACTAGTATATATTTTCCATTTTTCAGATCTTTTGTCTTTTTTACATTTTATCAAAGCTTTATCCCATTTGTCTTTTAACTCCCTACATCTTTTGTTGTACCAACACTTTACATATCCTTTTTCTTGTTTTTGTCTTGGAACATACTTTTTCACTCCTTTATACATTTTTGTCAAAATAGTCCATTCCTCTCCTACTGTTGTTTCCTCTTGTGTAACTTTTCCTAGTCTGCTTTTTGAAAGAATTCTCTTATTTTATAAAAAAAAATCCATACATCCATCTTCCCTTTCTATATTCGTTTTTTCCATTAATTTTTCCTCATTTAGTTCCAGTTCAACCAATATGTGGTCACTTTTACTTATTGGCGTCCTATATTCAATCTTGTCCACTATTTCGGGTTCTGATGTGATTATTAGTTCCAGTCTCAATAGTTCTTCCTCATTTCTATACCTAGTATTCTCTTGTATCCATTGCATCATTGTATGTTCTAAAATCATATCAAATAGTGCATTTCCCAATAGGACATCACCCTTCACTGTCATCTCTTCCCAGCAGATTTCTTTACAATTAAAGTCACCCATTATAACTATTCTTCCTCTACCTTCCATTATCTTATTTAGTGTTATCCTTGTGTCTTCTTATATATTTTTGTGTTTTCTCTCTTCCCACAAGGCCATTTTAGGAGGCACATAATTTAATACAAACTTCCTGCACTTCCCATCCCTGTCCTCCACTTCCATCATAATCATCTCTACTCTATTTTTTCCAAATGTGACATTCCTCACATTCATATCCTTCTTAGTCAGGAACATAACTCCACCCCCTGTTTCTAATCCAATAATTATATGCACCATGTCCTACACTGTTGGGTGGTAGTGGACCTTTCAATTTTGTTTCTACAATTACCATTATGTCCAGTTCTTTTTCCTTTAGGAATTCATTCAGTTCGTTCAAGCGTGTTATTAAGCCATGTATATTTGTGTAAGACACTTTTAATTTTCTACTACTTCCATCGTGTTTTCTGTTTTCATTCTGTTTTTCTCAGCTGTGAACCATTTCCTCACTTTCATATTCACTACTCTCCAATGGAATTTCTCTTTTTCTGACTCTGTTCTTTTCTCATTTTTTCCCTTGGCTTCTAGGCTTTTTGTTTTCTCATCCTCCCTTTCCTCTTTATTCATTTCTCTTGTTATCCATACCTGTTTATATTGATCACTGCTAGTTTCCCTGTTTTTGCTAAGATATTCTCTGCTGTCATTTGTGACCTAAATTTAACCTTAATTGGTTTGGTCTTATCTGTATTGTATTTCCCTAGTCTATTTCTTCTATTTGTTTCCCTGTTTCTGGTTCATCTTCTTGAACTACTTCTAATATCTTATATACTTTTTCCTTTTCCTCCTTTATTCTTGTAGTCATATTTGGATTATACTTCTCTTCCATCCCTAATATAATTATAAATTTCTTTTTATCCACTAAGTCTCTCACTATATTCTCCCTCATCACTTTAATAACTGTGTCTTTAGTTTGTTCTTTCATCTGCTGTTTCACTATATCTCTCAATTCAATTCTATTGTTCTCTTGTACTTTTTTCCAACCACTTACCTCTTTTGCTATGGACTCTTTATTCTCTTTATTATTCCTCTTTAATTCCTCATTCTCACCCTTTACTTCTCTTAACTGTCTTTTTTAATTCTTCTATTTAGTTAGGTTTTGATTCTCCTCTAGTTTTTCCAGTTTATCAACTCTTTGGGTAACTAGTATTAATTGGTTAAACCTAACCTCCCATGCTTCATTCATTTCTTTTTAGTTTCTCCTCTAGATTTACTAGCTGGGGAAGGTTGTCACCTCCCTCCCTAAATCCATAAAAGCAGTTATCTTCTCTTTCCATTGATCTGCTATTATCAATATTTCTGCTTTTGACACTTCTGCTTCCTTGTTGTTCCTCGTCTGTGTGTTCTGCACCCCTTTTGTTTACACCCCTTCTAACATCTGGGGCCCATTCATCCCCTTCCTCATTTCCTTCCATTTTCCTCAGTAATCCCTCTCTTTCACCTTTTTCTTCACCTTCCCACTACACCACGAACTTTCCCCTTCCCTACTATTACAATAAAGGTACTCTCATTGTTGAGATTGATGAAACTTGAATTTTCCTGGAGTTCCAAACTTCACTGTCACTTCAACCTATGTGTGTGTGTATTTACCAAGTATTATATGGGAAGGGAGCTATGCTCGTAGTGACCCATCTTTGTATCTCTCAGCATCAAGTTTTTTCTTAAAATCTTGAATAGTGTTTGCACACACTGTTTCTATGTCTAATTTGTTCCAAGTATCTATCACTCTGTGTGGGAAGCTTTTTTTTCATTCGCATTGTTTCCAAGTTCTTTTTCTTCCTCACTCATTTTTTTTTTTTTTTTTTTCATATATTTTTGTAATGTTCACTATTTGCTAATTTCGTTGTTCTGGATAGTACTTCCTCTGCAATTGTTTGAGATCTAAACTTTACTTTCAGTGGCCTGTATTGTTTTTCTTCAGAGTATCTGCCCATCCTATAGGTTTCCTCAATTCCCCTATAGCCTTGTCCTTCCGCTTGTAATTCTTTCAGAAATTCCTTAGCGATCTCATTATCCTCCTTTTCCCTCTGATATCTAGGTACATCATGCTTCTCTTTAATGCCATAGATTACAATGCATCTTTTTTTATCCACTGTGTCCCTAATTAAGTTACCTCTCTCTTTACTTACTGGATCACCATTTCCTTGGTATATTCCTTGACCTGTTGCTCCATTATTTCTTTAAGGGATACTTTCTGACATTCCTGTTCAACTTTCCACTGTTTCTTTATTTCCTGTAAGTAATTTTCTTTGATTTTTTCTTCCACCTTTTCAGTCACTTCTTGCATTTGATATTTTATCTCCTTTTGTAATGCCTCTTTCCTATTTATGTCTTCACTTTTCAACCTTTCATTTTCTGCCTTCAATTTATTTAATTCCTTTTTTAAGTCATCTATCTCCTAATTATTCTCCTCATTGGCTTTCCTTAGCATAGGTACTTCTTTGTACATTGTTTTGTACTCACTTTTGAGCTCTATTAAATCATCCAAAATGTCATTAATATCTCTATTTCTCATTATATTTCTATACCTGGGATCTCTATTCATTTCTAATCCTCTATGCATAATATTTCCTTCCCCTTCAAAACCCGAAAAAAGACCTCTTTCAAACCTTTGGTATTCCCTTGGTGTTTGGGAAAAACACGTCTTCTTTTGAATGACACTAAGTGAAGTCTCAATTCTACTTCCAATCTCTTTGCGGGTTCTTTGTCTCTCGGAGTTTCTTCGCTTCATTCCTTTTTTTAAGGAGATACAAAGAAGTTTACATTTTGGTCCCAATGAGCTTTCACTTTCACTACACCGTATCTATGTAAACAACTAGGTCCGCTTTCAAATTGTTCGTTCATGAATCACTAGCTAGTAGCTCAGAGCGTTTGTTCTGGCACGTCCTGCTTCGACCGTGTGTGTGTGTGTATTTACCTAGTTGTATCTTACAGGGATGGGAACCAAGCTCGTGGTGTCCTGTCTCTGTATCTCACTGTGTCTAAATTGCTCTTAAATTCGTGTATGGTTTTTGTACACACTATTGTTTTGTTTAGTTTGTTCCATACATCCACCACTCTGTGGGGAATGCTGTTCTTTTTCAGATCTCTTCTGTAACTGTCCACTTTCTTTACTTCTTTTGCTTGTGTGTGTGTCAATTACTGGCAGCTATGGGAATTGAATTTGGTTCTGCATAGTTTCAAGGTGAGATCAAATCCCAACGAGCATCATATCAACCCCTATTGACACAAAAACTTAATGTGTAAATATACTCAGAATACTTTTTATGATTACACTGGTCAACAAAGAATTTGTCCCAAGGAAAACAATAGCTGTATCTAATATGTTTTAGCATGTAAAATCCAAAAATAATGTCCAATTTTTTTCCATCACCCACATTTTATGTGTTCCGCAGTATGTTACATTATGTGCTTTACACGGGATAAATTTTAATCAAGCCCTGTTCAGTCCGTAAAAATGTAGTTCTGTGTTCTGTGTAATTGTGTTGTGATAAATGTAATTATTTTAATAATGACTCCTTGAAGTTGAAACGTCGAATTTGTTATTAAAATGGATAACTTTGGACAATTGGTTTTCGATCACCCTCCCAAAGTCAGAACTATAGTGAGGAGAATTAAAAATATTAGAAGATATATATGTATATATATATATATATATATATATATACATTAGAAGCCTGATTTAACGAACTAATTCAGCCAAGGTCCAGTCCGCTAAATTGAATTTTCCGCTAAATTGGAGGTCGTTTTCGACCCCCTATTTAGCGGAATTTTCCGCTAGCTTGAGCTTATTTCCGCTAACTCTGGTTCGGTATTTGACTCCCTACATAGCG
>NC_134787.1:41962123-42031693 GCF_046742065.1 Oratosquilla oratoria
TTCGGGATCTGCATCAGTAGCTTCAATCCCTTCATCATCGGCTCCACTTGAATTATCTGCAAACCTGACTCCATTAAAAATGTCACTATCAGACTCCTCCACAGGCGCCACTTCTGCTAAATCATTTTCATCTAAAAGAAAGTCATCAACATCTCTGGACAGATTTATCATAAAAACTTCAGCCTCTCAAAAGGAAAATCTCGACAAAGAAGTTGTAAGAATTATATTTGCTACAAATTCACCATTTCGTCTTGTTCAGCATTCTCAGTTTCTCAAGATGGTTCAGAACCTGAGGCCAGGTTATATTCCTCCATCCAGAAAAGATATTGCTGATAAGTACTTGGATCTTGTGTATGAAAAGGAATATAAAAAGTGTGCAGATGACCTGAATAATGAAACTGTATGTCTTTCAATTGATGGGTGGTCTAACATCCATAATGAGCCCATAATATGTCTCTAACAACATCCACTGGTCAGATTTATTTAGTTGACACAATAGACACATTAGGGAAACCTCACACTGCTGAATATCTTCTACAACTTGTACAAAATTCGATCAAGAAGGCTGAACAAGATTTTGGTTGTCACATTGGAAGTGTTGTGACAGACAATGCAGCAAATGTCACCACGATGAGAAAACTCTTGGAGGAATCGAGGGAACCTGAGTATACCGTCCTCACATACATCTTATACCGTTCCTTGTATACTTGTGGCAAGTCTATATAACACTGCTCCTTATATTGATATGCTAAAAATGTCCTTTAGCAATCAGATTGCATATCAGATCAAACAAATCTGATTTAAATAAAAGAAATTTATTTTTTATATTAAAAAAAAAAAAAAAATCACCAACCCTGGTGTCCACTAACCTCATACAATAATACCTGTTAAGTCCGGCTAAAATTGGCATTTCAAAGCATAACAGTGCCTTTAAAATATTTTCTTATTTCACTATAAAAGTTTATATTAACTTATACTGCATTGAATAAATCAATAGTTGATATATTTGTCATATATACAATGTTAGGTTTCTAGTTTTGATATATTTGTCCAATATAAAATGTTAGGTTACAAAGAAAGCAATGGCCTCCTCTAGCGGACCCAGGGATCTGGGTGCGCACGTCCTGTGTAATAGTAGTCCTTGATATATATATATATATATATATATATATATATATATATATATATATAATGTATGTATATATATATATATGTATATATATATGTATGTATATATGTTTAAACATATATATATATCTTATACTAAATAAAAAAAAAATGATTCTCCGGTTTGCGAGTTTTTCTCGAGACCCGGCAAAACGGTCGCACCGGACCCTGGGCAGGTGTAAGGGTTTATTCAGTTCGTTTCACGTTTTCAACTGGAACTGATCTGATTCACGTTCATTTATTAATATTATGAGGTTTTTTTTCGGAAATTGTTATCGTACAAGTACAGTGACGAAACTTTTGAAAAACTCGTGTTGTTTGACGGAGAAATTACGCGAGAGTACATGTGAGTTCGAAAAACATTACTCTGCGGGTTATAAGAATTTTACAAAACATGGGGGAAAATCGGATCATGAAAAAAAAAATCAATAATTTTATCCCTTTTTTTAGGGGACGGTGTAAGTTTTCCACCCCCTCCCTAAAAATTCAGTTTAAAAATATTTTTTTAATTTTAAAAATATACATGTATAAAATTTCTAAATTATTTTTTACCCATTTTTTTTTTATTTCGAAGTGGTTGCAGAGGTTACAAATGACCTTTTTTTTTAATTATACCCTTTTTATGAATTTAAATTCAAAGTAATTTAAAAATGCAAAAAATGCTCATAGATGTATAAAGATTTCAGACTTAAAAAATATTCAAGGTGTTTAAATATATATATGTATGTGTATATGTATGTATATGTATATTATGTATTTTATTTGTTATTTACATTATAGTTTTTATTTATTGTTTTATTATTATGATTTTTTTTTCGCATCCGACCTAGATATGGATCAAAAGGTCTCCTGTCGGCATGCTCCACCTTTGTAATCCTTTGTAATCCTTTATTACCAAAGGTATTATTTGGAATAAGAAGAAGAACTCGAAGAAGAATTCGAAGAAGAAGAAGAACTCGAAGAAGAAGAACTCGAAGAAGAAGAACTCAAAGAACTCGAAGAAGAAGAACTCGAAAAACTCGAAGAAGAAGAAGAACTCGAAGAAGAAGAAGAACTCGAAGAAGAAGAACTCGAAGAAGAACTTGAAGAACTCGAAGAAGAAGAAGAAGAAGAAGAAAAAGAAGAACTCAAAAAAGAAGAAGAAGAGCGAGCAGCGCCGCAGGCCAAGTCCCCCGGCGTCGGGCCGGAGCCGGGCCGGCGCAGCCGGGGGCTTGTGTATACAGTATATATATATATATATATATATATATATATATATATGTATATATGTGTTTATATGTATATATATATATATCTGTATCAGTAATATATAATATATGTACTGTATATATATATATATATATATATATATATGTACTGTATATATATATATATATGTACTGTATATATATGTATATATATATATACAGGTACTCGTTTAACGACGACAATTGGGACCAGCGCGCCGTCGTTGACCGAATTGGTCGTTAAGCGAAAGTGTATACATATACGTACATGTACTGTATGTACAATGTCCAGCAATACATGTATCTTTATTTTCGTGTATTTTCCCTCTTTTATACAGTACATTAAAGCTTTATTTACTGTTTATTTACGGTGGCAATAGAAAATTATTTATTAATTTTGTAAATTAAAATGTATCAACGTAATATGCAATCTTGTGGGCGGAAATGAAAGTAAAAAATACCTTGCTACAAGAAAATATGCTAATGAACGAAGTCGGTAGCATAGGCTCGGGACGCCATCTTGTCTGCCAACGTCTCTCACGACGACGACAACGAGGACGATCCGGATGACATTTAATTTGCAGGTAATGATTTATTAAACACAGGTTAGGTTAGTTTAGTTTAGGTTAGACGAATTAATTTATCCTTTAGGCATAAAAAAATACTGTTACATTTTATTAATTGCAAAACATAAAAATACAAAATGTAAGGCAAAATTAGGATTTTTTTTATTTCAACAAAACATTCTTTTCGTTTAAGTACTGTACCGAACATATTGTTATCGACAACAAACTAGCCTAGGCATAAAAAGTTTGTTATATTTTATTAATTGCAAAACATACAAAAATACAAAATGCAATGCAAAATTAGGAAACATTTTACTTCAAACAAACAAAATGAAAAATATTTAGCTGGCTGGGATGCTGACGCTGCTGGCAGCCTGCGAAAACGATCGTACTCGCGTCTCGCAGCGTGCGGAGTAATGTACTGCACTGCCAGGCATAACATTGCAATTCTATTACTCTATTAAATGTTAGATATTATTGCACCATCTCGTGGTCGTAAAGTCGATCAGTCGTAAGTCGCATAGGTCGTAAGTCGACGACTACCTGTATATATATATATATATATATATATATATATATTTTTTTATCATTCTACATGTAATTCTAATGTAGTATTTTAGTATATTTTCAAAGCCAAGATTTACCAACCTTATTTTCTAAAACATAACTTTATTAATTTTGAAATATTCATTACATTTCCAATACAAAAGAATGTTTTTCTATTCATGAAATTTAGTACAATTTTATTTTTTATTCAAATTCAGATAAGTGAAAATAAATTCATTCTATTAATTTTGAAATCAAACAAATTATTGTAGTTTACCTACTTTTTATTCAAATTCAAATCCGTGAATATAAATTGGTTTTATTCCTCCTGAGAATTACATAGTACAGTTTTTTTTTTTAATTCAAATTCAAATCCTTGAAAATAAATCGGTGTTCTTTATCCTGAAATTTACCTAGCACAACTGTAGCTTTCTTATTCAAATTAAAATCCTACAAAATCATTGTCACTATCATCCCTGCATTCCTCAAGGTCATCAGAATCACTACTAGAAGAGTCATTGCCTTCATATAAGTCATCTTCTGTGCCATCAAGGTCATTACTAATGCCACATTTTTTTAATGAAAGTACCACAGTCTCTGTTTTAACTTTATCCCAAGCATTTTTAACTTGAGATATTGTAGGCTTCTTGATGGTGTTTGGTCATGCTGTGGGAGTCTTATCCATTCATTCCACTCTTCACGCATATACCCCTTGAAAGGCTTGTTAATACATACATCAAGGTGTTGTAATTGGCATGTTAATCCTCCTGGTATTACAGCCACTGTTGTCTTTAAATTGTTAACTCTGTTCTTAGTTGCTTTTGTTAAATGAGCCCTGAACTGGTCCCACACAAGAAGTGATGGGACACCGTGACCACAGCTTCACACCATCTTCATCCATCCAGCCCTTAGGGTGAACATGAATAAAAATACCTAGTGGAATGCTTTCTTTGGGAAGTGTTTTCCTCTTAAATATCAGTAAAGGTGGTATTTTAGTGCCATCAGCACAACAAGCCAGTACTGTTGGAAAATTACTTTTCTCATGGCCAGAGGTTTTAACGGTCACAGTCTTCGAACCCTAAAAATAGGCTGTTTTATTAGAAGGCACGTCAAATGACAGTGGTACTTCATCCATGTTTGCAATCTGTCCCATTTCAAATTGTGTTTCCTTTCTGAGGTTTAAAACATATCTATGAAACTCAAGAATTTTGTTTTCATATGCCATGGGCATTTTTTGTGATATTTTTGTATTAGTTCACATTGCTAATACATTCCTTTTCATAAGTCTGTAATGCCAGCCCTCATTACCAGAAAAATCATCATGACCTTTGGCAGTTGCCCTTTAGCTTAAAAAATTATATGTTACTACTGCACCTTGATTCCTTTGATAAAAAACCCAAGCCATCTCCTCTTCCAATTCCAACCATTTAGCTTTTTTAGTACGAAGACCGTGTTTTGATTTCACCACTTTCTGAAGTTCTTCCTCTTGTTTTTGCCAGGCACATATCATTTTCTCGGTTGGAAGTGGGCAGAAATGCCTACCAGCAGCTCTGTTGCCATTTTCCTTGGCAAATTGTATCACTTGTATCTTATAAGCAACTGTGTAGTGGCGTCGCTTTATTGGCCCCATCATGTTGGTGTAATGGAATGTGGAAGTTTTAAACACTATTGCATAACCTATCACATGAATATTATGCAGACCCTCACCACAAGTCAGCCTACCCCATGACACTCTCTTCATTTATGAAAGAAATATTTTGTGTGTCACCTCAAGGAGTAATGGTATCAAATTGTAAATACAGGTAGTCGTCGACTTACGACCTATGCGACTTACGACTTATCGACTTTACGACCACGAGATGGTGCAATAATATCTAACATTTAATAGAGTAATAGAATTGCAATGTTATGCCTGGCAGTGCAGTACATTACTCGGCACACTGCGAGACACGAGTACGATAGTTTTCGCAGGCTGCCAGCAGCGTCAGCATCCCAGCCAGCTAAATATTCTTTCATTTTGTTTGTTTGAAGTAAAATGTTTCCTAATTTTGCATTGCATTTTGTATTTTTGTATGTTTTGCAATTAATAAAATATAACAAACTTTTTATGCCTAGGCTAGTTTGTTGTCGATAACAATATGTTCGGTACAGTACTTAAACGAAAAGAATGTGTTTTGTTGAAATAAAAAAAATCCTAATTTTGCCTTACATTTGTATTTTTATGTTTTGCAATTAATAAAATGTAACAGTATTTTTTTATGCCTAGTCTGTTGTCGATGACAAACTGTTCGGCACAGCATTTTGTATTTTTATGTTTTGCGATTAATAAAATGTAACAGTAAACTTTGTTTATGCCTAGTCTGTTGTCGATAACAATATTTTCGGTACAGTACGTAAACGAAAAGAATGTGTTTCGAAATATTTTTTTCCTAATTTTACTTTACAATGATTTTAATGTAACCAACAAAAAAGGATTTGTAGGTCAAAGATGACAGGACTTTATTCAGTATGCGTAGGCCTAGGCTACGTTTCCTAACGAAAATTATAAAAAAGTTAATGAATATTAAACAACGTAGCTCAAAGATAATAAGATTTTATTCAGTATGCATACGTTTCCTAAAGAAAGTCTGATGGTAAAATAATACAAAGGTTAACAAATACAGTATTAAATATCATAGGTCAAAGATGATAGGATTTTATTCAATATGCTTAGGCCTAGGCTACGTTTCCCAAAGAAAATCAGATGAAATTATAAAAAGGTTAAAAATACTATACAACATAGTTCAAAGATGCTAAGATTATTTCAGTATGCTAAATATACAATATATATATATATATATATTATATTATATATATTATATATATATATATATATATATTATATATATATATATTATATATATATATATATTATATATATATATATTATATATATATTATATATATATATATATATATATATATATATTATATATATAAAGGGTAATATATACTGTATATATATATAGACCGACTTGCGTCCAGATCGACTTACGACCTGTCTGTCGGAACCGAACTCGGTCGTAAGTCGACGACTACCTGTAATGCGAATGAAGCTTGCCCGTGTCACCAGGTTCAGCATTGGAGCATAACTGAATGCATCTTTGTTTTGGTACATGCATTGCATAATGCATGATCATATAGGCAAATTCTTCTTAGCTGGTGTCATTCTATGTGAATTACCAGTAAGCATAACCTATTATATATTGTTACCTTGAAAGAAAGAGTTTTGTGGTGCAGTACCAATCATTACTTTGTTTACGTGTGCCAAGATGTCTGGGGTTTGATTTTAGGGCCTCTGTTGCCAGACTTACCACCAACCACTGGCTTCATAGGACATAGGCTCATTTCCTGATATTTATATACTGTATATATTAGCACAGCATAATGTAATAGCTCATTGGTAAAATGAAACTTGTTAACCCACTGTCGGAGAAAAGAAATCAGAAATACTAATTATCTGTATATTTCGACCACTGACTGTGGTCCTCTTCAGCAGAATGATACAAAGGAATAGAGTTAACAAGTATAAATATGGACAGGGAGAGAACAATTAGGAGATGCGGGCAAGGGGACTCAAGTTACTTGGGGTTGGTATGTGGGAATCTGTCCTGCCGCTTTCATAATCAATTTGTTTGTTGCCATCTATGTGATCCAGTCTGGTGACCATTGACCTTTCGATAAATTAAAATTGGGTAGGTGTTTAATGAGAGAGGATTCAATAATTTTTCTTCGAAAACTACACTGGGATTTATAAATAATTTCAGCCTTTTCCCAATCCATGTGGTGGTCCTCCACACCAGATCTCTTCTATAGAGTTTCTTTTCATGACCTCTTGTTTTTCCATTGTCATTTTTTAGCTAACACAGTGTTTAGGAAAAAAGTCAGACATATAGGGTGCTCCAGAAAAAATGCCACAATTTTGATCTCAGTTTATTTAAGAACGAACAGAGATGCAAGAACAAACTTTAGCATTCTGAAAAGCTAACATGATGGCAATTTGTTCAGCACTCAAGCAAACTTCTTGAAGTGCACGTGCTCGATGTGAGCACCACGTCAATTAAAACATGCTTTGATCTGGAGGCAGAAATTCTCCGCGACTTTGCGGCATGTCTCCGCCGTCACATTGGCTGCATAAGCTTCGACACTCTGCTTTAATTGGTCAAGGGTGGTTGGCTTGTTTGCATACACCTCTCTCTTAGATGCTCCCCAGAACCAAAAGTCCAAGGGATTGAGGTCAGGGCTATGAGGTGCCCATTCGTGTGTTGTGCGGAAACTGATCACGCGGGATCCGAAAAGCACCTTCAGCAAGGTGAGAGAATCGTGAGCTGTATGGGGCGTAGCTCCATCTTGCTGAAACCACATTCTGCTCTTCTGGTGGACAGTGAACCTTTGACCAAGTTCAATGTTGAACTTGTTGATGATTTCACAGTAATGCTCGCTGTTGAATGTCACTGTCTTGCCACGCCCGTCCTGAAACCAGTACGGTTCAAGAAGACCATGTCTGGGGTTGAATGCAATCCATGCAGTCACTGTGGCGCCCTTCAGATGTTTCTCACTCATCTCCTCAGGAGGCTCCTCGCCCCCAGAAAACATTATTGTGATTGTTTACCGTCCCATTGAGGTGATAATGAGCCTCATCACTGAACCAAATGTTGTTCAACCACCCAGGTGAGCGCTCCAGCTTCTCGTCCAACCACTCACACATTTCAATGCGCCTGGTATTGTCCTCATCCTTCAAGACATGATGAGTGGAAATCCTGTAGGGGAAGAGCTTCAGATCATTCCTCATGGAGCACAGCAGTGTGGCTGGTGAAAGGCTTACTTCTTGTCCCCGTCTGCGATAGGACTTTTTGGGGCTTCTCACAACTGAGTCCTTGATTTGCCGGTGTTTCTCTGGCGTGAGGATTGGTTTTACGCCACTTCTACCCTTGTTGCAATTGTGGAGTGTTTGCTCCTTTTCAAAGTGTTTAACAATCCTCCAGATTGACTTGTTGTCCAGTGTTTTGACGCTACAGTGAACTCCAAATTCGTTCTGGAATTTGCGACGAACCTCCACGTACGAATATGTCATGTACCAGAATTGCACAATTCTTTGCTTCTGCTTTAAAGTAAACATTTTACAGCTGATCTGAAAAAGAAAAACATGGTTAAAATTGCCACTAAGTAGTTAACAAGCCCTGAAAAGGAAATATTGGTAAAGCAAAAATTACGATTTCCACAGCCAAAACAAGTTGTGGCATTTTTTCTGGAGCACCCGGTAAGTACACATGGTAGAGGGTAGTGGAGAGAAGGGTGGTTGATAAGCCTTTAATAGACTATTTAGTGTTATCCAGGAGAAGAGTAGGAAAAGTTTTTGATGTCCATGTTCTTAGGGGAGAGAGTGGGGGAATATCAGATAATTTATTTGGTGGAAGGTAAGTTGAGAGTGGAGGATAGTTGGAGAAAGAGGTAAGGAGGTGCTTAGAGTAAACTGTTTAAACAAGAAAGAAAAGGAGCATGAGTAGAGGGAGAAGTTGAGAGAAGTGTGGGAGGTGATGAAGGATAAAAATAGGAGTGGAGGAGGAATGGGGGTGTTTCAATCAACAAGTAAACTAACAAAAACAGCAAATGGGTCTGCCCCACACCTATTATTATAACTTCAACTTCCATTTCATTCTTTTTTCTACACTAAACTCCTCTCCTCCACTTTACCTATCATGCCCTAGTAGTAGTATTAGTGAGAGGGAGTAACAAAATGTGTAAAGATATTGTGTGGAGCAAGGAAGATGGGAGGGAATAAAAGGAAGGGTTGTGAGTGGTGGGATGATGAAGTGAGGAAGGTTGTTGAAGAGAAGAAGTGAGCATTCACAGACTGGTTGCAAAATAGGATGAGAAAAACATATGAGAGGTACAAAGAAAAAACAAGAGATGGTGGCAAAAAAATGGTGGCAAAAAAATGGTGGCAAAAAAATGGTGGCAAGAAGATGGTGGCAAAAAAAAGGGCATATGTAAAATGGGGAAGGAGAATGACCATTTTTTGAGAGAAAGGAGAGGTGAATCAAGTAGAGAAGAAAAGGTAAAAGATGCAGATGGAGAGATGATAACAGAAGAGGAATGGTAAGGGTAAGATGGGCAGAGTATTTTAGGAAGATATTAAATGTAGAGGAGGATAGAGAGGGAGGAGTGGTAGCTGTGAGAAGCACTAAGAAAATGACAGTGGGCAAGGAAAATGGAGGAGAAATAAGAAATGAAGTGCAAGTAGTTATTAAAATGATGAGAGCAGGTAAGGTATTTGGGTTATATGGGTTTCATATTGAGTGTGAAAAAGGGAGGTACAGTAATAGTGGACTGGTTAGTGAGGTGTGTGTTTAAGGGTGGGGGCAGAGTGGTAGAGGAATGGAGTAGTGCCTGTATAGTTGCACTTTACAAGGAAAAAAAAAGAGGACAAATGCAAGTGTAGTTGTTTCAGAGGGGTCAGTTTGTTGAGTGTAGTTAGGAAGGCTTATGGGAGGGTTTTAATTGAGAAGATAAGGAGAGGAACAGAGGAAGTAATTGATGATAACAGAAGAGGAGTGGTAAAGGGAAAATGGACAGAGTATTTTAGGAAGCTGTTAAATGTAGAGGAGGATAGAGAGGGAGTAGTGGTAACTGTGGGAGGCACTAAGAAAATGACAGTGATGGGCGAGGGAAATGGAGGAGAAATAAGAAAAGATGAAGTGCAAGTAGTTATTAAAATGATGAGAGCAGGTAAGGTACCTGGGTTATATGGGTGTCATATGTAGTGTGCAAAAGGGAGGTACAGTAATAGTGGAATGGCCAGTGAGGTTCAATGTGTGTCTAAGGGGGGGGGGGAAGAGTGGCAGAGGAATGGAGTAGTGCCTGTATAGTTGCACTTTACAAGGGAAAAAGAGGACAAATGCGAGTAGTTATTTCAGAGGGGTCAGTTTGTTGAGTGTAGATAGGAAGGCTTATGGGAGGGTTTTAATTTTGAAGATAAGGAGAGGAACAGAGGGAGTAATTGATGGGGAACATTGTGGGTTTAGGACAGGTAGGGGTTGTGTGGATCAGATTTTTGTAAGACAGATGTGTAAGAAAGTTTTAGGAAAAGGTAAGGGTGTTTTTTTAGCCTTTATGGATTTGGAAAAGGCTCATGACAGGATAGACAGGAAGGCACTGTGGGAGGTATTGCAGATAAGTAGGATCGGGGAAAAACTGGTAAGGGCAGTCAAGATATTTTTACGAGAATAGTGGAGCATATATTAGAATTAGAAATGGAGAACAGGTGGTTTGAGGTAAATGTGGGACTGCACCAGGGATGTGTCATGTCTCCATGGCTTTTCAATGTGTACATGGATTGGGGTGGTGCAGGAGGTAAATAGGCGTGGGTGGGTATATGCCTTTTGACTTTAGCTACCTCCCAGGTAAGGGGAGAAAAACCCTTCGATATATTTATGTGTGTGTGTGTGTGTATATATATATATATATGTATATAGAGGGGCAAGTAGGCCTAGTGAGAATGAGATGACCACAATCATAAAAAATGAGTAGAGAGGGCGGTAATAGAGGTAATAGGCAGGTGGGGACCCTAAATCTGCAGCACACAGACAAATTCAAATATCTAGGAGCAGAAAGAAATGAAATAGCCAGTGAAACAAATGAAAGGATATCGGGACACAGATGGTACCATGCCCTCTCTAGCCTCGTGAGAAGCAGAAAGAGTTAGCAATAGAACAAAACTGAGAACATATATCAATGTAATTAAACCAGTGTTATATGGCTGTGAGACCTGGACCAAGCACAGAAAAAGAAAATTTGAAGTCTTCAAAAATCCCATCATGAGAAGAATTCTGGGCCCAGTGTACAATGTAGAAATGGGAGAAGGGAGATGACACAAAAGGGAAATTGGAGAACAATTGCATATATTGCTTGTGGAAGAGCAAGGAGGTCTGGTCTTGCTGTTTTTTTTTTTTTTTTTTTGTGCCAGGATGGAACCAACAGGATGACCAAAATGGCAATGGAGGGATGTGTAAGGTGTGATCCAAATTTTGGAGGTGATGTGAGTAATGGAGCAAGTACAAGACTGCTTTGTTTTACAGATTTACTCTTGTAAATCATAGCCAGTTGTCTTGTTCAGAGCCAGTCAAGATATGCGCTAGGAAGCAAGGCAACTGACCACAAAGGGTGTGACAGTTGTCACTACATCAATTTTTGGTCATACAGTAATATTTATAATGTGACAGAAATAGGTATTTACATGGTTGAGTGATACACTCAATATTAGATAAAAATATTTACAATTATGATACATAGAAAGGGCATGGCATATTTTAACCATACATGGTGAAAAATAAAATATAAAGATAATTCCTTTTGTGGACATATGCTTTTCAACAGTTGTATCGTTGTGTGGACCAGGTGTCCTAAGGGTCAAGGTCAGATCAATTTAATTACAGTTAAGTGGCCTCTTGTTGGGTTCTGGTTAGGCCTGATGCTCAACAACAGTTTGGTGCTGCTGCTGTGACATATGAGACATCATATGGTTGATATCTATCTTTTCGTAGTGTGAGGTCTTGTGACATGTAGTTGTGATGTGCAATATAGTATCTTCTTCCAACAGTTCTCGGTCCGGCTATCAGTCACTGCCCTCAGCAATTTGCTTGTAGAAGATAATTTAATAATATTTACTTAAATCTAATGACATGTGGAAAGTAGATACAATTCTGTTCACCTAGAAGATATGATCTTATATAGTGGCTTTTTTGCATAAGTTGTATCTAGGAAAAGGAGTTGGTGGAGAGGAGATGGGAAAATCTGGTGGAGTGGTTGTTGGAGATGGAGATGGGATATGCTGGAGGTCTAGGTCTTGAGGTACTACTTTGATTTATCCTTGTGTAGGACTGTCTCTGTTAAATTCTTCCAACTAAGTGCTTTGATTTATTGTTTGGTACTAGACCAGTAACGCAAAAGGGTACCATGAACTTAGGGGAAAGTTTCAATGTGGGTGTATGGTTGAGGGTGTACACAATGTCTCTAATTTCAACTATGCAATCTCTTGCTCCTGTATTATGAAGCTATACCATATTGTCTTTGGAGAGAGTAATGGTATTGTGAATTCTCTTGAAGAGAATATTGAATTTTGTACTTTTACTTTGACATAATAGTTGAAATTGTAAATGGGGGATATGTCTGACAAAAGGAGATCGTGTGGGAGCTTTTTGTCCGAGCCAAAGAGGACAAAATGTGGTGACTCCAATATTGACCTGTAATGGCACTGTTATTGCAAGCTTGGATCATTGGTGCATATTCATCCCAAGAAGAATGTATGTCAGAGAACATTTGAATTTTGCTGTTCTGTCTCTCAACCAAACCGTGAGAGCTATGGTGATAAGACATAGTGTTGCATTTCATGATGTTAGTTTACAAATGTTTGTGAGAACTTCATTGTTGAAGTCTGTTCTGTTGTCTGAAATGAGTGTTTTGGGTGTAGTGTAGGGGCATATGAGTTTGTCAACAATCATTTGTGCAACATGTTGTGCTGTTTTGTCTGGTAAGGGTGAGAGAATGCAGAATTGGGAGAGATGGTCTACACAAACAAAGGTATTTGTTTCCGCTGGAGGTGAGTGGTAATTTAAGAAGGTCAATAGCTACTGTGTCGAAAGGTTAGCAAGGTGAAGGATAAGTTAAGATGGGAACATGACCACTAATATGACCTTTATGTGAAGCACATGAATCATCAATGTATATATCTTTCCTCATGGTTAACCACTTCCATACGGTGACGCCTATGTAAGTGGCATGAGGAGCAAGTGGGTACTCGATGATGCCGACGTCGCCATCTTGATTATATTTATTGTAGTCGTACGTACATAATTTCCATTCTCTCTAAACTGGCTTCATCAATTTTCTATGGTTATCAAAATACACGGTTGAAAGAGAACGAACGATTGAGCACTGACTTTATTTTTTATAATGCGATTATTATGACGCAATATCACACGTCGGGCAGCTAATGCTGCCAGACGTGCGATGTGCCCCGGAGTGAAGAGGTTAACCAGAAGTTCCGCAATCTGGCTTGTGTCAAGAATTTGTTCTTTCCTGGGTGGGCAGTAATGGGTGAATCATGTACGAGTTTCAGGACTTCAGGAATGAGTTCCATAGGAGTAAAAAGCTGAAGCACTAAACAGTTGGGTTCATGTTTGTTCTTCAGTGTTGTGGTGTGATACAGTACATCATCTATTAACCCCTTGAGTACTGGATGTGTGTTTTGTGACACCTGCGTGTCACGGCTGAGTGCACCTGCCAGGAACCGAGCGTGCTCCCCGTGACACACACGTGTCACAGTTATAAGCTGTGTGTATTGAGGGCTCTCAAGGCCTCGGTTTCTGGGTTATTTCTACCCACATGGTGGCAAGTGTCTGTGTTTACAAACATAAGGCACCAGCCATTTGTGGGACGGTTTGAAACGTTACAAACTTTGACCAATGAGTTACTATCAGTGCTGTGATGTAATTTCTGGAGACCAATCATAATATTATATTTATTTTTATACATATTTTCTGACCTACGTATGGCAACACATGCTTGTTGAGTGCTGCAATGCACATTCTGTAGCTCCTGTTCAGTGTTGCCTATTGTTTTTTTGTGGTAGCACGCGCAGATTTACTTCGCAATTATGGACATACCTACATCTGACAGTGAAGATGAATATGATGGTGGGACGATGAGTGAATTTGAGGGCTCTGATGACTCAATGGAAGGTGACGATACTTTGTTTGATCCAGAAGCTATCAGTGATGTAGAGAGTGATGCTAGTAGCGACAACAAGAGTATTGAGATGTTGTCTGCAAGTAGTGGCCTGTCAGGCAGAGTCCTGGTTCACCCCCCACAGATGCCAGCAGACAAACAGATTTCACACTTCTTTCAGACCCATTCTCTGACACCAGACCTAACCCTCTACCTACATGTAACATTGATTTTCCTGATATACATCCTAGTATTATTCTACATCATGAAGCCAGTGCTATGAGTGCTCTAGACTGTTTTCAGGTATTCATGGGGAAGGATGTGATTGCTGCTCTGTGTCTCTGGACCAACACACGTGCTGCATATTTTTTTCGAGACAATCCCCGCATTAGTTCTAAGAAATTTATGGGTAAAAAGTGGTGTAAGGTCAGTGAGGAAGAGATGTATGTGTACATTTCATTGCAGCTACTCATGGGACTAACACATTTACCCAAGATATCTGACTATTGGAGTACATCACCACTGTGCCAGGGGCCACCTGTTTTCAGATCTGTTATGAGTCGTAATAGATTCTCAGATTATTAGATTTGTGAGGTTTTCACACCATGATGATGCTGTCCCCAGGATGCCTATGACAAGAATTTGTACTTATTTGGAGTTGTTATGTGTTAAGTGCATGGAACATTTTTCTGCAGGTGAAAATTTTGCAGTGGATGAGTCACTGATTTTGTTCAAAGGCAGATTACACTTCTGACAGTTCATAAAAACAAAGCGTAAGCGCTTTGGTATGAAACTCTTTGCATTGTGTCCTAGTGCTAGTAATGCAAGAGGCTACACCTGGAATTTTTGCTTATATACACCTGCAATGTATGAGGAGATGAGACAAGACCCACAGCTTGCTATCCTAAGCAAGTCTGAGCGTGTGCCTGTACATTTAATGCACTCACTTCCGAATCAGGGAAGGCACGTTGTCTTAGACAACTAGTACTCTTCCCTTCATCTGGCTGAATATTTGTTGAACAAGAAGACACTGACTACTGGGACCATTCGGACAAACAGAGATGTGCCTGATATTATCTCACGCCAGAATCTTCAGAAAAAACAGTCTGTATTTGGACGAAAAGAGGATCTGCTGATCGTCAAATTTTGTGACAGAAGATTGGTCCATGTTATCACAACCAAGTATACAGCAGGGTACAAAGAACAATCATGTCATGTCAAAGGTGAGGGGAGGGAGATGCTGGAGAAGCCCCTGCCTATTCATCATTACAATGACCAGATGGGTGTAGTTGATATAGTTGATCAGCTGTTGGAACCATATGATCCAACCAGGAAATCTTACGCATGGTTCAAGAAGATTGGTGTACATATGATGTCTAGAATGGTACTCAATGCTAGAGTAATATATCAAAACTTGCATAAACGTAGCACTGGGTTCAGTGAATTCATAAAGCTTGTTGTTCACAAGATGTTGCAAGAGTACAGTCTGGGGTATGCTAGCTTGTGTGTGGTACAGGAAGAACAACAGCACCCCAAGAAAAAACCCAGAAGAACAGGAGTTCCAATGCCAGCAGCAAGTGCACAGCCCCCACCACCACCAGCAGGTGTATAACCCAGCACGTCAGGAGCTGCAGCCACACCAGTGGTTCATGGACTAATGACTATACCAAGCACAGCAAACACACAAAGGCCACATAGACGGTGCAGGATTTGTACTACTGTGGGCAAGAACAAATGGACAAGAAAATACTGCCCTGCCTGCAAGGATTTACCTGGATTATGTTCTCCTGAACATTACTAGAAGTATCACAGCCAGCAGTAAACATAATCCCATGCCCTATTTTTTTCTTTTGTTTTTACAAGTTTTCTTTACCATCCCTTTTACTACAAGTCTTTCTTCATTTATTTAGTTCTTATATGCTTGCTCAATACATACACTTCACACAGTACACACACACAGCACTGCACCTACATATAAAACTGTGACACTAGCGCTGTACTTTGTGTGAGCAAGTGTTGCTACGAGTTGTCCACACTTTCGGCCACAAAGGACCATCCAATTTTTGCATGATATCATCGTCATTTGCAAGGTAAATATATATATAATTTTTCTGTGTATTCTGTGATTTTCAGGCTAATATATTTTATAGTTATCCAAGTATGAATGGATTAGTGCAATATACATAAAATCAAAGAAAAAAGTAGTTTACTTATTATTTTTTTACTCAGATGACAACTTGTGGGGTTTCTCTGATAGAAAACATAAAAATAGATAGTATAGTGTGAACAGGGTGGGTGTGAGAAGAAGTTGAAGACTACCCCATGCACGATGCGGAGGAGTGGGTGGGCAGTCGGTTCGGCAGGGAAACGTTTGTTTACGTAAGGTTGACGGGTCAGTAACGAAGGGGTTAAGGTGTAGTTGTCAATATTTGGAGGAAAATCATCCGCATCTGTTGTATCACCAGAGGTAAGGAAGTATATAACACATTTCCAAAGGGGATCTGACTTTTGCACTGTGGCAATGTGTGCTTGCACAAGGTTGACAGGAGGGGATCTTGACTGATGAAAGTGACATGGCAACTGAGGGTGTCTGCTACCACGTTTGCTTTTCCATGAACAAAATGGAATGTTGGCATGAATTCTTGTATGGTGAGAAATGAATGTGCTAATTTGTCTATGAGATTTTTCCCTTTGAAGAGGTGTAAGATTGGTTGGTGGTCTGTGTGGATATGTATCTTGTAACCAAGTATTATCTCTTTGAAGTGCTTAAGGGCGTATATTACAGCTAGTGCTTCTATTTCCATTACTGAGTGATTTTGTTCATGTTGAGTGTGCATCTAGCATAGACAATTGGTCTGAGTTTTGTGTTGTGTTGTTGCATGAGGACTGCGCATATACCTGTGTAGCAAGCGCCTATGTATGTTGTGAAAGGAAGCTTGTGGTTTGAAAAAGCAAGGACAGGTTCCATCGTTAAGGTTTGTTTTAAGTCATTAAAGGCTTTCTCTTGGTCAGGTGTCTAGTTAAAGGGAGTGTTTTTCTTAAATAAGGCAGTTAAGGGTGCTGCTATACAAGCATAACCTTTAATATACCGTCTGTAAAAACCTGATAGACCAAGGAATGAACATAGGTGCTCAACAGAAGTAGGGTGTGGAAAACCAACGACTTCCTTGACCTTGTCCTGCAAGATTAAAATTCCTTGTGAATTAAGGACATGCCCTAGGAACTGTATTTCTCTCTGAAGGAAGGAACACTTCTTAAGCTTCAGTTTGAGTCCTGCCTTTGCTTGTCATGAGAAGACAGTGTTAAATGTGTGTTGGTGTTTGCCAACAGATTTGGAAGTGATGATAATGTCATCAAGATACATGAAAACTGAGTGTCCTAGGAGGCCTACAAGTACTGTGTGCATGAGACATGTGAAAACAGAGGGGGCTGAAACAAGATCCATAGCAAGGCATTTGAACTGAAATTGTCCATTGTTCATGCTGAATGCTGTGAGAGGTCTAGACTCTATATCAAGGGGAATCTAGAAATATCCTGAGATGAGGTCCAAGGTTGTGGGAACAACATTATTTTCACCAACAGTGTAAGATGTCATGTAATACCAGAATGGGGTGTGTTTCTGGGAAAGTTTTAATTCTCTGAAATTCACAACTAGGTGGAAGGAACCATCGTGTTTGGGAACAACAAAGACAGGGAAATTCCATTCAGAGATTGAAGGTTTGATTATGTCTTGTTTGATCATGTCTGTTATGAGGTTATCTACAATCATATGTTTACTGTGTGATAATCTGTATGCGGGAATGTAATGTGGTTTTGTGTTTTCCCGAAGTGGTATATGGTGCTGAATAAGGTTTGTTACTCCAAGGGGTTCAGCTGACAATGCGATGGTTTGTCTAAATTTGTTGCAAAGAGTAAGCTTGTGCACCAGGGAAGGTTTGATCCACACTTTGGAGGTGATGTGAGTAGCGGAGCAAGTAAAAGGCTGCTTTGTTTTATGGTTTTACTCTAGTAAATCATAGCCAGTTGTCTTGTTCAGAGCCAGTCAAGATCTCTGCTAGGAAGAAAGGCAACTGACCATGAAGGGTGTAACGGTTGCCTCTACATCAATTTTTGGTCGTAGAGTAATATTTACAATGTGACAGAAATAGGTATCTACATGGTTGAGTGATACACTCAATATTGTATTAAAATATTTACAATTATGATACATAAAAAGGACATAGCATATTTTAATCATACATGGTGAAATATGAAATATAAATATTCCTTCTGTGGACGTGTGCTTCTCAACGGTCTATCGTTGTGCGGACCAGGTGTCCTAAGGTTCAAGGTCATATCGACCCAATTACAGTGAAGTGGCCTCTTGTCGGGTTCCGGTGAGACCTGACGCTCAACAGCAGTTTGGTGCTGCTGCTGCGAAGTACCCGAAGTCGTATTTTTTATATCTTGTAATGTGACGTCCTGTGACGTGTAACATAACTTATTCTAACAGGGAAGAGTCCAGGGTGGACGCCCCTGGCAAGACATACATAGATACCACCGGTGGAGCGATGGAGTAGCCAGTGATGTGGTCCCCATTATCCCCGACCTGCAAGGCTGGAAGGAATCTAGAGAGGCATAGTGAAAGCAGGGATAGGAGTGCAGTCCTGATAGCCAATGGATATGTGTGTGTGTGTGTTTATATGTGTATAGCATCTGATCGGCAAAGCGGGAGGTGGATTGACTAAGTTGTAAATAGGTAATGACGTCGATTTATTTTATTTATTATTATTATTATATTTTATTTATTTTATTTATTTTTTATTTATTTATTTATTTATTGCCCCCTCTCCTCCGCCAATTCAGCGATCCCACTTCGAGTCGCGCCCAGGGCTGAAAATTAAGCATTGCAGCACTTCGAGCTGGTATTCCAAATCTGGTGGGCAAGGAGTTGTGTTTGTGGATTTACCTAGTTGTATCTTACGGGAAGGGGAGCTACGCTCGTAGTGTCCCGTCTCTGTATCTCACCATTTCTAAATTGCTCTTAAATTCATGTATTGTTTTTGCACACTTGTTTCGTCTAGTATGTTCCATACATCCACCACTTTGTAGGGAAAGCTGTTCTTTTTCAGGTGTGTAGGTTTAGGTCACATCACCCAATGATTGGGCCATCTATGAGCTCTGAGCTTTCATCTGGAAAGGTAATAGCTGTTGATCACAAGTCCAAGACGTGGTCTAAGATCGTGGTGGTGAATCGCACATTCGAGGCCAGGGTGAGCTTCCTTAGGTGTAAATTATTATTATTATTATTACTACTGTTATTATTATTATTAGTAGTAGTAGTAGTAGTATCATTATTATTATTGGTAGTAGTATTATCATTATAATTATTTTTATGTGTAGCATTGCGAATGATGAATAGGAGAGAATAAGATAAGGACAAAGAGGCGGAAAGACAAAGCAATATAATTAAGAGTAATGATAGAAAGACAGACAGGAGGAGGGAAGGAGAGCATACAAGGAAGAGGAGGGAGAGTACAAGAAGGAAGAGGATGAAGGATATGCGAGGAAGAGGAGGTTGAGGATGAAGGACATACGAGGAAGAGTAGGGAGAGTACTAGGAGGATGTACGAAGAAGTGGAGCAGGAAAACAATATGAGACGGCGGCGGCGGTTACGAGGGTCGATGTTTCATAGGGAAGGAGGCGGAAAAAGAGGAGGAGGAAGAAGCTACCCATGGCCAGGTGTAGATAAACAGGATGCGAGGGCCAGTGGTCCGCTGTGTTGTCGAGTCACGAGTGTGAGGCCCTCAGTTCGAGTCCCGCGCCGCTGGACGGGAATCGTCTGGTCTGGTCCCGACCGTAACGAGATCCAAGAAGCGTGAATGATCTCTTCAGGATGTGTTTCGTGGTGATAATCGGTATATAATTACCCCCACGCATTCGCTTTGTTGTGCTTTTGAATTCCGACACTTCTCTCCGATTTCCAGCAGTGACCGTTAATTGCCTGCTTTAGTAGTCCCCAATACATAAGAGGGTATAGATGACTGCCGCAGCTGCTTAGCGGCTCCTGGCGTAGAGTCCTCATATTTTAAGGAGGGCACTCCCCCCTCAACGTACCCAACATTCTTTTAGTTGAAAGTCGTGGTAAAAGAATATTACTACGCTTTCGTGCTGAGATTTCAACTCCTAAGCCATCGGGGTGTCAACAGAGACGAATAAAATCGCCTGATAGTCCGGATAAAGAGAAGTCTCATCAGGTACGGATAGGTCAACTTTGGGGTAGGGGTGGTTGAAGGGATGCGGGAGCTCGTGGACGCCCCCAGCAGTGTAGGTGTCATTACCGAAGGTGCTGTGCGTCTGTTGCGCTCAGTTGTAGTTGGATTAAAATTATGTGCAAGTTCACTTACGCACACACACAGGGTAACAGTGGCGCTCGTAGCAGCAGCCTAAGGTCAGTCTGTTGACCTCGCCTTCTAGACTTAAAGAACCTACTGTTAATGAAGTGATACAATGTGCAGCCCCCATTACACGGACCCAGTAATACAAATTGAAACGAGTGTGCGATTACCCACCAACTTCAGTAACCAACAGTATGGAGAAAGTAACATGGTGTTCACAACAAGCCAACTATCATGGGTGGAAACATTCGCCGCACTGATCTGACACTATTCCTCTCAGTGTGAACGTCCCCAAGGGATTTATACTTAGTAAGGTCAAAAATCTCGGCTTCCACATACAACGCAATACAACACCGCATATTGCATCAAGTGTGCACCACCCTCCAACGGACGACCTCCTCCGACCTTATCGTCATTGATAAGGTCCAGAACACTTGGTCATTGATACTGCGAGTGGTTATTACAAGGGAAGGATTGCCACCATTATAAGCGAATAACAACGTTTAGCCGTAACCAATGTCTTTGTTGGTCTGTATGTGTGTTTGGACTTGGCACTAAATAGAAGTCACCGGATTTTGCTGTTGGGTTTGAACGCGGACCCATGACGTTGGAATCGCGACAGAAACCAACTCGCCAATAGGCATATGAACAAAAGGGTGAGAGAGAGAAAGAGAGAGAGAGAGAGAGGGGTATGACCGAGGGGACCCATGTCAAGAGGGGAAGCGGTACCACGGAAATGGGATGATATCTCTCCCCTCTTGCGCTCAACTAGGTGAGGAGAGAGATCATGGCTTACTGAAAGGGGGGGGGGGGTTATGGAATGTTAAATGTTAAGACAGTTGTTGCGGAGAAGGCTTCACTAATTTGAATGAAATCGCCTGATGAAGGTTAATCAAGACTTCTTCGAGGTGTGTTTAACCCTTTTGATGCGTATGGGATGGGAGAGCTCCCTCCAGCCCAATAAAATTGCCTCACGGCAGCAAGAGCAAGTACTGAAGTAAAACGTGGCAAGACGGTTAAGGTGTGGCCCTTGTTGTGAGGGGGGAAGGCTTGTTATGTGCCATGTGAATGATGGCGAGCGCTAACGAGGGAACTCACTGAGAGAGTCTTGGGGACTTCAAGTCGTGGGAGGAGGTCGTAAGTTGTGGGAGGGGGACGTCCTTCTAACCCCATCATCCCATTGGCGTACTGTGAACATATTACACAGGTTGACGCCGGATGGTTTTTGTTCAAGTTAAGCGTGGCAACCCCGTCGCCACCGAAGGAGTGCCCCGGAAATGAATGAAACAGCCTGGTGCCAACCAGAATACTAGGAAAAGTGTCACTCCTTAGGTAAGTGACGAATGATGATGTTATATTCTGTCGCCAGACGGTTTTATTGAAGTGAAGGGCTCTTTAGTCAGGTGGTTTTTTTTTTTTTTGTAGAGGTGTTGGTGGGGACCGGGGAGGGGTTGCACTGTATCCACGAGTGTTGGTAAAGTTGAGGATACGGTGTCAGGAAGGGTAGAAAAATTGGTAGTGGTCCTAATGTTGGTAAGGTTGTCCGCACTACAGAGGGTCTTAACTCGTTCGATATAGTAACGTGTCGCGCCAGACGATTTTATTCAGCGGTGGGGACATCACAGGGAAAATGTTTTAAAGAGAAAGAAAGGACAAGCAGTGAGAGGAGGTTATGGAGGAGGGTACGGGGAAGGGAGTAAGAGGAGGGTAGGGAAAGAGAAATAGATAGAGGAGGAGGAGGAGGACGGGTGAAGTGTGTGAACTAGCGAACCGTGGAGTGAAAGAGGGATATATGAAGTGGAGTCAGATGAGAGTCGGAAGGAGGGTAGGGATGGAAGGATGTTGGAAAGAGAGAGAGGGGTGATAGTAGGGGAGGGATCCATAAAGTAGAAAGTGGATAGGGATATAGGAAGTGGAAGAGATGTAAAAGGCATGAGGAGAGAGTAGGGAGGGAATGAATAAGAATAGGGGAAGAGAGAGTTGCAATATAGGGAGGTGGGGGAAGAGAGGTCGGGAGGGAGGGTAGAGAGGTGTGCAGCTTGTGAGGATAAGGTCATAAGTGGCACGACGTATATTTTTCTTTCATCGAGCTGATACGTGCCAGGTAACTTTATTCATTAACCCATTCAACTCCGATGACAAGATGCCTTGTCATTTGGTCAAATAAAACAAAAAAATCATAAAACACCAAACTGTTTGATCAAACACCAGAAAAAATATGACGTCAATCCTCGCTTCGCTCGCAGCGAAGCGAGGACTGACGTCATATTTTTCTGGTGTTTGATCAAACATTTTGGTGTTTTATGATTTTTTGTTTTATTTGACCAAATGACAAGACATCTTGTCATCGGAGTTGAATGGGTTAAATGGGTAGACCTGCGGCTGAAAGGAGTGTTTACTGGTCGAGACCCATTTCAGGTCGAGGTACGCAGCCGAACTGAATCAGATAGTCTAGTGGTGGCGAGAAGGAAGAATGTGAAAAGTGCCCCCTCTTAGAAGGCGGTGAAAACAGCAACGCCTCAGTGACATGCCCTCCCCCCCCCCCATCCCTCAAGGCTGGATGGAACTACTTGCCGTGAACAGAGTGAAACCTGTAGGGGAGTTCTTCTTCTTCTTCTTCTTCATCTTGACCCAGTTTGAGTTTGTGTACTACCTTCGACCTTTTTATAAATTGCACGACTTTTGCAGTGCCTGTCTCACTTCGGTTTGAATAATTTTACTGTCACATAGGCATACATACATATATACACATACATATTCACGCATACATGCACACATACATACATACACAGGCATGCATGCATATATACATACATACAGAAGTATATACACATACACAAATACCTATATACATCATTCATACATACATACTTATACACATGGCGCTGTGGTTAGAGCTCTGGCCTGCCACTACGGAGGTCCGGGTTCGACCCTCGCCCGGGGCTGAAATAATATCAGTATCGCAGCGCTGAGGGGTATTACTCCAACTCTCGTGGGCGGGGAGTTGGGGGTGTGTGTGTGTGCAAGGTCATAGCATTACCCATAGATCGGACCTACGAGCTCCGAGCTCTCTTCCAGGAGGGAAATAGCTGTCGATCACGAGTCCAACACGTGATCCAAAGACCAAGTGAATACATATTTGTGGATTAGTGCTGTTATGATGATGATGACGATGATGGTGACTGATAGGTTTCACCAATTACTTATAGTGAAATTGTTGGGTTGCGATCCGTACGTAGGGGAACCCCATCTGTTGTAGATTACCTCCCGCTAACTTAACCAAAAATTACCAATATTTAGAATGGAAGCTGTAGAGCGCATCACCGCACTAATAAGCTGTGGATCGGTGGGGGGGGATGTGTATCCACATCCTCCTCTGCCCGGTGGCGTGCCTGGAGAGGACGTGGGCAGGGAGAAAGGTTAGGTTAGGCGCAGTGCAGCGGAGCTTCTGGCAGAAGGGTGTGTTCGGCTCTGCCTGTAGTAGGAGGTGTTGGTTATTTGGAGTCAAATTAAGGAGACTGAGGGTCAGCCGGCCGCACAGTCGCGTAGGTAGGCTGGCAGGTAGAAAACTTGTGGGGGGGGGGGCTGGTAGTTAGGGACATAGGTAAGTAGTTTAGCAGACTGGCTGGGAGGTAGGTGGCAGACAAGCTGGCACGCTAGCAGGATGGTAGGCGGGTCAGCAGGGTGACTGTTACGCTAGCAGGCAGGCGTCCTGGCTGATTGACACATGGGGCCGTATTCATTTAGAAAAGGATATGCTTATACTTGCAAAATATGAAGGAAATCCTTCTACTTGTATTCATAAAAAAATCAAGCAAAACCTTTTAATTGTCGAGCAAAAGCATAACCTTATAATCGCATAAAAGTAAATGGTTATACATAAACAAGACCCTTTACTTCAGATAAAGAGCATATGCTTCAAGATGGCTGAGTCTGGTCAGTAGCAGACTACAGTTAGAAGTAAAAGGTTGTTTTGCCCAACTCTCGGCACGATGGCAGAGTTTGTGGATGTGAAGCATGTTAAACATTACATGCCCCGTTTACCTACACCTGATCGTGATTTTAAGATGTTATTCCGTTTTGAAGAACAAAATGTACAGTGGCTTGCGGACATAATTTTAGGCACCCATGAAGAAACTCGGGGAGGCGCCTTGTCATCTGTCCATAGAATGAAGATATGTTTGCTTTGTGGATGTGAAGCATGTTAAACATTACATGCCCCGTTTACCTACACCTGATCGTGATTTTAAGATGTTATTCCGTTTTGAAGAACAAAATGTACAGTGGCTTGCGGACAGAATTTTAGGCACCAATGAAGAAACTCGGGGAGGCGCCTTGTCATCTGTCCATAGAATGAAGATATGTTTGCGTTATCTCAGTGATCCTGGCTATCAAAAAGGTATCGGTCAAGAACTTGGTGTTAGCCAAGCTACGGTATCACGGACTGTGAATGCAGTAGTTGATAGCATAATTGCTCATGCGAATTAATGGATAAAGTTTCCAACTACCAACAGCGAATTAGTAGAGACTAAACAGGTATGGCAAGGGAAGTATATGTTTCCGACAGCTATTGGTGTGATTGTACTCACATAGGGATACCGAAACCAAAACTGCATGGAGATGAGTATATTAATCGAAAAGGTCGGTCTACCCTGAATGTTCAAGCCACTTGTAATGCCAAAGAAATGTTCACTAGTGTTGGATGTTAGTTGGTCTGGATCCGTGCACGACTCGAGGATATGGAGAAATTCACAAGTGTGTTTACAATTAAGAACTAAACGTAATGTTGTGCTACTTGGTGATGACTGGTATGGGATAGAGCCATGTCTCATGACTCCATTTCGGAATCCTACATCTCCTGCTGAGGTAAAATATAACAAGCTTTTCAAAAAAGAAAGAGTAATAATTGAGCGATGCTTTGGCCAACTCAAACGTCGATTTCCTATCTTACAGTACGTTTGTCGCGTGAAGTTGGAAAACGTACCAAAAATAATCGTTGCCTGTGTCATGCTCCATAATGTTGCAAAAACCTTAGGCGATCCTGACCTCGAACCAGCTGAAGAGATACCAGAAGAAGATGAAGAAAACCATGACAACAATGATGATGAACTACCTCTTCGCCAACAAGGACAAGAAATCAGAAACAACTTGAGTATTGTAATACACAATTTTAATAATTAAAGTGAATGTTACAAGTATTTTGTTAAACAAATTGGCTATTGATGAAAATAATGAAATCACAAATTTGGAAAATGAAATAACATTTACTGTTTGAACTAACACAAATTTAACTAATTGGCTATTTATGAAAATAATGAAATCACAATCACAGTGTTTCCTGTTGCTTCCTCACGTTGCTGCATATTTTCCAACTTCTTTTCATAGTATCGTTGTTGTACTACACTCGTCTTGTACTGCTGCAAAAGTACTAATCGTTGGAGTTCTTTAGTTGTCATTCTTCTAGTTTCACCAGTTTCATACTCCGCTGTCGCTATTTTTTTTTTTTTTTTTTTTTCTTTTTTTCGGTGGCAATGGTTGCACATCGAGACTAGTACATGATTGCTCATGAGCTGCTTTACTCTCGCTTCGCTGTACAGGGTAACAGATAAATCCGTACAAACTTTGAAGAGGTTTTAAGCACTTAAAAAGTAACATATGGCAATTCTGATTGTTTCCAGATACTTCCATTTGTCTAATAATTTTGCCAGTTGTATACTAGCACCGGTGCAATAAACATCAAGCAATGGAACAAGCCAAACGTTCAGCCATATGCGAACTTCGTCGCGCGGGTCACACTCCTAGCGCCATAATAAGGATGCTAAAATACTCCAGACAAACTGTTTACGATGTTTGTAAACGTTTTGATGAGACCGGCGAAGACCAACGAGCTGCTCACAAGCCCAGAAGGGGCAGAATTCTAACACCTCGCTTTTTAGCTGGTCTCAAGAGAAGTGTCAATGCAAATCCAGCCTTACCATTATCGACATTGGCAAAGAAGAGAGGTGTCAGCACAATGACAATTCACAGAGCATTAAAGAAATTGGGATTAACCTCATTCTCACAAGGAAAAAGACATCTTTTGACACGAAAAATTAAAGAAATCCGCTTGACCAGGTGCCAAAAGCTGTTGAACTGGATGAAGTCGAATGGCTCAGTCATCGTTTTTTTCCGACGAGAAGATTTTCACAGTTGATGCGACTTTCAATAAGCGGAATGATCGCTGGATAGCCTCCTCATCCTCAGAGGTTCAACACAAGACAACGACGAAGAAACCAGCAAGTGTCATGGTGCTCTGTGTGGTGTCAACTGAGGGGGACGTCTTCACTCACTTCTTCAACAACAAGGAGAAAGTCAATGCCGTTGTCGATTGCAAAGTTCTAGAAGAGAAAATAATACCCTGGATGAAAGATAAGGCTAGTGGCAACCAGTTTGTCTTCCAACAAGACTCGGCTCCAGCCCACACAGCGAAGAGGACCACCAACCTTCTCGAAGGGTCAAATGTGCAGTTCTGGAACAAAGAGTTGTGGCCCTCAAATTCGCCAGACCTAAACCCTTTAGATTATTATTTTTGGGCGCGAATTGAGCCCAAGGCATGTGACAAGCCACACAGAAGTATAACAACCCTGAAGACAGACATCAAGAAGGCTGTGGGTTCATTATCAAAGTCTGAGATCATCAACGCTGTATCCAAGTTTCGTAAACGCGTTGAAAGCGTCATAACAGCTGAAGGTGGTTACATTGAATGAAATCATTGTTCTTATTGCCTTTTCTAAATATACTGAAAATTTCATAACTCTCCGAGATATTAATCTTAAAACATGTGATAAGAAGTTGTACGGATTTATCTGTTAGACCCTGTATAGTTTTTTTTTTTTTTCTAAGAAGATTCCTCTTCATGACAACCAATCTGCATGGCCCGCCGAATTCTTCCAATCGTTGGATTCGTGTCACCTTCCATAGCCTTTAGCAAACTCTTCTCCCAATTCAATAATTTGATAGCTTTATTTCCTGTTTTTCTCAAATCCGTTTTACGCTTCGACCTTGTTTTCATATTGTTTATTTTTTCAGTAAACTTTTGGTGTCGAGCTGCTTTCCAAACGTTGCTTCGTATTTCTTCGTAAGAAGTTCAATTGCTTCATCCTTTTTACGTTTTGTTTTGGGAATTTGCGATTTTTCCAAAATGACAGGTGCAGCGGCAACTTCTTCTGCAATGAACTGTAGTTCGTTATTAGGATTGCTTGCACTTTCATTGTCACTCGCTACATGAGTGATCCATCTTCACTAATACCAAAACCTGCAAAGAAAGGGAGATTGTTAAAAACTGACTACTACGAATTTTATGTGATACAAAGAGCATGAAGTCCCACTGTACTGCATAAATCAAGTGAGGGAAGCAGGGGGACAAACAGCATTTTTTATATTATGCCTATTAATAAAGTATAATAAGCATAAATATTTAAGATTTTTTATATTTTCTTATTTATATTGTATTTAGTAATTTTGCCATGCTTATAATGTTACCTGAAATAATGTAGGAGAGCAATCACCACACACCTCCACTCAGCAACCACCAACGCAATAGTAAACTCGTGTACGGGAAACGGACATCACATCAGAAATCTTACGAGTTACGACACGTTCAAACATGTAACTATGTAACCCGGCGCTCCCGAAACACGAGTCATTCTTTTACTTCTGCTTGGAGGATATCCTCCCAAGTATAAGGTAATCATTATGAATATGGAAAGAAGGATATGCTTATACTTCTGCCTTTTGCTTGAGAGCATTACCTTATACTTCTACCTTATGCTTGCAAGGATATCCTTCAATTTTATGAATACGGCTTCATGGTCTATTGGAGATGGGTAGACCTGCTGGCAGGTTAATTGCCATGAATGGAGATTGTTAGGAAGGTGGGGCTACCTAGTAGGTAGGTAGCTGGGCTAGCAGGTTGTCAGGGAGGAGGAAGAGGTGACATTTTTTTGTATGTACATGGGAGGATGGATTTATTTGTTTGATCGTTCTCAGCTTTGACGTCAGCAACTGTTACTCTGGTGAAGTGTTTGTTTGTCATCGCGATTACCTTTGTTTTTTATTTCATTTGTTTGTTTACATGTCTATTGTTACCTGCCCACGTCTACATGAAATATTGTAACCACTTCTGCCGCTGTGGAGCGTTTGATTCCGATTTCGCCCGGCAGTTGCCGGAGACTGCCACTTGGCCGTGTGGAAGGACTAGAAAACATCCTGCGGTGGATCTCTGGTGGTGAATCGAAAGCTTGCTGATTTCACATTCGCTTAACCAAAGGTTTGAATCCCACACTCCTCTACGATTCCCAGCAGTGACTGTTACAAACCCTAACAGTTCCCAAAGTGCATAGTCCAAAGTTGACGGCTTCGGACTCAACTACTCAGCGCCTCCTGACCTTAGGTAAATGAATTTGTGCCAAGAGCTTACCCCTTCCTTCACACACACACACGCGCGCACACGCACACACAAATGGATAAAATTGTTAGGCGTTAGCCAGGACAAAGTCCAGCTCTAGATAGAGTGGCTACAGCCAGGCCATTGTAGTCATTTCTGTGTGACCCCGTCGCCCAACCTCCCCCCCCACCCCCCAGGCACTCAAGTGTATCGTAGTATTTGGTTCTGCCTTCCACCAGATTGTCGTAGGTAGTCTCATGGTAGTTCCCCGTTGTCTAGGTTACTGGTGGCGTAACCGGAAGCGTGCTGGTTTCGCATCTGCTTGGTTTTGGGTTCGAACCCCGCATTCCTCTCTGATTCCCAGTAGTGACTGTTAATTACCTGACCCAGCTGTCCAACAGCATAGGGCGAAGGTGACGACTTTGCCCACAGTTACTTAGCGCCTCCTGGCGTAGGCTCCTCGCCACCACCACCACCACCTGAGGAGTCTTGTAGGAGAGACACCAGGGACCTTCAGGACAGACCGAACACTACCATTCTGCGCCGGAAGATGGGTTGGAGGGTGCGTGTGAAGGAAGAGGTGGACGTATACATAATTTATTTTCTTAACTTGGCTCGCGCTGTCTCCGTTAATATTGATGAATGGATGAATCTGTAGGTTTCAAGTTCCACCAAGATATTTTTCCGTGTTTTTTTTTTATGTGTATGTTTATAATGCCAAGGTATTTACTCCGACGAATGGTAGTGTTTTTGATGTGTATATTTAGCCAAGGTATTTCCTCCAACGGATGGTATACCCTTTGTTTAATGACCACTCCCCCGCGCCATGTTGAAGTGAAGAAAATGTACTGTAGAGTCGGAGGTGTATCCGTGTATGGGCTTACAGGGGAGAGCGAGCTGTGCGACGTCAGGGACCAGACTATAAAAAGCTCACTGTCACGGGTGCAGTGGAGGTGAGTTGCCTCCTGCTGATGAAGGGGCTCGGCGAGGGTTGGGGAGGGCGCCAGGGACACTCGCCGTGGACCGGGCTCGACTCGCCCTTGCCCTGAAGTTAGCCGTAGTGGATCTGAGTGTATGTACTTTGAAAGAAGAAGGCAGGCATAAGTACAAACACACACATGGAAGTCCTTGATAGAGAAGACTTAATTGGGATAAGAGAAACACAAGAGGACATTAAAGAAAAAAAAAAGGACAGTTATTGAAGGGACCTGAAAAATAACAGCTTTCCACACAAAGTGGTGGATGTCTTGAACAAATTAGACGAAACAATAGTGTGTGGAAAAATCATACATGAATTCAAGAGCAAACTAGATACTGCGAAATACAAATACGGGACACCAGGAGCGTAGCTCCCCTTCCCGTAAGATACAACTATGTAAATACACACGAGCGCGTGCACACACAAAAGACACACACATGTAAGGTCACATTACCTATAGATCGGGCCACATATGAATTCTGAGCTATCGTCCTAGAGGGTAACAGCTGCCGACCAGGAGTCCAATACACGATCCAAGAACGTGGTGAATCACACACACACACACAAACCTGGTTTGTATTGTAGGGGAGGGGAGAAATCGTGAGTGTCCGTAATGATATTTCCGCAGTGTTAGTTAATTGTATCAAGGAATAATTCGCAAAAATGAAGAAAAATAACGAAAAGTCCGACTCGAAAGGAAACTGCGAAGCAGAGCCACCTGATAACGAATTGACGAACCCCGATGGAAACAAACATTTCATCACGCCGACCACGACTAGGGAGCATCACAAAGATGCTTTTTCTGGATTTAATAAGTATGAAAGCAGGAGTCTAAGTAGTATCTTAGAGAAAGAGAGGGAAATGAGCAAGAATAGAATACGGTGGGAGAATGAAATTATGGAATTAAGAAACGAAATTGTTGGATTAATGGACTGCCTAGCGCAAGCAAACGTAGATATCCCCGACCTGAGGAGAACTAACATGGACCTGAGAAACGACATTAAGGGAATGAAAAAGGAATTAAGAGAGCTGAAGAGTGATAATGAAAAGAAGAGAATTAATTATGCTACCAATAGCGAAAACTTAGAAACAGAGGTAGATAACAAAAACAGGAAATAACTGAAAAAATCGAAGAGAACTTAGGTGAGGAAAGTATCCAAAAGATTAAGAAATGGAAGGAAAACATTGAAAATAAAGAAATTGCTTTCAAAGAAATAATCCAACAACGAATACAGGATAATGCAAAAGACACAATTGTCCAAGTAATTAATGATAAAGCAAATCGGGTCAGAGACACGGATAGGAACAAATGTAGTATATGGGCCAAAAGAAAAACATGGTTTGACGAGATTCATGAGAGAGAGAAAAAAAAAAAAAAAAAGAGACCGCAATAGAAATCTAAGAAGAAATTCATGAGAGAGCACAAGACGCAGGTAAAGACTTTGAAGAAACATATAGGATCGGTCGCTACTCTAAGGATAGAAATCGACCCCTAAAGATAAAACTAAGATCACAAATGGCGGTAGAAGACATATTTGAAAAAGTAGGTAACTTGGCAAGGAGTAAAAAATACAATAAGATATGGATAAAAAGGGAAATGAGTACTGAGGAATTAGAAAAAGAAAAGACACTAAGAGGTGAAGCAAAGGAAAAAACGCGAAAAGAACGGAGACAGAAAGCAAGGAATTCCATTGGAGAGTAATCGACATGAGACTGAGGAAATGGTACATCAGAATGGGCGAACCAAAGACAGAAAAAAAAAAAAAAAATGAGAGAAGAAAATTGAAAGTGGCCTATACCAACATCAACGGATTAATTTTAGGACTGAACGAACTTAATGATTACCTGTTAGAAGAGAAGTCAGACATAATGGGAATTGTGGAGACTAAACTAAGGGACGAAATACCATCCATCGATGTTGGAAATGGACTATATAATTACTGAATTAAAAACAGAGACAAGAAACAAGGAGGAGGAATCATGTTCTTGGCCAAGAAAAACTTGAATGTGACAAAAATAGCGAAGGGCAAAGGTAATGTAGAACTAATCATGATAAAAGTTGAAGACAAGATCATGAAAAGTAGAAAGTTTGTGGTGACTTATGTGCCCCCAAAAACGAACGCTTGGAACGAGAACGAGCATACGAAAATGTTAGAGGATACAAGGCAATCATTAAACGATATACTAATGGGTGGGGGTAATCTGGTAATTATGGGGGACTTCAATTGCAAAGAAATTTGTTGGGAAAACATGATTGTGCGAGGAGGAGACGACCTGTGGGGTAATGTACAACTAGATATGACCATGGAATACACAATGACTCAGTGGGTCAGTGAAAACACCAGATACAGAAACAACGAAGAGCCGTCGAAACTAGACTTAATATTTACAAAAGAACCTGAAAATATGGATAAAATCCAATACAAGACACCAGTTGGAAAGAGTGACCATATACTCATTGAAACTGAACTAAAAGAAGAAATATACATGGAGAGAAATGAAAAGCATAGGAAAGGAAGATTGATGTACAACAAAACAGACTATGCAAAACTAAAGAAATTTTTCCAGAATGCAAACTGGGATAATTTTTACATGGAAGAGACAAAAATGGAAGAGAAATGGAATATCTTGATGGGTAATTACAATAAAGGGGTAAATAAGCATGTAGATAGATAGATAGACTTTATTTGGCAATAAATCAATGTACATGAAGTGCAAATAATGACAAGAACACATAGTTCGAAATAATAAATGTAAATTGCTGAGGATAACACAAAAAGCATGAACGCTTATTTCCATTGTGGTCCTCATCAGGTAATTTTTCTACATTAAGTCACACAGACAAACATACATAGGGGGTTGAGGGGACTAGAGACACTCATGAGTAATACCAGTCACTACACATATGACACATAAACATTGTTATAGTTTTGCTAATATTACTGAAATGTTTGTACACATAGGAACATTGAGTCCATATATTTGAGCACCATCCAAAAGGAACATTGCATTAAGCAAAGGAACAACAAAATAATGTTAAACTGTAACAAAACAGTATGAGTGAGAACTATATCGGAGTAGTACCATTAATATACTGCATTTTTCTACATCTGTATCAACATGTATGAGTGAGTACTATATCAGAGTTGGACCATTAATGATAAACTACAATATTCTACATCTGTAACAACATGTAGTTAGGGTGAATCTTACACTGCAGCTAGGGTCACCTATTAATTAAATCTAACATTTTACCTGAATCTCAGGACGGAGTGGGCAATTACTATGAGTAGTACATTATAACCTGAAGCACCAGAGGTAGGGTACAGGGGACCAGTACTCGAATGAGTAAAACAACAAGGAGAATGGGGAAAAAGGTCAGATCATAACTGTTCTCGGAACCTACCTGAGACATATGCCATATCATGACTGGCAAAACAAAGGTGGAAACCAATTTGTAAACATCAATCATTGTTATACTGAACTAAACTTCTGAAAAAGGGGGGGAGGGGAGGTCAGAAACAGTTATGAGTGAACGCAGATATGGGTGGTATTACTCATGGAATCAGGTATCCCTCACTAAGCTAGTAGTACACAAAATCAAGCCTGCTCTCTGTCCATAGCTGAGACATATAGTAACCCTTGACTTTTTCTTGAAGGTAACCTTGCTATTTGTCTTCTTAATGGACACAGGTAGTGAGTTCCATAGTTGAGCACCTGTGAAGTGAAAACTGTTTTTGGTGAAGGGACCTGCATGAGGTACAATAAGAGACTCTTGACTGTTCTGGGTTCGGTTCTCAGCCGATAATGTAAAATTACAGCTCACATATGAGGGAGCAGAATTATGAATGACATTGTAAACCTGGTTTAGCTTCAGCTGCTGGACACGATATTTTACTGGTAACATTCCTACCTTGCTAAATTCTTCAATACCAATATGACTACGTTGAGGTAGGTTTAGTATGAATCTAATTATCTTATTCTGTGTAACCTGTAGGCGGGACCGGTTTTTTCTGCTCAGACTACTGTACCAAGAGCTACAAGCGTAATCGAAGTGATGTTGTAACAGGGCTGAGACCAGAAGCTTCTTTGTTTCCAGATCAAAATTTCTGGCTTTTCTGTACAAGAATTTGACTTTATGTGAACACTTGGAAACAATCTTATGTTATAGCATTCCCTGAGAGGGACTGATCTAAGGGTATTCCAAGATAGGTTACCTCTTGTTTTGACTCCAAGACATTAACCCCACATCTGACCTGTACATCGCTGCATTTCCTGAGGTTGGGTTTGGATGCGAAGACAATACTTTTCGTTTTACCGAGGTGTAAGGACAGCCTATTATCTATGAGCCAGTCCTGGACCGATGACAGTTCGACACTCAGTTTCTCCTCTACTTCAACTGGGTCCCTACCTGAGACAATTAGAGCGGAGTCGTCTGCAAATAGCAGTAACTTACAGTGGACCGCACCTGGCATGTCGTTAATATAGACCAGGAACAGTAGCGGTCCTAGAATTGAACCTTGTGGTACACCACAAGTTATCTCTTTGTCATCTGAGTGGGCTTCATTTACCTGTACTAGTTGATTGCAACCTGTAAGGTAGGACTTGAACCAGCCAATATTCGCCACTCCTAATGCCTGAAGTTTTTTTAATAGAATATCATGGTCCACTGTATCAAATGCCTTTTGAAGATCCAACAAGACTAAACCCCTGTAATTACCTCTGTCGCATTCCTGTTTTATCAGATCGTAAAGGTATTTAAGCTGGTGTCTGTTGAGTAGTTCATTCTAAAACCAGATTGCATACCGTATAGTAGATTACGTTCCCTGAGGTAGGTACAGTCAAAGCCCTGGTATCCGGCCTTCTTTTATCCGGCACTTCAAATAACCGGCATATTTTTCACGAAAATCAAAAATTTGTGATAAAGATAGACGTATATAAAAAAAAAAAGCATGTGTTTAAAATCCCTGCGCGTGGTTGTAGTTGCTCTCGCCGCCACCAGGGCTTTATTGTGTATTTACCGCCGAACGTAACAAGTGTGATCCAGCCCATGGATCAAGGAGTGATTCAAAACTTTAAAAAGAATTATCGGAAAAGTTCTATGCGCAAACTAGTTTATTTTGAGGACGGTAGCATTTCCGAATTCCAACGTGGGCTTAATGTTAAAGATGCTATTTTTATGGAATCGCTAGCTTGGGAGGATGAAAAACAACAAACTCTAATGCGATGTTAGAGAAAATCATATCCGCAAATAATGTTTGAAGATCAGGAAGGGAATAAAAAATTTTGAGGGTTTTCCATCGGCAAGAAAGAATCGGTGGTGAAAGAATTGAAAGATGGGTTATCGCGCTAAACTTTGCATTAGTGACGAAGCGATACAAGTGTGTGTAGATATGGACAGTGACCGAGCAGCAACATTCTCACTTAGTGATGATGAAATTTTACAATCACTTCCCGATGAACACGCGAAAACGACAGAGGCAGATAGTGAAGAAGACGACCCTGAGATGAAAGTGTCGTGGAAGGATGCAGCGAAGGGTCTAGCAGTGTTTGTGAAATTTGCAGAACAATGCACAAACAAAGAGGAAAAAATTCTAAGCAGAGACATCATACATTTTATGAAAGTTGGTACAAAAAGTTTAGTGAAAGAAAACTCGAGTGTAGAGGTGAATGCACCCTCTCAGCCAACAACACTGAACGCGGCCATTCACAACTCCGTCGTAAAATTATCAGATGATGAATTAGATAACTGGTAATGCTGTGATGATTATAACTGATGTATATTGATTGGATTTACTCTATACTGATAGAATTTACAATATATAGACATGTGGATGTGTTTATTATTAAAGCGAATTAAGATCTATTAATAAGTAAAAGAACAATATAAATAAATGTATTTTTTTTTTTTAATATCCCTTCCCGTATCCGGCATTTTCTCGTATCCGGTACATCTTCGGCCCCATTGGTGCCGGATACAAGGGCTTTTACTGTATCTAACTGATTGTATACGGTATGTTCCAAGACCTTCGAAATAATACCTAGAATTGAAACAGGCCTGTAGTTACCTGCCTCAGTTTTTGCGTTTTTCTTGTAAAGAGGTGTTACCTGAGCCCTTTTCATGTCGCTTGGGATAAATCCTGAACCAATAGACAAATTTATTATGTGGGTTATTGGGGGAGTAATAATTGAGGCTCCATCCTTAACAAACCTCGCAGGAATGTCATCTAACCCTGTAGCCTTATTGGCACTTATGCTAGCCAGTAGTTTAAACACTTCTTTTTGGGTGATCTTATGCAGTTTGAAACACTTTGAGGACTTGTCCTTATAATACTCCTGAACGTACCTCAGCCCAAACTTCCCAGAACCTGTAGGGAGGGATTTAACTAGTTTTGTGGCAATGCTTGTGAAAAAGGTGTTGAAGTGATTGGCTATGGTGTTCCTATCAGAGTTGAGCTCACCGTTTATCAAGAGTCCTATCCTGTCTACTTTGTTACTAGGCTTTGTGTGAACTTCTAGGGTCTTCAGTGTTTGCCAAAGCTTCCTTGGATCGTGTTTGTTCTGGTGCACCATCTTATTACAATAATCAGCTTTGGCTTTATCCTTCCAATAATTCACCTGATTCCTATAGTACAGAAAGCCATTATAGTCCTGATTTCCACTTTTCCTAAATCTGGCAATAAATCTGTCTCTATCTCTAATTAAACCCAGTATCTCATTAGTCATCCAGGGCTCCATCCTCTGTTTTATTCGTATCTCTTTGAGAGGTGCTACTCTATCTATAATAGTAAGAAATGTGTACTTAAAATTAGACCAAGCCTTATAAGCATCGGTACAATTTAGAACTGGCGACCAGTCTGTCCTACCCAGTTCATCTACAAACTGTTCTCGTGAGTAATGCTTCATGGAACGAAGCTTCACTGTGTTGTGCTTGTTGAAAATCGTCTTCCTAGCTTTCCTAGTACAATATATGAGCTTGTGGTCACTAAGACCATAATCACAAGCACCAGACTGCGTTATCTTGTTACGATCGGAGACCAGAATAAGATCTATGATGGACCTGGATGTGCCTGTTATTCTAGTGGGCTCGTCAATCAGTTGTGTCAGGCCATGATATATTAGCAAGTTAATCATTGCCTTAATAAGGTTATTATTTGTACTTGCCAGATTCGTATTAAAATCACCTAGGATAATAATTTCTAGGTCATGCATATTGACCCGATTGAAACAGGTGGATTCTAATGCGCTATAGAAGGACATCTGTTTTGGTGGTCTGTAACAGACCCCGCATAAGATGGGATGCGATTTGGGTAACAATAATTCTATCCACACAGCTTCGAGCCCATCGTTACTCATAAGGTCTGTACGGGGGTTGAATGCTAAGTCGTTACATATGTAAGTACAAACCCCTCCTCCGGTCCTCTTTCTATCATTACGCACAGCACTATAACCTGGAATCGCAATTTCTGAGTCGGAGATGGTACTGTCTAGCCAAGTTTCGGTGACACCGATGACTGCTGCCCTGGTCCGCCACGCAAGTAGACGGAATTCGTCTATCTTAGGTAGAAGGCTTCTGGCATTTAAGTGTACGAAATGGAGGCCCCGCTTGTTGAAGCAGCTGAAATCACCCCCGGATGTTGACTGGGGGAAGGCACAGCGATCGAGGTTAACAGGTGAAGGGTCAACCTCACTGTCGGACAGGGGGGCTCCTGGTAGTTCCTTGAGTGTACACCCAATGCAAGTGAAGTGGAGAATGTCCTCATTCACCAAGGCAGCATTGTAGGTCTCGAGAGAAATTCCACAGCACTTGATGTGAGTCCATTTCCCACATGATTTGCAGCTGATGGCTCTGCTATTGCGACAGACTCCTTTTAGACAGCTTACACATGAGTGTTGTGGGACTCTGGTTGTAGTTGGTCCAGGACAGGGATGTACATCCCCACAGAGGAGGAGGGCGTAGGACACCAGAAGCTTGGAAGTGTTGGTTTTTCTCTTCGGTGTTATATGAGAACTTCCCCTATGCTTGGCTAATCGAATCCAATGCCATTTTCTGACTTCCGTTGTTGAGGTAGGCGGGGGAAGGAACTGACACAGAGTATGGTGGTTAAGAGAGATCTTAGAGCTTCTGTCTCTCACCCCAATGTTAGAGAGGAGCAGAGGGTAGCCAGGAATTCCCACTGCAACGTATGGAGGATGACCACTTGTAGCTATGTTAATCAGTAAGACCGCTCCCAGCATGGCTAAAAGCATACCGGTCATCCATGGCGCCATGTTGTAAATTTTCACGTGTATGCACTATTTACAGCGCCGATTACAAGCTCTTGAGCTGGGGACACTTAAGCACGTGTACTCGCTCGCAGTAACACTTCGGCCCCACTCAGGGGTTTAAACAAGTCAATTAAGATTTTTTCTCTGTGCCAGATTTATCCTTTCTGCCTTAATCACGAGGCGCATTAAAGTCAGGATGGTTAAAAGTTCGGGAATACACAAGACAGAAGTGAGAGAGAGCGTACATTAAATGCTGGTTCAACAAAAGATGCAGTGAGGCAAAAGACAGAAGGGACAGAGGTTGGAAAAGGTGGAGAAAAGATAAAAAACCTGGAAAATGGCAAGTCTATATAAACTATAGAAATGAGGATGTTAAAGTGAGAAGAGAGGAAAAAAGGAATCATGAAAAGGATATTATAGATAAATGCAAAGAGCAACCCAAACTATTCTATCGATACGTGAATGGTAAACTTCAAAGCATGCAAGAAATGTTGAAACTATGCCAAGGAAATATAGAATACACAGAAAATTTAGAAATGGCCAAAACATGAAAAATCTCTCTAATTCTGTCTTCGCTAGGGAGAAAACACAATATTGGAATGAAGATAATGGAAGGCGATCTCCCCCCATGAGTGACATAACAATAGCACAAAAAGAAATATTAGAACACCTATCACACCTCGATGTTAGGAAATCACATGGCCTGGATGGAATTGCAAATTGGATTCTAAAAGAATGCAAAGAAGAACTAATGGACAAAGAAGGAAAAATACCAAAAGACTGGAAAAATGCTAACATTGTACCTATATATAAAGGAGGAAACAAGAAAGAACCCACCAGTATCGCTAACAATCACTATAGCCAAAATTTGTGAGAAAATCATCAAGAATAGATGGGTAAAACACCTGGAAGACAACAATATAATAAACCCAAGACAATTTGGGTTCAGGCAAGGAAGATCATGTACCACATACTTAATATGCTTCTACTCAAGATTAATAGACATAGTGCAAGAAAGGAATGGATGGGCTGATTGTGCCTTCCTGGACTTACAAAAAGCTTTTGACAAAGTACCACACATAAAATTATTAAAGAAACTGGAACATATAGGAGGGATACAAGGGAACCTACTAAAATGGATGGAGGACTTCCTGATTGGCAGAAAGATGAGAGTAGTACTCAGAGAAAAATATTCAGATTGGAAAGAGGTGATCAGTGGAGTACCGTAAGGATCTGTACTAGCTCCAATAATGTTTGCTATTTATGTGAATGACATGGATGATGTGAAATGTTACATGAGCTTCTTTGCTGACGATGCCAAACTGTTAATGATAGTAAAAACTGAAGAGGATTGCGAATCACTGCAGGAAGACCTAAACAAAGTATGGAACTGGAGTCGGAAATGGGAAGTGGACTTCAATATTAAGAAGTGTAGCATAATGGAGTTTGGTAAAAGCAAAATATCAGGACAACATAAAATTCAAACCAAGGAGGTAAAGAAGAAGGGATACGAAAAAGATCTGGGTGTAATCATCTCAAACGACTTGTCCTATGACAAACAGATAAATAAAATTGTTGGAGAATCCTACAACTTGCTAAGATCAATAAAAGTGGCATTTACATATTTGGACGAAGAAATTATGAAAAAAAATATTGGTCCCACTGATGAGGCCTAGACTAGAATATGCGGCGACATTGTGGTCACCCAGTACCAAAAAGAATATAAAGAAAATTGAAAGATTCCAGAAAGCAGCAAAAAAAAAAAAATGGCACCTGCACTCACAAACTTGTCATATGAGGAGAGATTAGCTAAACTAGATTTACCGACTCTGGAGCAAAGAGAGAGAGGTGACCTACTGATCATCTACAGAGTCATGAAAGGCACAGAAATACTTGATAGAGAGGACTTGTTAAAATGGGACAAGAGAAGCACAAGAGGACATGGAATGAAAATAAAAAAACATAGCTACAGAAGAGATCTGAAGAAAAACAGTTTTCCACATAGAGTGGTAGACACTTGGAAAAAAATGGAAAAGGAAATAGTGTGCGCAAAAACCATTCATGAGTTTTAAAAACAAACTAGACACTGCTAGATACAAAGGTGCCCCCCCCCACCCCCCCCCGAGGCCCAGTACTTTGATGTAGTGGGGGGCTTCCGTGTAGTAAGGACAGGCTGAGCTGTGCCAGCCAAGTGCAACCATACTGGAGAGGTCAGCCCCGTGCTACCAGACGAAAACTGAGCCAAAATATATATATATATATTTTTTTTTTTTGGGGGGGGGGGGGTAGTGAATAGATAGGGGGTCCCTCACCCTTTTGCTTTGTGAACTCCCCCATCCCTATTCTTCATATTTGCTACCCTACTCTCCTTTTTCACCATCTTTCTCTAATACTTGTTAATTAAGGAAGGTTCTGGTATCTTGGTGCCTCCCAAGCTACATGTCTGAACCCAGTCAAGTGGGGATGTATACCGCGAGGTCACTACTCCCTGCGAGGGCCGAAAGCTCACCGACTGGGGAATGCATGTTTGCGAGGCAGGTACTAGGCTACCGACGTCCTTTCTCCCTATCCAGTACACATGCAGAGTGACTACGCCGGACCCATCCTAAATGGGACAAAACAAAAGAGGACAAACCCTGGGTTGACAAAGTCTCCAACTCACCTCCGAGGCCCTGCATGTGTAAATAGTCATTTCTGGAACCTCCCGACTCTGCAGAGACTTTTCTTTTATTGCTTGCGGCATCAAGCAACTGCAGTATCTCCTTCTATTCATTTCCCATTCTTTCTTAATATATGGTGTGGCCTCATAGATATACACGATCATGGGGTCTGTTCAAACTGACTATTCTAAACCCCCACCACTACCTGATCCTCCTCCTAAAACCCCCGATCCCTCTCCTAATATTGCCAATCCTAATGTTGATGCTATTGACTCGGCAAAAATAAAAACCCCAGTTGATGACTCCGGCTTGAAAAAGGACTTCGGTAAAATCAATCAATCAAATACTGCCCCAAATAGTCATAGAATCTTACATTTAAAATATGTCTCTCTTGATAAGAGTTATACTGTACAGATTTATATGAAAAGTTCTGTAAATTTGGACAAATTAAAGAGATCAGAGTTAAACTAACTGACAACTTTAAAGCTTGGCTAGTGTGGATCTCATTTCTTTCTAATCAGGATGCAGCTGCTGCCTGCTTGGATTATAATAATTGCAATGAGAATGAATCTTCGGCCCAACTTGTTGCTAGAGTGCCACCTAACCTGGATATCTTTTATCCAGAAAAGCCGGTAGAGGAAAGGAAGGAAAGTGTGCAGAGGCCTCCCAATCCAGCTAAGTGGCTTATTGTCACTCTTGCAAAAGAACGTGCTAACTTGTTTGAGTTTAGAAGATTCTTGAAGAGTCACCTTGGCTGTGGTAATTTGAATAACTCCCAGGTATCATGATTTGGAAGAGATTCCCTCCTAATTCATGTAAAATCTTATGAACAAGCTGCCATGGTGCTTGACTTCAAACAGAAATCCGACATTAAGGAAGTCAAACCCCACTATACCTTTAGTTATGCCAAAGGGGTAATTTTTAATAGAGATCTGTATGACTTTGATGAAGAAGAAATTTTAGAAATGTGCCCAACTAATGTTTGGAAGGTTGCTAAAATCCCTCGTTCTTCTATGATTATCCTAAGTTTTTGTGGTGAAGATCTACCTCATTATGTAGAGATAGAAAAAGAGACTGTTTATGTGAAGCAGTTCAAGCCCCGTCCCCTTCAGTGCTTTAACTGCTATGGTTTTGGCCATCCTTCCCACAGATGTGCACGAGACAAAGTGTGTTTGATATATGCTCAGCCTGAGCATGGGGATTGTTCCCACCCAACAGTTTGTATAAATTGTAAAGAAGAGCATGATGCCAGAGATAAGAACTGTGTAATTTATAAGAAGGAACAGGAAATACTACTAAAAGTTCATGCAGAACATATAAGTGTAGGACATGCTAAAAGACTATTAAGTAATTCCAAAAGATACAGTGATGTTGTTAAAACAAATAGTAAAGTGGATCAGCCAACTGTAGAAGGCAATAGAAATAGAAATGCTAATATGAATTCATCTGTTAACATTGAATCCAAGCCTCAGTGTAAAACTGTTACTATGAAACCTAATCGTCTTTCTTCTCAATTAGGAATTTGTAATACTTCTCAACCCTCCTGTGCGGAGGTTTCTCCACCCCTTCGGGGTGTCCCCTGCCCCATCTGGAGGGGCACCTAAGGTTTCTATTGTAGAAACCTCACAGGCTTCTTGTAATGAAGCCTCCTCTCAGGCAATCTCTCTTCCAGACCTGGAGGACTCCCCAGTAGAGGGATTGCTGACTAGTGTGCCTCACTCAGTAGAGGTGCACAGAAGCAATGAGGATCAACCAAATGCTGAACCCAAGCCTCAACATGAAAGAGTCACTACTGGACCAAATCGTTCTTCTCCACAACTTGGAAATTGTAGTACTCCTCAACCCACCTCTGCGGAGGTTCTCTCATCCCCAGTTGAGGGAATGTCTCCTGCCCCATCTAGATGGCCACCTAAAGTTCTCATTGCTGAAACCCAACAGGGTTCCTCTAATAAAGCCTCCTCTCAATCAGTCAAACTTCCAAACTCGGGGGAGGCCCCCAATAAAGGGATCACGGACTGATGTGCCTCACTTAGTTGAGGCGCACAGAATCAAAGCTATGGAGTCTGAAGCTGTGCGCAGTAAAAGACTCCACAGTCCACCCTCATATCCATCTTCTTCCCCAAATCGTGATAAGCAATCTAAGAAAGAAACTAATAACCCGGACTCTACATCGTCGGTCGGACCATTGTCAGAGAGGAGGATGCCACCCGCGAAAGCAAAGAAATTAGAAAAGAACCCATCTTGTAAACCCTCTTTCTCCCAGACTTCTCTTACCAGACCAGTAGACCCGAAAAAGAAAAAGAAAACAGTATAATGTCCATAATTCAATGGAATATTCAAGTTTTTAATTCTCATCGAGAGCAGGTTTGGATTCTCTTTAAAGAACATGATGTGTCTCCTATTTGTCTCCAAGAAACTATGCTTGGTGATTTATCCCCTAATGTTGGACTTAATTATAAATTTTACAGATCTTTGATTGGGGGCCGTGCCCATGGAAGTACTGGTATCATTGTTAAGAAATCTGTAAACCACAGAAGTGTCCACCTACATTTGGCATTGCAGGCTTGTGCAGTACAAATCTTTACCACTAAATGGATCACTTTATGTTCTTTATATTTGGAACCTGAACTGGAAGATCGACTCGTAGACATATATAAGCACCCCCATCAGTTTGAGTTAAATGACCTACAATCTTTGGTTGACCAGTTCCCTGAGCCTTTTATTCTTATGGGTGACTAACGCCAAGCATCCTCTATGAAGAATTTATTGATAATAACGATGTCATTTTGATGAATGACTGTTCCAAAACTAGGTTTGATGTCTTTCACAACTCAAGTTCTGCTATAGACCTAACTATTTGTTCATCATCCTTAAGATTAGACTACAGTTGGTTAATAGATGAAGAATTACATGGTAGTGACCACTGGCCTATCCATATCAAGTATTTAAAGAACACTCCCTCCTGTTGCTTACCTAAATGGAAGACAGGAGAGGCTAATTGGGAATTATTTAGGAGATCCACAGAGATTAATTATAAGACTAGCAATTTTGGTAGTAACTCTGATGCATATGACTACCTGGTAGACATGATACTTTCTGGTGCTTTCTCTTCCATTCCTAGGACAGCTGGTAAACCTCAACGCCCAGTAGTCCCCTGGTGGAACGATGAATGTGCTTTAAGCAGAAAGATTACAAGAACTTGCTATAAGAGATATCGGAGATACCCTTGTTTAGTCAATAAGATAACGTACAGAAGAGCTCGAGCAAAGCAGAAGAAAATCTTCAAGAAAGCAAGGAGGGAATCCTTCATTGAATATATTAGCGAATGGAAATATGACTCTTCCCCTACCTTAGTATGGAATAGGATTCAAAAATTACAAGGAAAGTTTACTCCATCTCCTTTACCCATTCTGAAGATAAATGACTCTTTTATATCAGATACAAGAGAAGTAGCAGAGGCTTTTGGAAGACATTATGCTGATATTTCAAGCCCACTACATTATTCACATGATTTCAGAAGAATTAGAGCCAAGACCACGATTATTCCTCCTACCAATACGAACTCGGAGGCATATAATCTTCTCTTCACCTTGGATGAAATGGATCACGCTTTATCTCTATCCTCTCCAACCTCTCCTGGAGAGGATGACATTCTTTATTCCATGGTTGGTCACTTATCCATATCGTCAAAGAAATTCCTTTTAAATGTGCTGAACAAATTTTGGTCTTGTGGATCTTCTCCTAAATCTTGGAAGACTTCAATCATCATAGGAATCTTAAAGGCAGGAAAAGACTCATGACCCACAAAGTTACAGATCTATTGCTCTCACTAACTGCATTTGTAAGATCTATGAAAGAATGGTTAATACGCGTTTAGTTTTGTTTTTGGAATCTAAAAATCTGCTATCTAACAGACAGTTTGGATTTAGAAGAAATAAGTACACTCTGGACCCCTTACTTGTTATCACTCGTGAGATTCAGAATGCCTTCGCAATTGAGAACTCTAGCATTGGTGTGTTTTTTTGACTTGAAAAATGCCTACGATACTACCTGGCGGGGAGGCATTCTGAAGCAAGTTGCAGAGTGGGGTATCGGGGGTAATATGTTCAATTGTTTAAAGGACTTCTTGTCTGACCGTTATCTAAAAGTCCGAGTGGGCTCTTCTTTCTCTTGTGCATATCTCCAAGAGGAAGGGATTCCCCAAGGAAGTGTTCTGAGTCCTACACTCTTCAGCATAGCCATTAATAGTTTATTAGAACAAGTTCCCACAGGAGTTTATGGACTGGGTGAGTGTATGTTGTTGTGATGTGTTTTTGTGAATGTTTATTGTTTTTGTTTTTACTGTTTTACTTGAATTTTTATCTAAAAGATAAATATGCGCTGAATGGCCTACCAGCTCCAGCGCTTGGCCTTTGAGCCAAAATTTCATAAATCCAATCCAATCCAAAGCACCTGCACCTTGCAATGTCTGAGCACGTTACTGGTCTGTGTAACTTAGTGAAGAAAAAAATCTAATGAGGACCACAATGGAAATAAGCATACATGTTTTTGTGTATTTACCTAGTTGTATTTTACGGGAAGGGGAGCTATGCTCGTGTTGTCCCGTCTTCATATCTCATTTTATCTAAACTATTTTTAAATTCATGTATTGTTTTTGCACACACCACTTTCTCATCTAACTTGTTCCAACTGTCTCTTACTCTGTGAGGAAAGCTGTTCTTTTTCAGATCTCTTCGATAGCTGTCTTTTTTTATTTTCTTTCCGTGTCCTCTTGTATTTTTATCATTCCATTTTATCAGATTTTCTCTGTCAGTAATTTCTATGCCTTTCATGATTCTGTAAATAACTATCAAATCTCCTCTCTCTCTTCTTTGCTCTAGTGTCTGTAGTTCAAGTTTTGCTAGTCGCTCTTCATATGATAGTTTTGAGAGTGTTGGTGCCAATTTTGTAATTGCTTTTTGTATTCTTTCAAGTTTTTTATACATTTTTTTGTACTTGGTGACCATATCATTGCTGCATATTCCAATCTTGGTCTTATCAGGGTGATTAGAATTTTCTTCACCATTTCTTCATCTAGGTATGTAAATGCAACTTTGATTGTTCTTATTAAATTATAAGTTTCTCCAAAAATCTTATTTATATGTTTCTCAGGTGACATATTATTCATAACAATGACTCCCAGGTCCTTCTCATTTTCTACTTTTTTTCTTCCTTCTTCTCCCAATTTATATGCTCCTGTTATTCTGTTTTTGCTTTTTCCAAATTCCATTATACTACACCTTTTTGTATTGAACTCCATCTCCCACTTCCTACTCCATTCCTGTACTTTATTTAGATCACTCTGTAGTGATTCACAATCTTCTTCCGTGTTCACTCTTTTCAGTAGTTTTGCATCATCTGCAAAGAAGCTCATATAGCTTTCAGTTCCTTCATCCATATCATTAATATATATAGCAAACATTATTGGGGCCAGAACTGGTCCTTGTGGATACTTCATCCCATTTTGAGTGTTTATCTCTTATCACTACTCTCATTTTCCTTTCTTGTAAAAAGTCTTCCATCCAATTAAGCAGTTTGCCCTGTATTCCTCCTTCAGTTTCTAATTTCTTAAGCAACTTCTTATGTGGTACTTTGTCAAAAGCTTTTTTTAGGTCTAGAAATGCACAATCAGCCCATCCATCTTTCTTGTATTATATCTATTAGCCTTGAATAGCAACATATTAAATTGGTGACGCATGATCGTCCTTGTCTGAATCCAAATTACCTTGGATTCAACACATTTTTTTCTAAATATCTTTCACAAATTTTTGCTATTGTACTTGTTAGACTGGTCTATAGTTGGTAGGGTCTTCTTTATTTCCTCCTTTATATATAGGTACTATATTTGCTTTTTTCCAATCTTCTGGAACTTTTCCTTTTTTCAAGGAACTGTTTATTATGCTATGTATTTTGTCTGCCAGTTCATTCCTGCATTCTTTCAAAATCCAGTTTGCTATTTCATCTGGTCCATGCGATTTTCTGACATCAAGATTACTCAAGTGTTCAATATTTCATTCTTTGTTACTTCTATTTCTTTCATGGGAGGGACTTTCTCTTTCCATTCGATCTCTTCAGGTTGTATGTTCTCCCTTGTAAACACTGATTTAAAATGTTTGTTCATAATTTCCGCTATTTCAATTTCCTCTGTGTATTCAACTCCTCCTTGTCTTAATTTCTCCAAGTCTTGTTTGTTTTTCAATTTGTTGTTTACAAATCTGTAAAATAGTTTTGGTTTATCTTTACACTTTTCTATGACATCTTTTTCATATTTTCTCTTTTCCTCTCTGCACGTTTGTACATATTCATTTCTATAACAAGTATATATTTTCCATTTTTCAGGCCTTCCGTCTTTTTTCCATTTTGTCCAAGCTTTGTCTCATTTGTCTTTTAACTCCCTACAACTTTTATTGTACCAGCATTTTACATATTCTTTTTCTTGTTTTTGTCTTGGGACATACTTTTCCACTCCTTTTTTTGTAAATTTTTTGTCAAAATATTCCATTCTCTTCTACTGTTGTTTCTTCTTTGTATATTTCTTCCCAGTTTTCCTTTTGAAAGAATTTTCTTATTTTATCAAAGTTTGTTTTTTCATACATCATTCTTCCTTTTCTGTATTGTTCATTTCTTTTCATGTATTTTTCTTCATTTAGTTCCAGTTCAATCAATATGTGGTCACTTTTACTTATTGGTGTTTTATATTCAATTTTGTCCACTATTCTAGGTTCAGATGTAATTATTAAGTCTAGACTCGATGGTTCTTCCTCATTTCTATACCTAGTGTTCTCCTGTATCCACTGTGTCATTGTATTGTCAGTAATCATCTCAAGTAGAGCGTTTCCCCATGAGCCGTCTCCACCCTTTACTGTCATTTCTTCCCAGCAGATTTCTTTACAATTAAAGTCGCCCATCATAACTATTCTTCCTCCATCTTCCATTATCTTGTTTAATGTTATCTTTGTGTCCTCTAACATACTTTTATGTTCACTCTCTTCCCACGAGGCTGTTTTCGGAGTCACATGATTTATTACAAACTTTCTGCTCTTCATATCTCTGTCTTCCACTTCGATCATAATCATCTCTACTGTATTCTTTCCATATGTGACACACTTCACGTTTATATCCTTCTTAGTCAGGAACATAACTCCACCCCCTTGCTTTGTCTGTCTGTTTCTAATCCAATAATATGCATCATGTCCTACACAGTTGGGTGGTAGTGGACCTTTTAATTTTGTTTCTACAATTCCCATTATGTCCGGTTCTTTTTCCTTCAAATAATCATTCAGTTCATTCAATCCTGTTATTAATCCATCTATATATGTGTAAGACACTCTTAGTTTTCTGCCACTTCCATTGTGTTCTCTGTTTCCCTTTTGTTTTTCTCTTGTTTGTTGAATTGCCTTAGTTTCATATTCACTACTCTCCAATAGAATCTCTCTTTTTCTGACTCTGTTCTGTTCTCGTTTTTTTCCTTAGCTTCAAGTCTTTTCATTTTTTCTTCCTCTCTTTCCCTTTTATTCATTTCCCTTTTTATCCACACCTTTTTATATTGTTCACTTGTTGCTAGTTTCCCTGTTTTGGATAAGATATTCTCTGCCGTCGTTTGTGACCTGAATTTAATCTTACTTGTTCTGGTTTTATCTGTACTATACTTTCCGAGTCTGAACTTCTCTTCGATTTGTTTCATTATTTTTGGTTCATCTTCCTGAACTAATTGTATTAAACTGCTTACTTTTTCATTTTCCTCTTTGATTCTTGAGGTTCTATCAGGGTTATATTTCTCTTCCATTCCTAATATAATTATACATTTCTTTTTGTCTGCTAAGTCTCTTACAATATTCTCCTTCTGTCTTATCACTTTGATAACTGAGTCTTCAGTTTGTTCTTTCATATGCTGTTTAATTATATCAGTAAATACAACTTTACTATTTTCCTGTATCTTCCTCCACCCCTGTGCCTTTTTTGCTATTGTTTCTTTATTGTCTTTATTGTTCCTTTTTGATTCTTTATTCTCCTCTTTTACCTCTCTTAACTGTCTTTTTAGTTCTTTTTCATCAGTTAAGTTTTTGTTCGCCTTCTCTAGTTCTTCCAATCTTTCCACCTTTTCTGCAAGTTTTGACATTTTACCGAACCTAATATCCCAATGTTCAGTCATTTGTTCAAGCCTTTCCTCCAGTTTTGCTAGTCGGGAGGGGTTGGTATCCGCCTCTCCCTCTTTAAATCCTTGGAAATTATTATCCTCACCTTCCATTGAATTGTTCTTATCTATGTTTCTAATCTTTACATTTTTGTTAGACATTTCGTTGTCACTAAATTGGTCGGGACCTCTTTGTTTACATGGCGTCTGCCTGCCTGGGCCAAGTCCTCTCCTTCCTCATTTCCTTCCATTTCCCTCAGTAATCCATCCCCTTCTCCTTTTTCCTCACTTTCCCACTACACGAGCAATCCCCCCACCCTGTAAATACAATAGGTACTTCCTTTGCTTTGGGATCCACGAAAATTTCACTTTTTCTTCAGAACGTCCTCTACGCCGTCCGTTCGGTGGAGTGTGTATTTACCTAGTTGTATTTTACAGGAAGGGGAGCTATGCTCGTGGGGTCCCGTCTTCATATCTCATTTTATCTAAACTATTTTTAAATTCATGTATTGTTTTTGCACACACCACTTTCTCATCTAACTTGTTCCAATTGTCTATTACACTGTGAGGAAAGCTGTTCTTTTTCAAATCTCTTCTATAGCTGTCTTTTTTTATTTTCTTTCCGTGTCCTCTAGTATTTCTGTCATCCCATTTTATCAGATTCTCTCTGTCAGTAATTTCTATGCCTTTCATGATTCTGTAAATAGCTATCAAATCTCCTCTCTCTCTTCTTTGCTCTAGTGTCTGTAGTTCAAGTTTTGCTAGTCTCTCTTCATATGATAGTTTTGAAAGTGTTGGCGCCAATTTTGTAATTGCTCTTTGTATTCTTTCAAGTTTTTTTATACATTTTTTTGTACTTGGTGACCATATCGTTGCTGCATATTCCAATCTTGGTCTTATCAGGGTGATTAGAATTTTCTTCACCATTTCTTCATCCAGGTATGTAAATGCAACTTTGATTGTTCTTATTAGATTATAAGTTTCTCCAAAAATCTTATTTATATGTTTCTCAGGTGACATATTATTCATAACAATGACTCCCAGGTCCTTCTCATTTTCTACTTTTTTTCTTCCTTCTTCTCCCAATGTATATGCTCCTGTTATTCTGTTTTTGCTTTTTCCAAATTCCATTATACTACACTTTTTTGTATTGAACTCCATCTCCCACTTCCTACTCCATTCCTGTACTTTATTTAGATCTCTCTGTAGTGATTCACAATCTTCTTCAGTTTTCACTCTTTTCAGTAGTTTTGCATCATCTGCAAAGAAGCTCATATAGCTTTCAGTTCCTTCATCCATATCATTAATATATATAGCAAACATTATTGGGGCCAGAACTGTTCCCTGCGGAACACCGCATATTACTTCATCCCATTTTGAGTGCTGATTTCTTATCACTACTCTCATTTTTCTTTCTTGCAAAAAGTCCTCCATCCAATTAAGCAGTTTGCCCTGTATTCCTCCTTCAGTTTCTAATTTCTTAAGCAACTTCTTATGTGGTACTTTGTCAAAAGCTTTCTTTAGATCTAAAAATGCACAGTCCGCCCATCCATCTCTTTCTTGTATTATATCTATTAGCCTTGAATAGAAACATATTAAATTGGTGACGCATGATCGTCCTTGTCTGAATCCAAATTGCCTTGGATTTAACACTTTATTTTTTTCTAAATATTTTACCCATCTACTTTTTGATAATTCTCTCACAAATTTTTGCTATTGTACTTGTTAGAGAGACTGGTCTATAGTTTGTAGGGTCTTCTTTATTTCCTCCTTTATATATAGGTACTATATTTGCTTTTTTCCAATCTTCTTGAACTTTTCCTTCTTTCAAGGAACTATTTAGTATGCTATGTATTTTGTCTGCCAGTTCATTCCTGCATTCTTTCAGTATCCAGTTTGCTATTTCATCTGGTCCATGCAATTTTCTGACATCAAGATTACTCAAGTGTGTTAATATTTCATTCTTTGTTACTTCTATTTCTTCCATAGGGGGGACTTTCTCTTTCCAATTGTTCTCTTCAGGTTGTATGTTCTCCCTTGTAAACACTGATTTAAAATGTTTGTTCATAATTTCCACCATTTCCATTTCCTCAGTGTATTCAACTCCCTCCTGTCTTAATTTCTCCAAGTCTTGTTTGTTTTTCAGTTTATTGTTTACAAATCTGTAGAATAGTTTTGGTTGATCTTTACACTTTTCTATGATATCTTTTTCATATTTTCTCTTTTCCTCTCTGCACATTTGTACATATTCATTTCTATAACAGGTATATATTTTCCATTTTTCAGGTCTTCTGTCTTTTTTCCATCTGGTCCAGGCTTTGTCTCTTTTAACTCCCTACAGCTTTTGTTGTACCAGCATTTTACATATTCTTTTTCTTGTTTTTGTCTTGGGACATACTTTTCCACTCCTTTTTTGTAAATTTTTGTCAAAATATTCCATTTCTCTTCTACTGCTGTTTCTTCTTTGTATATTTCTTCCCAGTTTTCCTTTTGAAAGAATTCTCTTATTTTATCAAAGTTTGTTTTTTCATACATCATTCTTCCTTTTCTGTATTGTTCATTTCTTTTCATATATTTATCTTCATTAAGTTCCAGTTCAATCAATATGTGGTTACTTTTACTTATTGGTGTTTTATATTCAATTTTGTCCACTATTCTAGGTTCGGATGTAATTACTAGGTCTAGTCTCGATGGCTCTTCTTCATTTCTATACCTAGTGTTCTCCTGTATCCATTGTGTCATTGTATGGTCAGTAACTATCTCAAGTAGAGCGTGTCCCCATGAGCCGTCTCCACCCTTTACTGTCATTTCTTCCCAGCAGATTTCTTTGCAATTAAAGTCGCCCATCATAACTATTTTTCCTCCCTCTTCCATTATCTTGTTTAATGTTATCTTTGTGTCCTCTAACATACTTTTATGTTCACTCTCTTCCCATGAGGCTGTTTTTGGGGGCACATAATTTATCACAAACTTTCTGTTCTTCTTATCTCTGTCTTCTACTTCCATCATTATCATCTCTACTGTATTCTTTCCATATGTGACACACTTCACGTTTATATCCTTCTTAGTCAGGAACATAACTCCCCCCCCTTCCTTTTTCACTCTGTTTCTAATCCAATAATTATATGCATCATGTTTTACACTGTTGGGTGGTAGTGGACCTTTTAATTTTGTTTCTACAATTCCCATTATGTCCGGTTCTTTTTCCTTCAAATAATCATTCAGCTCATTCAATCCTGTTATTAATCCATCTATATATGTGTAAGACACTCTTAGTTTTCTGCCACTTCCATTGTGTTCTCTGTTTCCCTTTTGTTTTTCTCTTGTTTGTCGACTTTCTTTAGTTTCATATTCACTACTCTCCAATAGAATCTCTCTTTTTCTGACTCCGTTCTTATCTCGTTTTTTTCCTTTGCATCAAGTCTTTTCTGTTTTTCTTCCTCTCTTTCCTCTTTATTCATTTCCCTTTTTATCCACACCTTTTTATATTGTTCACTTGTTGCTAGTTTCCCTGTTTTGGATAAGATATTCTCAGCCATATTTTGTGACCTGAATTTAATCTTAATTGGTCTGATCTTGTCTGTACTATATTTCCCTAGCCTGAATTTCTCTTTGATTTGTTTAATTATTTCTGGTTCATCTTCCTGAACTAATTGTATTAAACTGCTTACTTTTTCATTTTCCTCTTTGATACTTGTGGTTCTATCTGGGTTATGTTTCTCTTCCATTCCTAATATAATTATACATTTCTTTTTGTCTGCTAAGTCTCTTACTATATTCTCCTTCTGTCTCATCACTTTAATAACTGAGTTTTCAGTTTGTTCATTCATTTGCTGCCTGATTATGTCAGTGAATGCAACTTTGCTATTTTCTTGAATTTTTTTCCAACCCTCCTTGTTCTCCTTATTATTCTCCTTTAAGACTTTATTCTCATATTTTACTTCTTTTAACTGTTTTTTAATTCTTCAATTTCCTTAGTTAAGTTTTTGTTCGCCTTCTCTAGTTCTTCCAATTTTTCAACTCTCCGCATAATTTTGTTAACATGACCGAACCTACGCTCCAAGTCCTCGATCATCTTATCGACCTTCTCTTCTAGTCTTGTCAGTCGGGGGGGGGGGGGTTTGTGTCCCCCCCACCCTCTTTAAATCCCTGGAAAATATTCTCATCACTTTCTACTGTATTGCTCTTATCTATATTTCTAATCTTTACATTTTTATTAGACATTTCATCGTCGCTCAGCTGATCGGGGGGTCTTTTGTTTACCTTTCGCCTGTCTGCCTGGGCCAAGTCTACTCCCTCCTCAATTCCTTCCATTTCCCTCAGTAATCCCTCCCCTTGTCCTCTTTCCCTACTTTCCCACTACTCCACGAGCAATTTCCCCCCCACCCTGTAAAAACACTAGGCACTTCTCTTTGCGTTGGGATCCACAGACTTCAATTTTCTTCAGAACGTCTTCTAAGCCGTCCATTCGTTGAAGTGTGTGTGTGTGTGTGTGTGTGTTATCCTCGGCAATTACAATTATTATTTTGAACTATGTGTTCTTGTCATTATCAGCACTTCATGTCTATTGATTCTTTACCAAATAAACTTATTATTATAGGAGACATTAGGTTATGACACGGGAGGGAGAGAGGGAGGGATTGATAGTAACGGCTTAAATACCTCCAGATTGAAATTTTCACGGCTTATTAAATTCTATGGAATATTTCTATTTTTTAATGTCGCTTCATTCTATACACAATACAATATACTGATATAAACAATGTACATAATCACGTCGATATCTGAAATGTCGACATTTTGTCGCAGTCGACATTGTCTCCTCGCACAAAAGTTCATGTGAAGGTTTCATTTTCTCTTTATATTTCTCCGCATGGAAAATCTAAGAACACCATGGTGTTCACGACGTAATTATTTATTGAACCACACGTTTTATTGTAAGCTTAGTATAATGACATATGCACATGTCAACTAATAATAAAATGTTGTATAAACAGTAATATCTCTTGTCATCTGATTTGTACTCGCCGTAATTAATACATTTATAACCCTTTTAATTTCTAAACATAGTAATATTGTAGTATGACCCTTCATTGTTCTATTGCAATATAACAATTCTGGCAATCTTACATAATAGTTGAGAAAAGTGGGAAAAGGTAACACAATGTACTTTTTTTTTTTTTTTTTTTATTTTTTGTTTTTTTTACTTTTTTTTTTTTTTTTTTTTTTTTTTTTTTTTTTTTTTTTTTTTTTTTTTTTTTTTTAACGAGAGGCTGAGCGCGGGGGTGGAGCCCAGTAGTTCTACCAACCTATGGGAGATGTACCACGCACATCGGCAGAGATTTCCTGAGTGAACAGACTGTAGTGCGCATTAAATTTCCGTTTTTTCAACTTCCTTTAATTTTCCACAAAATAAATATTATATAAGTATCCAGCACTGAAATCTGTATTACGGGCGAAAAATTTGTGAAAAAATTCTGCATGCCGTAAAATGGAAAGATCCATGTATATATGTGTGTATATAATATATATATATATGTGTATTATATGTATTATATGTATATATATTATATATATATATATATACATATATACATATATATATATATATATATATATATATATATATATATGTATTACTCTCCCCCTCTCTCCGTCTCTCTAACTCTCCTCTTTCCTCCCTCTCTTTTTCTTTCTCGCTTGCAGATCCAGTACTCTTGGTACGCCGGACGCTAAGTAAGGAAGTCACCATTAAGGTCTAGAACCCTTGGGACACCGGTTAGGTAGATGGCGGCGTCGGGGGCGGGGGGGGGGTAGTGGAGGGGAGGAGGCGTGCAGGTCAGGCGAGTAACGGACGCGCGTCGGTCGTTGCCATCGACTTAACTCTCGCGAGGTTGTTTGGTTGTTTGCTTGCTTGAGTTCATTTTCTGAAAGGTAACCCTTTGTATTTTTATTATCATTATTATTATTATTATTATTATTATTATTATTATTATTATTATTATCATTATTATTATTGATCATCCCGTTGATCTAGTTTGGCGTGTTTTCGTGTAGTGCCTGGGTTCTTTGGATTTTTTTTTTTTTTTTTTTTTTTTTTTGTTACTGGTGTACAGGTTAGTGTGTAGGTTAGGTCCCATGTATTGCCACGGAGACGAATGAAATAGCGTAGTGGCAAGGAAGATACAAGGAACAGTGCCACCTTGCACGGAAGGTAAAGTGGCACCCGGCATGGAAGAGCTCAGGGGGCTGCATGTAGAAGGGTGTCTTGTTTTTCGGGTCCCCTTGCTACGCTGCCGTTGCATCTTGGGGAGTCGGGAGAGGGACGACAAGAGTGTAGTAGTAGTCTTCTTCTTCTCCTCCTTCCTCTTCTTCATCTTCTTTTCTTCTTTCTCCTTCCTCGTTTTTTCTTCCTCTTCTTTATCTTCTTGTTTCTCCTCTGCTTCTTCTTTTCCTATTCTTCCTCCTCTGCTTCTTTTTTTTTTTTGCTGTTCTTTTTCATCTTTTCCTTCTCATCCTTTTCTTCTTTACATTTTGCCTGTACTGTGTGACGCGGTTTTTGTATTTGTAATGTGCAATTAGTGGCTGGTCTTTTTTTTAAGACTAATCTGCAGTGGCTCTCTTTAATCCTATATCAGTTAGTTTTAGTGGATAGGAGATGATCCTCACCACTTTCCATCTCTTTCTTCCTTCCTTTATTTTCCTTCTTTCCCCCTCTCCTTTTTCCCCTCTCCCCCTCTGTAACTTCCCTTCTAATCTTCTCACCCTCACCTACACTCTCACCCTCATCCTCATATTTTCCCTTCTTTCGGCCTTCCCTACTTCTTCCTCTCCTTCTCCCTCTACCATTCTTCCTCATCCCTTTCTCCTCCTTCCTGATCTTTCTCATCTTTCTTCCATTCTCTCTATTTCCCTCGCTCTTTCTTCCTCACCTCCCCCCTCTAATTCTTCTCTTTCCTTTTACCTTTCTCTTCATCCTCACTTTTTCCTTCCCCCTGCTTTGCCGGATTCGCAAATGAGCTGAATGAAATTGAGTGACTGGAAACCCGGACCCCCACAGCGGCCGGCAACAATCACTAAGCCCTTTTACAGATCTCTCTGGGGAGATTTTTTTTCACCTTTGTGTTGTATTAGTATGAGACTTTCTTTACCACTGCATTATATAGTAGTAGGAAGAAGAGAACAGTCGCCGGTTGCCATCACTTCGTATAAGGAATTGTGTGAAAAATTGAATTTTGCAATGGACAGTGCCAGCCCCACGATGTTGCACCTCAACGTGGAGGTGGATGGGTTGAAGGGGAACGGATTCTCTCTGTCTTGGAGGACCACAGACAGGGACCCTGGTTGGCCCTTATAAGTTTAGATGAGTAGGGAATAAGAACTTACACCTGGAGGAGTCTAGCTGCCTTCAAGACCCTCACCTGCGCCCTATCTGTTTGGATAGATAGAAGAACTGGCATTCTCCAGGATATTTTTTATATTTTTTTCCACAATGATGGTTGTGCATTTTCCTGCACTGCTGCATCGTTCACTGGATCATGTCTCGCTGATTGCTTTGTCATCTTCCGTGTGCACTCTTGCGATCTTGTGCTGTGATTATTCATAGCTTATCTGTTGCCGTGTATTAGTGTTCTACGTGTCGTGTGGAGAGGGTGAAGATTGCCTGGGTGCTCTTTTACACGAGACTGCGTGGGGCTCAACGCACGCACACGTGCACACAAGCACGTAAACGGGCACACGCGCGCGCACACACATCACTGCTCGACAGCACAGTGGTAGCGTTCGCAACCGCTACTCCAGCGGTCCGAGTTCGAATTCCGCCCAGGGCTGAAATAATGTCAGTATTGCTGCGCTGCGAGCAGCCGTTATTCCAGCTCTCGTGGGCGGGGAGTTGTGTGTGTGTGTGTGATTCACAACCATGGTCTTGGATCATGTGTTGGACTCGTGATTGACATTTATTAACCTCCCAGATGAGAGCTCAGAGCTCGTATGACCGATCTATGGGTAATACTGAGACCTTGCACGCACACACACCCAACTCCCCGCCCACGAGAGTTGAAGTAACAACCCGCAGCGCAGCGATACTGAAGTTATTTCAGCCCTGGGTGGGTGGGTGTAAGGTCACAGCATTACCCATATATCGGTCATAATGAGCTCTGAGCTCTCATTCGGGAGGGTAATAATTGTCGATCGCGAGTCCAACACGTGATCCAAGACCATAGAGAATCACACACACACACACACACACACACACACACACACACACACACACACACACAGAGAGAGAGAGAGAGAGAGAGACTTGGAATAACTGTTGATGTAAGGGACCAGTCACACCAAGCTTACAGGGATTTTTTTTTTTTTTTTTTTTTTTTTTCTCTAAATTTCACCAAAGCCATTTTGATACTTCCAGAGCCATGCTTTTGCAGGTTCGATTTCCTTCAAACTATTGGAAGGCTAACTCATTACTCATGTGCATGAAAAATATATATTTCTCTAAACAAATCAGCCTTTAATTTTGGGGGTGAGGGATGGGTGAAACTGATCGGCAGACACAGCGCCTGTTTCCACTGGCAGTGGTTTGGGGGTGGAAATGCACGACAAGCCTTGCAATACACCGTTAGAGTACCATCACTGCCCCGATCCACTTCAAGCCAATCTGGGTTCCACAAGCGTATAGTAGATTCATGCTTTACTGGTTTTCGTTTTCCTTGGCCCTTGCCCGTAGAGTTTGAATTAGGCTTTGCTGGTCCAGAAGCGGTTCCTGCCGTCAAAACACTCTCCCTCGATTCTGAAAAGACTGAATCTGAGGGCAAACCATCTTCACTCGCTTCACTAGAAATCGCTCCATGTACGATCACCGAAAGTTTGGCATGGACGTGACGTACGAACGTAGACCTGGCTAACGAACCATTTTATATTTTTGTATTTTTTATTCTCCCTCCAAAGATCCATATTTATGAACTAAATATATATCAAATGTTCATATTTATACTTAAATTTATTTACTTTCAATTACTAACCAAAGATTTGATTCTATTTTGTTTTCTCATAAATACGCGAACGAGGTTATAAATGGGATTTCCCAGTTTCCCTCCTAGGCCTCGAGCGAGTTTGCATATATACAGTGTACATATGCATGCGGTGATGTGGTATTGGGTGTGGTGCATTGTACATGTAGTCAGCGCGTTGATTGGGCAGCTAGCTGCATGCAACCAATGAACTTCCCTGCATACAGGTACCATGCAATTCACAACTAGCGACATTATGTAGCACGATAGTCGTGTAGAGTCTAGTCAACATGTACTAGTATACACGCGCATGCAGCTGATACGAAGCTAGGCTAGGTAAGCCCAAGGTCTAAATATACAGGTCAGACCGTTGGAATTCTTCTGCGCAGCTTCTGACGTCATTTGGCTGAGTCCATTTTCTCTTTGTGATACACTGAAGAAAACTGTGAAACGCCAAGGAAGACAGGAACTATAATATATTATATATATATATATATATATATATAATATATATATATGTATATATATTATATATCATATATATTATATATTCATATATATAGACAGGAACTATAATATTTTATATATATTCATATATATATTTTATATAATATTTGTCAGAATATAACTAATTGCGTGGAGCGTTGCGAGCGAAGGCAACGTCATTTTCCAACGACGGACCAGCTTCAACTGACATCTATAGGACCCGCTAACCCCACTTTGAACAGCAAGTTAGTTGGAGAACAAACGCAAATCATGGGTCACCAGGCAGTTCTTTACCGAATGGCTAAATCTCATCTTTGGTCCTCTCGTCAAAAGGTACCTGCAGGAAAATGGCCTTCCATTTAAAGCGTTACTAACCCATGACAATGCTCATGTTCACCCACCGGGCCTTGAAAAAACATTCTCGATGGGTTTAGCTTGATGAAGGTCCTCAAGCTCCCACCCAACAACACCCCCCTCCAACCTATGGATCAGCAGGGCATCGCTAACTTAAAGAAACTGTACACAAGCACTTGTTCCGCCGCTGCTTTGGGGTGACCGAAAGCAACCTCATCCTTCGTGAGTTCTGGAAAGAGCATTACAGCATTGTTTTGTATGCCTACGCGTTCTTCATTTGGTGTGGCAGTGGGTTACTAGAACCACATTGAACTCTGCTTGGAAGAAGTTATGGGTTGACACGGTGCCTGTACGGGATTTCGAAGGATTCTAACCCGAACTCGATCCCAGTCCGGAAGTGTTGGAGGAGATCGTGTCCTTCGGAAAGTCTATGGGTCTTGAGATGGATGAGGGAGACGTCAACGAGCTCGTCAAGGAACATTAGGAACTCTTAAACGAGGAGTTGAAGGAGCTACAGACGCTGCAACACACGGAGGTCGTGCAAGAGATTAGTAGCGAGGAGGAGGCAGAGCAGGAGGAGGTTATCTCTACAACTGAGATGAAATAAATGTTGGCAATGTGGGAAAAAGAATCCAGTTTTATTGAAAAGAAACATCCGGAAAAAGTGGATACTAGTCGCGCTTCAGCGTTTTGTAATGACACTTCCCTATCGCATTTTCGGAATATTTTGAAAGGCGGAAGTAAACCTCTTTGGATAATTTTTTATTCAAAATGCTTGCCAGCGAAGTGCCGAAAGTGAGGCCAAAAGGGTAAAAAGAAGTGAAGTTAAAAAAGTGGCCGTAAGTGAAAATGAAAAAAGGGTAGTAATTAAGGTTAGGCCCAACTTTAGGTTTAAGCCAGTGTGTGTGTGTGTGTGTGTGTGTGTGTGTGTGTGTTTGAATAGCCTGCTTCAGTCAAATCGAAAAGGAAAAAGATAAACCACATTTGCTTTTATTTATACATATGTATATTATACACACACACATTATGTATATATATATATATGTGTGTGTGTGTGTGTGTGTGTGTCTGTATGTATGGACAACGCTGAATGGGTCCCAGTGAACAGATTTACATCACCCACAATTCACTTACAAAAGATTACAAAGGCGGAGCATGCCGACAGGAGACCTTTTGATCCATATCTAGGTCGGATGCGAAAAAAAATCATATTAATAAAATAATAAATAAAAACTATGATAATGTAAATAACAAATAAAATAAATAAATGCATAGGTATAGTTAAATAATAAACAAACAGGTAAATAGTAAATAATAATAAATTGACATATAACTAATAATAAATGAAAATCAGACAGACAAATGATAACAAAACAAAAACAAATAATATAAGATAAATCATAATCATTACAGCATCTTACTTAGGTATTTATCTAAATGATTCTTAAAGCTTCGAACTGAACTACATTGCACTACCTGTGCAATCAACATCGAGAGACTCGAGGAGGCATACATGCAGAAATTAATAAGTGGTATAGCTAAGGACTTGAATTTCCGCTAGCACGTAGCAAGTGACAATTACTAAACCGACTGCGCCACCAAGACAGATACAAGTTGAGCGCAACTTTTCTTATATATTTGTACGCTCAATTTACATACACATACACGAAATTATGCATTCAACCCATCTCCGCCATGGATGTACAATTGGTAAGTATGCAACGCGGGAAAGTGTACAACACTGAATGGGTCCCAGTGAACAAATTTACATTTTTCACCCACAATTCACTTTAATTCTAAGCCATCGCCATTAAGAGACTCAAGGAGGCATATATGCAGAAATTGATGCGTGGTATAGCTAAGGAATCGAACCTCCGCTAGCACGTAGCAAGTGACAGTGACTCACTTACTTAACCGATTGCACCATCATTAAGTCACTGTAACTTGCTACGTGCTAGCGGAGGTACGACTCCATTGCAATATCACGTATCAATTTCTGCATGTATGTCTCCTCGAGTCTCTCGATGTTGATGGCATAGAATTAAAGTGAATTGTGGGTGATTTGTATGTATATATATATATATGTGTGTGTGTGTATGTGTGTGTTCGTGTGTGTGTGTGTGTGTGAATAGAATCGCCAATGACGGCGATGTCAATCAAATAATTCAGACAGCTGTCCCCGGACTCGAACAGAGACTTGCGCGAAGGCAAAGCCGACGCTCTACCGACTGAGCTACTGAGACTATAATATCCTCTAACCTCGGGGTTAATGTAACTCCCGAAGGATTTGAGTCGACTGCTAAATGCCGTCCTAAACTCATTTTTACGGAGAACCAAGCCCACCTGCAGCTAGTGGTTGAGCTGGTACGTATCCTAGATAGACTTTCGTCATTGTAATACCTGAATAGAATCGCCAATGACGGCGATGCCAATTAAATAATTCCGACAGCTGTCCCCGGACTCGAACCGAGACTTGCGCGAAGGCAAAGCCGGCGCTCTACCGACTGAGCTACTGAGACTATAAGATTCCCTAACCTCGGGGTTAATCTAATGCCGCGTCCACACGGTCGAACTGTGCCTGGCGGACTTTGCCCGGTAAGGGCAAAGTCCGCAGGCTCTGCCCGCGAAGTGTCCACACGGCTGACGATGGTGGTTGGAGGTTAGTTGGCCGCAAGCAGAGGTTGAGAGGGAGTAGTTCAGTGCGGTACGATAACCATGGTTCCTGCCATACTTGGAAAGAAGGTAGCACTTTACAGCATTATGATTGCTGCCTGCATTAAAAAGAAAGAAAAAAAAAATCACGGAGACATGTCTGATGCCGGGAGTGGTTACAAAGACGTGATTTAATGGGAAGCTCAGTGACAATCCTACGTGAATTGCTGGATGAAAATGAACAATTGTTTTGCTATTGCATGAGAATGAACATAAGCAGCTTTTCTGTTCTCCTTTCGAAAGTGGAGCCATATATACAAAGGCAAGAGACATATGAGGAAAAGCATAGCACCAATAGCACGTCTTGTCGAGACCAGTACACACTAGTACTAGGTGCGGAGATGGTAGTAAGGTAACTTCGGTCTGTACTGAGTGGGTTTGCTAACTTTGCTCGCACCTCACCTCATGCGTTTGGCAGCGATGTCAGCCCTCCATCCACTGCCCGCAAATGGCGCCGGGATCGGACAGTTTGATGGTTTGCCCGATGAAATTGCCCGTTGTCGAGCAAAGCCCTCGTGCCCGGCGGACAGTGTTCGACCGTGTGGACGTGGCATAACACCCGAAGGATTTGAGACAACTGTCGGAATGATTATATATATGTATGTATGTATATTGCGTGTGTGTATGTAATATACACATCAAGAGAAATAGTTTTATTAAGCAATTGATACAAGTAAAGTGCTTATAGATGGTCACAATGTGAATGACTAATACTTGGTTGACATTCCCTTTGCTAATGATTAGTTCACGAATATCATCTTAAGGGAATTCTTGCCATGTTTCCCATAGTAATCCTAAGAGTTTTGGCTTTAAAGATGGCTTTCTGTTCTTTTTGCGAAGTTGTCGGTCTAATATGCCCCGGAGGTGTTCATTAGGGTTCATATTCGGGACTGATTTGGCGGGACTGATTTGGCCATGGAAGTTTCCTGATCCTATTTTGGCTCGACCAGTTTTGTGTTGCTTGAACAGTGAGACAATGAGCTCCATCTTCCATAAATAGGAAGACATTTTTACTCATTCTACCACTGGAGAATTTCAGAATGAGTCCTTCCTTTAATATAGAAACTTATTTGCCTGAATTGATGTTTCCTTGGCACTCCACAAGCTCTGATCGTCCGTCACTCTAAATTGCACCCACACTATTATTGAAATGCCCCATGTTTCACTGTTTACTGCAGTCTTTTGAGTACAGAGTCTCCAGACCCACACTCTTCCACTGTTAGAAAATAATGCGAATCGTGACTCATCAGAGAAAATGACAGTGCTCCAAATGGTCACAGGTCTCTCCACTATCTCAACAGCCCAATCCTTTCTGCGCTTATTATTGGCTGGACGAAGGAGTGGTTTCCTTCTTGCAGCTCTGCCATAGTAACCCAGCTTGTGGAAATACTTGACAGCTGTGCCGGGACTGACATCAGCTTGTGCTGCTATGCCAGAGGCCTTGCAACGTGGATCCTCTTTGACATTTCTTTAGAAAAGACGCAAGGTTCTTTCTGAGGGCCTGGGACGACCTGAATGAGGTTTTGTGCCCTTCTTGCCCTCTCTGGTGAATTGTACGATCACTCTATTAACAGTAGAAAGGGGTATTGACAGAATTTTAGATATTTTGCGTTGACTATGTTTTTATATTAAAGGAAGGACTCATTCTAACATTCTCCAGTGGTAGAATGGAGCTCATTGTCTCACTGTTCAAGCAACACAAAACTGGTTGAGCCAAAATGGGATAAGGAAACTATTATGGCCAAGTCAGTCCCCAGATATGAACCCTATTGAACACCTCCGGGGCATATTAGATCGACAACTTCGCAAAAAAAACAGAAAGCCATCTTCAAAGCCCGAACTCTTAGGATTACTACGGGAAACGTGGCAAGAGTTCCCTCAAGATGATATTCGTGAACTAATCACTAGCATGCCAAGAAAGGTCCTTGCATTGAAAAAACAAAGGGGATGTCAACCAAGTATTAATCATTCACATTGTGACCATTTATAAGCACTTTAATTTTATCAATTGCTTGTTAATGAATTAAACTATTTCTCTTGGTGTCTATTCAATTCTGTCATTATATATATATATATAGTGTGTATACATAAATTTGTATATGTGTATGTATATATATATATGAATGTATGTGTGTGTTTATGTATTTTATGGGCTTTATTTCATATCGAAGTGAGACAGGCATTACAAGAGTAGTGTACTGAATAAAATGGTCATGAAGGTAACAAATATATGAACTCATACAGGGATTTTTTTTTTTTTTTTTTTTTTTTTTTTTTTTTTTTTTTTTTTTTTTTTTTTTTTTTTTTTTTTTTTTTTTTTTGTCATAATAATAATGGCAGTGTAAAGGCACGACCTGATGTGGAGAGGCAGGGAGGAAGTGGAAGAGTGGCACTCGGGCTGAGAAAGATAGCCCAGCACGACGTGGCGTCCAGTAACTGTTGCGGAACAGACGGTGTCGTGACATCGCCTCAATCACCACCGCAACTGTCACCATGTCCGCCACCACCACCATCACCACCACTACCACGGCTGCTACTACTTCTACGACCACCACTACCACGGCTGCTACTACTTCTACGACCACCACTACCACGGCTGCTACTTCCAACCCTATGATGGACGCCCCCATTACATTGACACCTCGCCACCACCACCACTTACATCACCAGCAATAGTAGCAACAGGAGTAGATTGAATGTGGCAGACCCAGGCGCGTCTACGAAGAAGCCGACGGCATTGGAGGGGGGGGGGGAGAACGGGGAAGAGGAAGGGCACACAAGTACTTTTGGCGCCGCGCCAGCCGGCAGTGTTGGTTCATTACGCCATGGCCCTTCTGGTAGTGGACTGCCCTGCTACCATATCAAGGAAGGGAAAGAAGGATAAGTAAGGGAGCATAACTGTGAAGCGACTGGCTCCTAAGGGACTCTGTGGACCCCGTAATCGCCCTCTCCGAAGGACCCCTGGGAGACTTAGTCTGGGAATGCGGGTGTGGGGGTGAGATTCTATCTTCATGACAGACCCATCCTCTGAAGAATATATATATATATATATATATATATATATATATATATATATATATATATATATATATATATATGTATATGTATATGTATGTATGTGTGTGTGTGCATATAAATGTTTTGACGTAGGCCAAAGTGACTTCTCTCCGTCTTCTCTCTTGCTTGTGACCCACGGTAGTGGGTGGAATACAGGGATGATCCGTCATCTATGAGGAGCTAAGAGGGAGGAGTGTGTGGTTGATGGGAGTGGAATGTGTGGGAGTAGGTACTTCCTTCTTGACTTGACTACCTCCTTTATAAGGAGGAAAAAAGCCCTTGGTGTGTGTGTGCGTGTATGTATGTATATATGTATATATATATATATATATAAATATATATATATATATATATATATAATAAATTGTGTGTGCGCGCAAAATAACCACAGAAGAAGGGAAACTTGTAGACAGTAAGTACTTTCGTATATTACATCTTCAGACTAAATGACAGAGATACAGAGTTGTGTTTAAATGTAAGTATCAGGTGGCAACCATAGGGGGGAGACAATAGAATGTGGAGGGGAGATGACCTTACATCTATCGACCTGACCAACACATAAGGCTCAATCTGGCATTAGTAGAAACTTATAAACTTGAGCCATACGTGTTGGTCAGGTCGATAGTGTTAAGGTCATCCCCCCTCCTCACATTGTATTGTCTCCCCCCCCCCCTATGGTTGCCAACCGATACTTACCTTTAAACACGATTCTGTATCTCTGTCATTTACTCTGAAGATGTAATATACGAAGGTACTTACTGTCTACAAGTTTCCCTTCTCCTGGGGTTATTTTGCATTTTTGTATCACGGTGATGTGATTGCTTGTATATATATATATGTATATATATATACATATATATATATATATATATATATATATATATATATACATTTATGTATATATATGTATATATATATGTATATATATATATATATATATATATATACATTTATGTATATATATGTATATATATATGTATATATATATATATTTACATATTTATGTATATATATGGATATATATATATGTATATATATTTATATATATTTATATATATATATATATATATATATATATATAAATAAATAAATAAATAACTTAATATTTTCAACCTAGTAACATAAGTACAGAGTTCTTTCTTGTTAATACCGGACGATTTTATTAAGCCGGATTCATTCAACCCTATCGGCACAGCGAGGACGTTCAAACAATATGTCCCGAGTAATTTACACTGGTCGATTTTCTTCAGCTAAGACGCAGGCTTGGGCCAGAATTGGCTCTCGGTCAGCAAGTCTGCCCTCCCTCCCCCCCAACTCACGTGAACACATCGTCTGTCTGTCGTCATTGGGCTGAAAGGATTGAATCTTACTATTTGTAGGAACTACGATGAGGACTCTTGACACAGTCCATCACGTCAATGAATCGTCACTTCCTTTAGGCAAAATGTCTCGCACGTTCTTGACCATGGTCTTAAATCACGTGTTGGACTCGTGATCGACAGATATCACCTCTCGGATGAGACCTCAGAGCCCATATATGGCCCGATCTAGGGGTAATGCGGTGACTTGACACATACACACGCGCGCGCGCGCACACACACACACACACACACACACACACACACACACACACACACACACACACACAACTCCTTTCCTACCAGAATTGGAGTGCCGGTTCGCAGTACAGTGATGCTGATTTATTTCTCATCCCTTGGCGGAACTCGAACGTGAAACTCTGAATTAAAAGTCGAGAATGGTACCACTGCACCGCCGTGTGTACACCAAACAGTCCGTTAGTAGCAGAAGGTAACCCCCAGACCATCCGTACGTCATTACTGTCGGCACGTCACGGATGGTCACCGTTCCATTTCATTCTCGAATAGACTTCATGTCACTGAGAAATAGTGTGTGCCGCCAAGAGATTTTATTCTTTGCGGTTTCTTTTCTTTCTCGCTATTATAGGTTGACATTCAAAAATCCATAAATCCGGGACAGATTTCGGGAGCGCATTTTGATTTTCATATTTCCCGCGTTGGTGCGCCACTGTTTTCTGGAGCTGCCGCTTACGCCAGAATCAGCTGTTGGTTCATGCTTCCACCTGCTAACAAGTAATCCTGCTCGTTTTTCTCATTATAGCATTTATTTGTTGTTGTATAGCCCCAATATGGAATCAACAAAGAAGAAAGGTGGCATAAAACGCAAACATCATGCGTTATCGATCGCAGAGAAAGTGGAAATATAAAAAAACTTGGTAATAATGTGTCTGTGCGAACCATTTGTGAAACTTACGACATTATGTATAAAAAGCCCATCTGCTATTTAGCTTCTTTCCTAAGAAGTACAGTACGGAGTATTTTATTTTGTTTAATTAAAATTCTTCGGAGGATCAGTTTTATATATTCTATTAGAATTGAATTAAAATTCTGTATAACTATCTTTACTGTATTTTATATAGTTCGTGAATAATAAAATTTCATTTGCTTTTCACTTAGTGTTTATTTTTTCCATTAAGGGACTGTACAAGTGGTAAATTTCTTTAAATATATACGGGGTACACCATACAAAATTATAAACTTCAAAAATTCGGCATTTTCAAAAATCCGGCAGTCCTCAGGTCCCGAGGTTGCCGGATTTTTGAATGTCAACCTGTACTAGGTACTATGGTCAAATATATCAGATGCAGGCGGCCAGGTGCAGATGCCTACGCGTAAGTTTTGTCCGTGATAGAGCATCGAACCATGTAGTGTTAGATTTGGAGCTATATTTACTGACTTCACGACCATCGATCCCCTCGATTATATTTACTTTGGTCCAGCATGGTAGTTATATTATGGGGTTTATATCTGACATGTATTTTAACCTTCTTTTATTTATTTGGTTATTTTTTAGTTTATTTATCTATTTTACTGTTTTATTTTCGTTTTCCACCATACTTTTATATATATATATATATATATATATATATATATATATATATATATATATATATTACAAATTGTACCCCTACTCCTCGGTCAATGACAAGCGTATTTTATGCAAACAAAATTTAGGGTGAATTAAGAAATGAAATAAAGGATTTTTTTAATCGTATGTCTTGAGAAATCCAGTGTGCCACAGACTAACACGCTGGGCTTCTATGAAGTCTCGTAAGTATAATGTCCATAGATCGATCGTGAGCGGTAGTCGGCGCTGTGATTGTCACGTCCCCTAGCTATCACAGCTCGTGGGGCTAAGGCGACAACATCAACCACAGCTGAGCACCTCCTGGTGTAAACTGTTAAAAAGTAAAAAACAGAAATTATGTTTCAGCACCGTGGTTCTGCACAGCATCAGTATGAAGTAAAGTACATTTAAGTTAAATTGGAAATACATAATTGTTGTCTTGAGTTCCACTGGTTGGAAACTCACAGCCCCACAGTAGCTGGCAACAGTCCTTAGGCTTCCCCATAGATTCCTCTGGGAAGAAACTAGACTATTGTCTGTGATGTATGAGTATGGATCTTTCTTAGTGTCATCGGCCAACAAAAGGAAGAAGAGGAGGAGGAGGAAAAACGGAGTAGTCAGTTTTTCTTTTATGTAAGAATGTGAGGAAAGTTAGTTGAAATTGAAGGAGATGTCTTGGGCCCGGTTCAGAGACCGAATACCAGTTCCTCGGTGCTCCACCTCCAAATTTGATGTGAGTGTGAACGGGTTTTGAAGATGGTCAGCGGGAAGGGGGTTCTATCTGACGTCCATTATTCTGGACCATCAAAAACAGGAAAGGAAACTTGTGAATTGGTAATGATGGTAATCATTGGTAATTAATGGGAAGTTGATGATAGCAGAAGGTTTGTAATATATTAAAAATCAAATGAATATTTAAAGCTTGAAATCCGGGTATTAAAAATGAAACTAAGTCATCCATATTAGAATAAAAGATGAAATGGGTAATTCTAGTTCATAAAGTAAATATTTTGGCAAAGTCAGAGGACAATGAGAACTTGGTAGTAAACGGAGATGACGCCAAGAAACGTAGTAGCAAACGGTAACGAAGTCATGAATCAGGGGGATAAGCGGAGTCAAGTAAATAAAGCGCCGTTGCCCGTGGGTCGCACACAGCAGTGGCGACGGAACTAGTGCGGATCATGTCACAGAGTGGATTCAAGTAAATAAAGCGCAGTTGTCCGTGAGCCATAAAGGACAGTGGCAATGGAGCCAGCGAAGAGAAGGGAAATGTTTTCTGGTTATTCGGTCGGGCAGAATTAGCCCTGCATGACTGCATACCAGACCCATTAAAAGACCGAGGTTGCAGGACGGGGGTGAGATCCGAGTCGTACAACTTGATTATGCGGGTCGGATAGGTTTTGCAAGATATGTTACAGTGTATCAAAATGAGAGAATAGAGTACATAAACATTATAACACCAGAGTTAGAAATTTCACGAAAATAACTTGATGTGGATCGAAAAAATTGAACAAAATGGTGCGTGATCTGCTCTTATTTTTGGATTCAGGAGACCAATTTCCTACAGGAATGACTTCTATTTCCTGAACACCAAAAACCTTGTAGACCAGTGTAATCAAGAAAGTTCTAAGCTTTAGAAATTTGTGTTTCCGCAGCGGAATAAAATTGTCTGACGACATCCAAAATAGATGCAGACTTTGAATAAAGACAAAGTTCATTGAGGCAGTCTTATCCCGTCCGCTACGGTGGCGCTGAATGAAATAATCCGGTGTTAACCAGAATAAAATATCTTAAGGAGTATCACGACCAACAGGAACCGGATGGGGTTATGGTGCGGTCATATATATATATA
>NC_134787.1:42032193-42047193 GCF_046742065.1 Oratosquilla oratoria
TATTCCTACAGAGGGCCGTTTTGGGAAGAAAAAGTGTGTGTGTGTGTGTTGTATTTACCTAGTTGTACCTAGTTGTATTTTACGGGAAGGGGAGCTATGCTCGTGGTGTCCCGTCTTCATGTCTCATTTTATCTAAACTATTTTTAAATTCATGTATTGTTTTTGCACACACCACTTTCTCATCTAACTTGTTCCAACTGTCTATTACTCTGTGAGGAAAGCTGTTCATTTTCATATCTCTTCTATAGCTGTCTTTCTTGATTTCCTTTCCGTGTCTTCTTGTATTTCTATTATCCCATTTTATCAGATTCTCTCTATCAGTAATTTCTATGCCTTTCATGATTCTGTAAATAGCTATCAAATCTCCTCTCTCTCTTCTTTGCTCTAGTGTCTGTAGTTCAAGTTTTGCTAGTCTCTCTTCATATGATAGTTTTGAGAGTGTTGGTGCCAATTTTGTAATTGCTCTTTGTATTCTTTCAAGTTTTTTTTATAATTTTTTTTGTACTTGGTCACCATATCATTACTGCATATTCCAATCTTGGTCTTATCAGAGTGATTAGAATTTTCGTCACCAATTCTTCATCCAGGTATGTAAATGCAACTTTGATTGTTCTTATCAAATTATAAGTTTCTCCAAAAATCTTATCTATATGTTTCTCAGGTGACATATTATTCATAACAGTGACTCCCAGGTCCTTCTCATTTTCTACTTTTTTTATTCCTTCTTCTCCCAATTTATATGATCTTGTTATTCTGTTTTTGCTTTTTCCAAATTCCATTATACTACACTTTTTTGTACTGAACTCCATCTCCCACTTCCTACTCCATTCCTGTACTTTATTTAGATCACTCTGTAGTGACTCACAATCTTCTTCCGTGTTCACTTTTTTCAATAGTTTTGCATCATCTGTAAAGAAGCTCATATAGCTTTCAATTCCTTCATCCATATCATTAATATTTTATAACAAACATTATTGGAGCCAGAACTGTTCCTTGTGGAACACCGCTTATTACTTCATCCCATTTTGAGTGTTTGTCTCTTATCACTACTCTCATTTTTCTTTCTTGCAAAAAGTCCTCCATCCATTTAAGCAGTTTGCCCTGTATTCCTCCTTCAGTTTCTAATTTCTTAAGCAACTTCTGATGTGGTACTTTGTCAAAAGCTTTTTTTAGGTCTAGAAATGCACAATCAGCCCATCCATCTCTTTCATGTATTGTATCTATTAGCCTTGAATAGAAACATATTAAATTGGTGACGCATGATCGTCCTTGTCTGAATCCAAATTGCCTTGGATTTAGCACGTTTTTTTTTTTTTTTTCTAAATATTTTACCCATCTACTTTTGACAATTCTTTCACAAAATTTTTGCTATTGTACTTGTTAGAGAGACTGGTCTATGGTTGGTAGGGGCTTCTTTATTTCCCCCTTTATATATTTTGCTTTTTTCCAATCTTCTGGAACTGTTTATCATGCTATGTATTTTGTCTGCCAGTTCATTCCTGCATTCTTTCAAAATCCACTTTGCTATTTCATCTGGCCCATGCGATTTTCTGACATCAAGATTACTCAAGTGTTTCAATATTTCATTCTTTGTTACTTCTATTTCTTTCATAGGGGGGACTTTCTCTTTCCATTCGATCTCTTCAGGTTGTATGTTCTCCTTTGTAAACACTGATTTAAAATGCTTCTTCATAATTTCCGCCATTTCAATTTCCTCTGTGTATTCAACTCCTCCTTGTCTTAATTTTTCCAAATCTTGTTTGTTTTTCAGTTTGTTGTTTACAAATCTGTAAAATAGATTTGGTTGATCTTTACGTTTTTCTATGAGATCTTTTTCATATTTTCTCTTTTCCTCTCTGCACGTTTGTACATATTCATTTCTATAACAAGTATATATTTTCCATTTTTCAGACCTTTTGTCTTTTTTCCATCTGGTCCAAGCTTTGTCTCTTTTGTCTTTTAACTCCCTACAACTTCTGTTGTACCAGCACTTTACATATTCTTTTTCTTGTTTTTGTCTTGGGACATACTTTTCCACTCTTTTTTTTTTTATAAATTTTTGTCAAAATATTCCATTTTCTTCCAATGTTGTTTCTTCTTTGTATATTCCTTCCCAGTTTTCTTTTTGAAAGAATTTTCTTATTTTATCAAAGATGGTTTTTCATACATCATTCTTCCTTTTCTATATTGTTCATTTCTTTTCGTGTATTTTTCCTCATTTAGTTCCAGTTCAATCAATATGTGGTCACTTTTACTTATTGGTGTTTTGTATTCAATCTTTTCCACTATTCTAGGTTCAGATATAATTAATAGGTCTAGTCTCGATGGTTCTTCTTCATTTCTATACCTAGTGTTCTCCTGTATCCACTGTGTCATTGTATGGTCAATAATCATCTCGAGTAGAACGTTTCCCCATGAGCCGTCTCCACCCTTTACTGTTATCTCTTCCCAGCAACTTCTTTGCAATTAAAGTTGCCCATCATAACTATTCTTCCTCCATCTTCCATTATCTTATCTAATGTTATCTTTGTGTCCTCTAACATACTTTTATGTTCACTCTCTTCCCACGAGGCTGTTTTCGGAGGCACATAATTTATCACAAACTTTCTGCTCTTCTTATCTCTGTCTTTCACTTCAATCATAATCATCTCTACTGTATTCTTTCCATATGTGACACACCTCACGTTTATATTCTTCTTAGTCAGGAACATAACTCCACCCCCTTGTTTTGTCTCTCTGTTTCTAATCCAATAATTATATGCATCATGTCCTACACTGTTGGGTGGTAGTGGACCTTTTAATTTCGTTTCTACAATTCCCATTATGTCTGGTTCTTTTTCCTTCAGATAATCATTCAGCTTATTCAATCCTGTTATTAATCCATCTATATTTGTGTAAGACACTCTTAGTTTTCTGCCACTTCCATTGTGTTCTCTGTTTCCCTTTTCTTTTTCTCTAGTATGTCGAATTTCCTTACTTTCATATTCACTACTCTCCAATAGAATTTCTCTTTTTCTTACTCTGTTCTGTTCTCGTTTTTTTTTTCCTTAGCTTCATGTCTTTTCCTTTTTTCCTCCTCTCTTTCCTCTTTATTCATTTCCCTTTTTATCCATACCTTTTTATATTGTTCACTTGCTGCTTGTTTCCCTGTTTTTGATAAGATATTCTCTGCCGTCGTTTGTGACCTGAATTTAATCTTAATTGGTCTGGTCTTATCTGTACTATACTTTTCGAGCCTAAACTTCTCTACGATTTGTTTCATTATTTCGGGTTCATCTTCCTGAACTAATTGTAGTAAACTGCTTACTTTTTCATTTTCCTCCTTGATTCTTGTGGTTCTATCTGGGTTATGTTTCTCTTCCATTCCTAATATAATTATACATTTCTTTTTATCTGCTAAGTCTCTTACAATATTCTCCTTCTGTCTCATCACTTTGATGACTGAGTCTTCAGTTTGTTCTTTCATTTGCTGTTTAATTATATCAGCAAATGCAACTTTACTATTTTCCTGTATCTTCTTCCAACCCTGTGCCTCTTTTGCTATTGCTTCTTTATTGTCTTTATTGTTCCTTTTTAATTCTTCGTTCTCATCTTTTACTTCTCTTAAGTGTCTTTTTAGTTCTTCTATTTCATCAATTAAGTTTTTGTTCGCCTTCTCCAGTTCTTTCAATTTTTCAACCCTTTCCGCAATTTTTTACATTTTACCGAACCATATCTCCCAATGTTCGGTCATTTGTTCAAGTTTTTCCTCCAGTTTTGCCAGTCGGGGGAGGTTGGTATCCGCCGCCCCCTCATTAAATCCTTGGAAATTATTATCCTCACCTTCCATTGAACTGCTCTTATCTATGTTTCTAATCTTTACATTTTTGTTAGTCCCATCATCAAAATCAAAATCATCGGTTCGTCGTTTGTTTACAAGCCGCCTGGCCTCTTGGACCAAGTCCTCCCCTTCTTCATTTCCTTCCATTTCCCTCAGTAATCCCTCCCCTTCTCCCTGTTCCTCACTTTCCCACTACACCACGAGCAATCCCCCCCTGTAAATACAATAGGTACTTCCTTTGCGTTGAGATCCACGAATATTTCACTTTTTCTTCAGGACGTCAATCGTCGCCGTCCGTCCGACGTAAGTGTGTGTGTGTGTGTGTGTGTGTGTGTGTGTGTGTGTGTGTGTGTGTGTGTGTGTGTGTGTGTGTGTGTGTGTGTGTGTGTGTGTGTGTGTGTGTGTGTGTGTGTGTGTGTGTGTGTGTGTGTGTGTGTGTGTGTGTGTGTGTGTGTATGTGTGTATGTAATATGTATATATATATATATATATATATAGATATGTAATATATGTATATATATGCATATATAAAATATACATATATAGATATAGATATATATAGATATATATAGATATATATGTGTCTGAAGGAGGAAGAAGTAGACGAGGAAAAATGGGAGAATTCTCATACTTTAAATTTTCGACCCGCAGGGCCTTAATCACAAAGCTAACAACTCAAACATAATAGGAGATTTTATACATGGGCGGGTCATCTCGTGAGACGCTTCGGAGAGTTTGTTATTTTAAGTGCGTATTCTTTTATTATTAATTTGCTTGTGGCTTTTGCTAAACATATAAAGCCTCCTCTATTATTAATGTTGTTATTAGTGTTGATATATGCTGCCTCAATTGTCTTCCTTAGTTTCTTGGATGGTCCTTTATTTAATACGGTTGTGTTGTTCCAGTCTGGAAGGTGGCCATGTTTATCCACATGCATTACAAAAGTAAAGATAAAAATAAGAATGATAATAAATGTAATAAAGAAACCAGATATATTACAGTCCCAAACTCTAATGTCAATTCATACTTAGACACTTTTCTCCTAAAAGCGGGCATTAAAATAGCCAGGACGTCAGGTAACAAAGTAGGAACATTTGGTAACACGTAGATACAATAATCCCACTAACGAAAACAGCGTTGTTTATAAAATCCCTTTTCCTCACTTTCCCACTACACCACGAGCAACCCCCTGTAAATACAATAGGTACTTCCTTTGCGTTGAGATCCACGAAAATTTCACTTTTTCTTCAGGACGTCAATCTTCGCCGTCCGTCCGACGTAAGTGTGTGTGAGTGTGTGTGTGTGTGTGTGTGTGTGTGTGTGTGTGTGTGTTTGTGTGTGTGTGTGTGTGTGTGTGTGTGTGTGTGTGTATGTGTGTGTGTGTGTGTGTGTGTGTGTGTGTGAGTGTGAGTGTGTATGTAATATGTATATATATATATATATATATATATATATATATGTTATATTTATATATATATATATTTATATATATACATATATATATATATATATATATATATATATATATATATATATATATACATGTCTGAAGGTGGAAGAAGTAGACGAGGAGTAATGGGAGAATTTCACGCTTTAACGTTTCGACCCGCAGGGTCTTGATCCCAAAGCTAACAACTCAAACGTAACAGGATATTTTATACATGGATGGGTCATCTCATGGGACGCTTCGGAGAGTTTGTTATTTTATTTGCGTATTCTTTTATTATTAATAAGCTTGTGGCTTTTGCTAAACATATAAAGCCTCCTCTATTATTAATGTTGTTATTAGTGTTGATATATGCTGCCTCAATTGTGTTCCTTAGTTTCTTGGATGATCCTTTATTTAATACGGTTGTGTTGTTCCAGTCTAGAAGGTGGCCATGTATATCCACATGCATTACAAAAGTAAAGATAAAAATAAGAATGATAATATTATAAATGTAATAATGAAACCAGATATATTACAGTACCAAACTCTAATGTCAATTCATACTTAGACACTTTTCTCCTAAAAGCGGGCATTAAAATAGCCAGGACGTCAGGTAACAAAGTAGGACATTTGGTAACACGTAGATACAATAATCCCACTAACGAAAACAGCGTTGTTTATAAAAATCCCGTGTAAAAGCTGTCCCTCTTCTTATTTTGGTGAATCTGGTCGCGGACTTAATAAAAGGATAAATGAACAAACAAAAATACGTAAAAGCCCATAGAACATCTAATTCCATAGTAATGCATGTGGATAAACATGGCCACCTTCCAGACTGGAACAACACAACCGTATTAAATAAAGGATCATCCAAGAAACTAAGGAAGACAATTGAGGCAGCATATATCAACACTAATAACAACATTGATAATAGAGAAGGCTTTATATGTTTAGCAAAAGCCACAAGCTTATTAATGATAAAAGAATACGCAAATAAAATAACAAGCTCTCCGAAGCGTCCCATGAGATGACCCGTCCATGTATAAAATATCCTGTTACGTTTGAGTTGTTAGCTTTGTGATCAAGACCCTGCGGGTCGAAACGTTAAAGCGTGAAATTCTCTCATTACTCCTCGTCTGCTTCTTCCACCTTCAGTCTTATTTGTCATTATATAGTCAATATATATATGTATATGTAATACGTATATATATGAATATATATATATATATATATATATATATATATGTTGAGGTTTGGACGACTAAATGAGTGGCAGGGTGGTGAGATAAACACCGAGAATCGTTGAAGTTTTATTAATTGACGTTTCGCTCTTAACAGAGCTTCTTCAGAGTGTACAAACATGATCGGGAAAATCAACAGTTTTATACCTTACATCATTCCGCGTTCCTTCCTTAACCCAACCCCTCCCTCCCTCCCGTACCCTTCAACTCCTGTAGGACCATCAAGCCGGACGTTTTGGACAGCTTAATAAAACCATCACGATGATTACAGCAGGGCTGGGATGCTATAAAAGCTGCCTCTACTGTTTTTCTTTTTTTTTCTTTTTTTTTCTTTTGTCTTTGTCTAACCCTTGTTTTAACATTTCCACTCCGTCCCAGTTAGGTAAATGTCCGTATTTCTCCGCATGAACCACCAGGGCGTTTGATGTTCGGTGGGCCCTCAGGTCGCTCTTGTGCTCATATGTCCGCTTGTGTATGCCTCTTCCTGTCTCCCCAAAGTAGTTTAAGTCACAGCCACCACATGAGATTCTGTAAACCATGCTGTTGTTATTATGTTCTTTTCTACCCTCACTTCTCACTACTTCACCTATCTTCGTACTGGATGTACTGGCGATCTTCAGCCCTGCTCTGCGGAGCAAATGTTCTAGCTCTTCTGTGTACTTGGAGTTGGGAACTACAATGAAGCCACCTTCCTTAGTCTCCTTTATCTCATCCTTTCTCTTTTCCATTATTCTAAGTGCTATTTTCTTCAAACTATGGAGTAACCCTTCTGGATATTTAAGTCCTGAGAACACTTTAAAAATGTATTTGACTTCTCTGTCAATATGTTCATCACTGCATACCCGGAACGCTCTGAGAAAAAAAAAATATATATATATATATATATATATATATATATACATATATATATATATGTATATATATATACATGTATATATATATATATATATATATATATATATATATATATATATATTTATATATATATATACATGTAGATTATTACATAGGTATTAATATAGTTAAATTCACATCAATATTCTAGAAAGAAATCGATCATAGATAAGAATTGAAGTAGTTTTCGATTAAGCTGGCATCTGAATTAACAATTTCACTGTTATTATAAGCGTCCCACGAAGAATGTCTTGTATCACTTTTTGACAACTCATCTTTCTTATAAGATCAGTATAATTTTAAAAGATGATTTAGGTCCCACCGAGACTCGAACTCGGATCGCTGGATTCAGAGTCCAGAGTGATAACCATTACACCATGGAACCTGTTTATGTAATGTGGGGAACAAAACCAACTATAACGTATCTTATAACATCAAGTTGGATGGCGCGGTGTACCTTGCACTGCTCCAACGAGGAGGTCTTCCGAACAGTCAAAACTCCCGAAACGATTCCTTTCAATTGAGGCGTCAATATGGACCAGAAGGTCAACTGGTTTGCTCTTTCATTGTGTCTTCTTCGATTCAATTGCAAAAATGTCGTAGGGGCAGAGCAACTGACCCTCGACCATCGATTGAACTCTCCGACCTGCAGCCATTACACTGTCCTTTCGTTCTGACATGCGTAGTGCATATTCTCTGCACATTTCAAAGAGCAACAAAAGGACAAAAAGAAATAATAATAAAAATATTCACACAGAGGGCCGTTTCGGGAAGAAAAAGTGTAGTTGATCAAACATGTACAAAGTTGTCCCTTGCCGCTTACGGAGAGCTTTGGTCAGGGACGACAAGGAAAGGAGAACGTGCAACTCTGGAAGTACCTGGAACGTATATCATTCTACTCGATCAGTTTCGATTTACGTTTTCATCAAGAGAATGACGTAAGTCGAGTTGAATGTTGTTCTTTTAATAAAGGGGTTCTCAACCCTTTTTCCATATATCTCATACTTAGGTATTGGTGTTCTTTATCCCCCTGAAGATCAATTGAACACTGAATAGAATCAATAGACATTCACTACATCCCACTAGTTTTTAGATTGTGTCCACGATTGTAAAACTGTGGTTCCAAAGGAGGCCAGGAAACCTAGGTTAAGAACCATTGGTCTAAATCCTTCTCTTTCCCTTCCCATGCATGGCTTCACAGATCTACACAGACTAACTGAAGTTTTAAAAGAAAGTCAGCCAAGAGAATGGGCAAGGTTTAGAAGCGGATATTCCACTAGTTTTAGCCTAAATGCAAACAAAGAGTATAGGCAGACTTCCTGTTGCTGATTTGAAGTACAGTTTGAGCTTCTCTCTCACATGAAAGGCTTCAAGATGTACATCAGCATTTCAAGGGAGAGGGAAGTTCAGACTCTACATTAGTTCAGCAACAGGAAGTCTGCCTTTGCTCTTTACTGCGCTGCCAGCGTCGAATAGGTCTCACTTTACGCTTAGGCTTGGAGAAGGCAACATGATACAGTAAGTCTTTGTGTTCAGCTTTCGTGGATTTCAAAAACGCCTAAGACTCGGCAAAACAAATGTCAATAATAAGATCTGTGCGCAAACAGAATACAAACAAAGACAGTGTAAGGCTTCTGTAGAATATGTATGTTGATTCGACTAAATGAAAATACAGAAAAAATATATTGAGAAAAGAAACCGCGGAACACAATCTCACGTTGTTTACAGCTTGCTTTGATGAAATTTTCAGAAAGTTTCGTTGTGAAGAGAAAGTTCTGATCATAAATTGAAAATATATTGATCACCCGAGCTTGTAGATAATATATAATTACATAGACAATTAATATTGTTATTGAAAAGAAGGAATATCAGTTGCCACATGTGTGTGTGTGTGTGTGTGTGTGTGTGTGTGTGTGTGTGTAATATGTATATATACATAAATATACATATATATATATATATATATATATATATATATATATATATATATATATATGCGGAAAAAACCACCAAGGAAAAAGAAAAACTGATGACCAAGCGCTTCCGTCTATTCAGACATCCTCAAGGTACATGAATAGACGAAAGCGCTTGGTCATCAGTTTTTGTTTTTTTGTTTTTTTCTTGGTGGTTTTTCCGCATATTTAGTATCACAAGTTTATGTGATTGCTCATGTTATATATATATATATATATATATATATATATATATATATATATATATATATATATATATATATATTTTTTTTTTTTTTTTTTTTTTTTTTTTTTTTTTTTTTTAAGTTCACAGCAACTTCTGCGTTCACGACTTTTTTGCTGGGAAGTTCTACATCTCTGATGATGGAACGGTGAGCAATGGGTAGCTCCCATAAAAGTTGTCCGAAAGACATAGAAAGTTCTTGTAGATGAAAAACACTTTATTAAAACAAGCTTTCGACCTACATAGGTCATCTTCAGGTTATGGTACAGGCAAAGAAGGGAACAGTTTATATACGGAACTAAATACAGAATGGAAGAAAAGGAGGAACGTGATTGGTCGAGGCTGGCCAATAGGGATCTAGGCATTGACCTGGGATCCCGCTTGCGAACCTGCCTGAGCCGTACGCCGTTCGTCCTCTTCTCTATCTTATAACTGTTTTGGAAATTTCTAAGGCTAGGAATTATGTAGGCTACATATCTGTTATTTGTGAGGTGAGAGAAGGGTTTTTGTTTTTTATATAAAGGACTTCCAATATACGTAGACGGGAGTAATCTCTTTCGATATGCAGGATGGAAGTTCCTCCGACTAGCATCGGATGTCGTGGAGCATCAACGACACGGCTACGAGTGATCATTTTGGAATAGACATGTCGCTCACCGTAGCCCCGCCACCCCCAGTGGTCCAGAGAATAGGAAGGTGGAACCCGCGCAAGGCGAATTGGACGTTGTTCAAGGACAGAATGGCTCGCGAGGTCGTCACCGATGCTCTGGCCATGGGTGAGTTGGATGATGCGGAGGCCGCACTGGTCTCAGCTATTCATGCAGCGGCAGAGGAGGCAATACCTAAGAACGCCCTCAACAGGAGGAGACATCGTGATGGTTGCTACTACAACCACAAGATCAAGGATGCCAACCACAGGGTCAACCGTCTACGAAAGATCCTGCGTAGACACCAGAACCCTGCTAACCTGGCCAACCTCCGGAGTGCCGTCGAAGAAGCCAAGGAGACAGCTCGACGTGTGCGTAGCGAGAAGTGCCTGGAATGGTGCCAAAGCTTTAGCGAGTCCACCACGCTAAAGGAACTTTGGAGGAAACTCCACATAGCGACCAGCCGTACCCCACCACGGCGCGCTCCCCGTGCACCACAGTGCGAGGCAGAAAATCTGGCGCAAGAATTTGCCAGACGCACGCACACAGCCACGCTACCCGCCGAGCTGCAGCAGAGGCAGGCCATGCTACGTGAACCAAGAAAGGCCAGGGTACAAGCTGCCATGGGGTCTCCGGGTGACACGGACACGCCATTCACCATCCATGAGCTACAAGCCTCACGTAAGAGATCCTCCGACACTGCTCCGGGGAGCGACCTAGTGACGTACTCCATGGTTGCACACCTGGGGGATGCTGGAGAAGAAGCACTCCTCCAGGTGGTAAACAGTAGTTGGTCCTGTGGAAGACTTCCGTCCAACTGGAAGAGGGCCGACATCGTGCCTATCCCCAAGCCCAGGGAGCCCGGAAAGTATCGTCCTATCTCCCTGACGAGCTGCCTGGGAAAGACCATGGAAAAGATGGTTCTCCAAAGACTTTTGTGGAAACTGGGACCACCACAAGAGAACCTCTATGGCTTCACCAAAGGGGTGGGCACGGCTCAGAGCATCGCAACGCTCTTGAGTCATGTGGAGCAACGTCACGCCATGCTTGTCTTCTTCGACTTAGAGAAGGCATTTGAGGTTGCCAGTCCCGCTGCAATTTTGGACAGTCTGGCTGCCAGAGGAGTACAGGGGAAACTGTTACAGTGGATAGCGGACTACCTCTCCAATAGAACTGACAGAGTCCGTCTACAGGGAGTGGAGTCCTGCTATCACCCCCTGGAAAATGGTACACCCCAGGGTGGGCTTCTTAGTCCCACCCTGTTTAACGTGCTGATGGCGGAACTAATAGCCATCCCTCTACCTACAGGATGCCGCCTCCTATCATACGCAGACGATGTCGCGCTGGTGGTAGTAGGCAGAGGGACCAAGGCCAGCAGGAAGCAAATGTGCCTCGACCGCATTTCTTCAAAATGCGAAGAGCTTGGCCTCAAGATCTCGCCACCAAAAACTAAAGATATGTGTTTTGGCACTAGCGTGACGCCAAGGGACAGGCTCCTGCTGCAGGGACATGAGGTACAGTGGGTCAGCACGCACATGTACCTTGGCGTCTGGCTTGACTCCAGGCTGTCCTTCCAGACTGAAGTGGCCTCCATCCGGGAAAGGGTCCTCAGTCGGATTAACGTACTGAAGTCCTTGGCGACCAGAGAGGCAGGTGCCAACAGCGCTGTCCTCCGGACATTCTACGTCAGCGCAATTCGACCGGTGATAGACTATGCCAGCAGTGCTCTGGCTGGTCTATCCGCAACACGGTTGGCTGGCTTGGAGGCAGTACAGAACCAGGCGCTGCGCGTAATACTGGGCGCGCCGCGCTGGGCTCTGGTCGCCAATATGCAGCAAGAAGCGGGACTGGTGCCTATCAGTGCGAGGATCTCAGGACTGGTGGTAGCCTTCGCCATAAGAGTCATTCAGAGGGAACATGACTCGTTCCTGCGGCGAAGGCTAATCAGCGCCCTCCAGCAAGATCCGGATCTCTTCCCGCAGAAGAGGTGGTCAGCGAGGGTTGCACACTGCATAAGGGACCTTCACCTGCATGACCTTATCCTTCAGAAGAGGAGGGATGTGCCGGTGGAAGGTTATGTGCAGTCTCCCCCCTGGGAGAATCCACCGGCCAGAATCAGTGTGATGGCGTCACGACGCAGTACGCCGCTGCCGCGCCTGTGGGCGGATGCGGAGGCCACAATGAGATCTGTCGCCCAGGAAAACTGCGTCGTCTATTTCACAGACGGCTCCGTGGATCCCGTACACAACGTGGCAGGTGCAGCGTTTGTCACGAAGGACGAGCAACAGGGAGTAAGGGTGTTGGGCACTCGCTGCTCGACGCAAGCAGAGGGTGTTGCAGTGGGTCTAGCATTGACCCATGCTCTCAACACCCACCAACGTAATGTAGTTGTGCACACAGATAGTTTAGCTCTGTTGCAATTAATATCTAAAATTTATCATAATGACCATAAAAACCTAATGACCTCGCTGTTATTTCAGCTCAAGGCCCTCCGTCAGCAAGGGAGATCAGTCGTCCTCAACTGGGTGCCGGGACACATCGGCATCCAGGGAAATGAAGCGGCAGACAGGGTGGCCAGAAGAGCGGCCACAGGGGACATGGAAGGCGGAATCGGTGTCCTCCCGAGCCGAACTGAGATCTTGGCCATTGCAACGAGAACGATGGCCAAGAGGGAGCTGCAAAACCATAGGAACCTGACAGCCCAGAGGCCGTCAGCACGCTGGTATCAAGTTGCCACAGCGTATGAGCGACTGACCACTGGAGTCCGTCTCTCCAGGATAGAGGAAGTCACCCTTCATCGCCTTCGTCTCGGGTATCGATGTTTCTCGGAGGTGACGGGACAGCCGGAGGCCTGCATCCACTGTGGAGAGGCCGGCGCAAACGGGCTAGATCATTATGTGGCCCTTTGCCCAGCGACCAGATTTCTGCGTGCGGGCCCCAGGACCTCGGCCGGGGGACTCATCCGTCGACTGACAATGTCACTTACCTCATATCAGCTGGGACGCCTCCTTCAAGTGCCGCCCCCCAGATGATACGGATGGGTTCTGTTTGACTGTACTCTCTTGCTGGTTTTTGACTTATGACACATTACAACTTAGGCCAAGGACTAATGCTTTTTTTTTCACCTAGGTAACTGCGTAGGATGCCTTGAACCGACCGGATGAGACGCGACGAGTGCAAAGGATACCAACCACGTCGGCTGGGAAGTCTACTTCAAGTGCCAGCCCCAGAGGATACGGATGGGTTCTTAACTGTTCTCACTTGAAATATTGACTTATAGCTCACCACAACAGTTCAAGCCAAAGGACTAATACCTTCTCCTTTTTCACTTAGGTAACTGCGCATGATGCCTTGGACTGGACCGGATGGGACGCGACGGGTGCAGGAACTAACCACGTCGGCTGGACCGGATGGGACGCGACGGACACATAGGACACTAACCACGCCGGCTAGACCGTGGAGACCGACCAGGACCGTGCAGCGCTACAAATATTGACATAATTCTAACCAATTAAACACATGTACACGTAACTTTTATTGTAAAAGGCGTACTTGTATGCCTTCTAGGAGTAATGGATAGAGACCCAAACAAGGTGTACTTCTTGTGATCAATAAATGTAAAAATGAACGGCGTACGGCTCAGGCAGGTTCGCAAGCGGGATCCCAGGTCAATGCCTAGATCCCTATTGGCCAGCCTCGACCAATCACGTTCCTCCTTTTCTTCCATTCTGTATTTAGTTCCGTATATAAACTGTTCCCTTCTCTGCCTGTACCATAACCTGAAGATGACCTATGTAGGTCGAAAGCTTGTTTTAATAAACTGTTCTTCATCTACAAGAACTTTCTATGTCTTTCGGAAAACTTTTATGGAAGCTACCCATTGCTCACCGTTCCATCGTTAGAGATGTAGAACTACTCAGTAAAAAAGTCGTAAACGCAGAAGCTACTGTGAACTTCAATCAAAATTGTCTACATGAAAACCTGCTACCTAAATACACCAATATATATATATGTGTGTGTGTGTGTGTGTGTGTGTGTGTGTGTGTGTGTGTGTGTGTGTGTGTGTGTGTGTGTGTGTGTGTGTGTGTGTGTGTGTGTGTGTGTGTGTGTGTGTGTGTGTGTGTGTGTATTTACCTAGTTGTAATATACGGGTGGGGAGCTATGCTCGTGGTGACCCGTCTTTGTATCTCTTCGCATCAAGTTTTATCTTAAAATCTTGTATAGTGTTTGCACATACTGTTTTGTTGTTTAATTTATTCCATGTATTTATCACTCTGTGTGGGAAACTGTTACTTTTCAAGTTTTTTCTATAACTATCCATTTTCAGTTTTTTCCGTGTCCTCTCGTTTTACCGTTGTCCCACACTAACAGGTCGTTCCTGTCTAAAACTTCCATTCCTTTCATTATTCTGTAGATAGTCAGCAAATCTCCTCTTTCTCTTCTTTGTTCCAGAGTTGGTAGGTTCAATTTGGATAGTCTTTGCTCATATGTTAGTTCAGCGAGAGTCGGTGCTAGTTTGGTTGTCGCTCTTTGTAATCTTTCTAGTTTCTTAATATTCTTTTTGGTACTGGGTGTCCAAAGTGATGCTGCGTACTCAAGTTTTGGTCTTATTAGTGTAGTTAGTATTTTCTTTATCATTTCTTCGTCCATATAAGCAAATGCCACATTGATTGCTCTCAATAAGCTGTAGCGCTCTCAATAAGCGTTCCGGGTATGCAGTGAAGAACATATTGACAGAGAAGTCAAATACATTTTTAAAGTGTTCTCAGGACT
>NC_134787.1:42052193-42069693 GCF_046742065.1 Oratosquilla oratoria
TCTGAATTAACAGTTTCACTGTTATCATAAGCGTCCCACGAAGAATGTCTTGTATCACTTTTTGACAACTCATCTTTCTTATAAGATGATTTAGGTCCCACCGAGACTCGAACTCGGATCGCTGGATTCAAAGTCCAGAGTGCTAACCATTACACCATGGGACCTGTATATCACATGGGGAACAAAACCAAATATGAGGTATCTTATGACATCAAGTTGGATGGCGCGGTGTGCCTTGCAGCGCTCCAACAAGGAGGTGTTCCGAACAGTCAAAACTCCAGAAACGATTCCTTTCAATTGAGGCGTCAATATGGACCAGAAGGTCAACTGCTTTGCTCTTTCATTGTGTCTTCTTCGATTCGATTGCAAAAATGTCGTAGGGGCAGAGCAACTGACCCGCGAGCATCCATTGAACTCTCCGACCTGCAGCCATTACACTGTCCTTTTGTTCTGACATGCGTAGTGCTTATTCTCTACACATTTCAAAGAGCAACAAAAGGACAAAAAGAAATAATAATAATAATGATATTCCTACAGAGGGCCGTTTCGGGAAGGAAAAGTGTAGTTGATCAAACATGTACAAAGTTGTCCCTTGCCGCTTACGGACAGCTTTGGTCAGGGACGATAAGGAAAGGAAAACGTGCAACTCTGGAAGTACCTGGAACGTATATCATTCTACTCGATCAGTTTCGATTTACGTTTTCATCAAGAGAATGACGTAAGTCGAGTTGAATGTTGTTCTTTTAATAAAGGGGTTCTCAACCCTTTTTCCATATATCTCATACTTATGTATTGGTGTTCTTTATCCCCCTGAAGACCAATTGAACACTGAATAGAATCAATAGACATTCACTACATCCCACTACTTTTTAGATTGTGGCCACGGTTGTAAAACTGTGGTTCCAAAGGAGGCCAGGAAACCTAGGTTAAGAACCATTGTTCTAAATCCTTCTCTTTCCCTTCCCATACATGGCTTCACAGATCTACACAGACTAACTGAAGTTTTAAATAAAAGTCAGCCAAGAGAATGGGCAAGGTTTAGAAGCGGATATTCCACTAGTTTTAACCTAAATGCAAACAAAGAGTATAGGCAGACTTCCTGTTGCTGATTTGAAGTACAGTTTGAACTTCTCTCTCACATGAAATGCTTCAAGATGTACCTCACCATTTCAAGGGAGAGGGAAGTTCAGACTGTACAGTTCAGCAACAGGAAGTCTGCCTTTGCTCTTTGCTGCACTGCCAGCGTCGCCTAGGTCCCACTTTACGCTTAGGCTTCGAGAAGGCAACATGATACAGTAAGTCTTTGTGTTCAGCTTTCGTGGATTTCAAAAACGCCTGAGACTCGGCAAAACAAATGTCAATAATAAGATCTGTACGCAAACAGGATACAAACAAAGACAGTGTAAGGCTTCTGTAGAATATGTACGTTGACTCGACTAAATGAAAATACAGAAGAAATATATTGAGAAAAGAAACCGCGGAACACAATCTCACGTTGTTTACAGCTTGCTTTGATTGAATTTTCAGAAAGTTTCGTTGTGAAGAGAAAGTTCTGATCGTAAATTGAAAATATCTTAATCACCCGAGCTTGTAGATAATATATAATTACATAGACAATTAATATTGCAATTGAAAAGAAGGAATATAAGTTGACACATGTGTGTGTGTGTGTGTGTGTGTGTGTGTGTGTGTGTGTGTGTGTGTGTGTGTGTGTAAAGTAAATATGTATATATACATATATATACATATATATATATATATATATATATATATATATGCGGAAAAAACCACCAAGGAAAAAGAAAAACTGATGACCAAGCGCTTTCGTCTATTCAGACATCCTCCATCTGAATAGACGAAAGCGCTTGGTCATCAGTGTTTTTTTTTTTTTTTTTTCTGTGGTTTTTCCGCATATTTAGTATCACAAGTTTATGTGATTGCTCATGTTATATATATATATATATATATATTTATATATATATATATATATATATATATATATATATATATATATATTTAAGATTATTTCAGACAAATGAGAGAGAATGCGGGTGGGGAAGGGCAAACGAAGATGTGTTAGGAATAGAGTTTATTGCCCTAACGTTGCGACCAACTTGGTGTTCTTCAGAGGACTACAGCATTACAGACGGATCACAATTCTTATATTCGTAGTGAGAGGGAACCCGCCAAGGTATGAGCGTCATGTTTTCCCTTTGGCTAACGATTTAATTATTAGGACACTTGCTGCTTTCGAGAGGCATTTAAATCCGTCTCTGTCGTTGTTGTTCTTGTTGGCGGCGATATGTGCAGCTTCCACAGTTTTTCTCATTTTCTTCTCAAATCCCTCGTGTAGAATTTCTGCGTTGTTCCAATCAGGCAGATGTCCACATTTGTCCAGGTGACGAACCAGGGAGTTAGATGTTCTATGAGCCCTGAGATCGTTTTTGTGCTCAATAAACGCTTGAATGAGCACAAAAACGATCTCAGGGCTCATAGAACATCTAACTCCCTGGTTCGTCACCTGGACAAATGTGGACATCTGCCTGATTGGAACAACGCAGAAATTCTACACGAGGGATTTGAGAAGAAAATGAGAAAAACTGTGGAAGCTGCACATATCGCCGCCAACAAGAACAACAACGACAGAGACGGATTTAAATGCCTCTCGAAAGCAGCAAGTGTCCTAATAATTAAATCGTTAGCCAAAGGGAAAACATGACGCTCATACCTTGGCGGGTTCCCTCTCACTACGAATATAAGAATTGTGATCCGTCTGTAATGCTGTAGTCCTCTGAAGAAGACCAAGTTGGTCGCAACGTTAGGGCAATAAACTCTATTCCTAACACATCTTCGTTTGCCCTTCCCCACCCGCATTCTCTCTCATATATATATATATATATATATATATATATATATATATATGTATGTATATATACATTTATGTATATATATATATATATATATATATATATATATATATTTTTTTTTTTTTTTTTTTTTTTTTTTTTTTTAAGTTCACAGCGACTTCTGCGTTCACGACTTTTTTGCTGAGAAGTTCTACATCTCTGATGATGGAACGGTGAGCAATGGGTAGCTCCCATAAAAGTTGTCCGAAAGACATAGAAAGTTCTTGTAGATGAAGAACACTTTATTAAAACAAGCTTTCGACCTACATAGGTCATCTTCAGGTTATGGTACAGGCAAGGAAGGGAACAGTTTATATACGGAACTAAATACAGAATGGAAGAAAAGGAGGAACGTGATTGGTCGAGGCTGGCCAATATAGATCTAGGCATTGACCTGGGATCCCGCTTGCGAACCTCCCTGAGCCGTACGCCGTTCGTCCTCTTCTCTATCTTATAACTATTTTGGAAATTTGTAAGGCTAGGAATTATGTACATATCTGTGATTTGTGAGTTGAGAGAAGGGTTTTTGTTTTTTATATAAAGGGCTTCCAATATACGTAGACGGGAGTAATCTCTTTCGATATGCAGGATGGAAGTTCCTCCGACTAGCATCGGATGTCGTGGAGCATCAACGACACGGCTACGAGTGATCATTTTGGAATAGACATGTCACTCACCGTAGCCCCGCCACAGTGGTCCAGAGAATAGGAAGGTGGAACCCGCCCAAGGCCAATTGGACGTTGTTCAAGGACAGAATGGCTCGCGAGGTCGTCACCGACGCTCTGGCCATGGGTGAGTTGGATGATGCGGAGGCCGCACTGGTCTCAGCTATTCATGCAGCGGCAGAGGAGGCAATACCTAAGAACGCCCTCAACAGGAGGAGACATCGTGATGGTTGGTACTACAACCAAGAGATCAGGAATGCCAACCACAGGGTCAACCGTCTACGAAAGATCCTGCGTAGACACCACAACCCTGCTAACCTGGCCAACCTCCGGAGTGCCGTCGAAGAGGCAAAGGAGACAGCTCGACGTGTGCGTAGCGAGAAGTGGCTGGAATGGTGCCAAAGATTTAGCGAGTCCACCACGCTAAAGGAACTTTGGAGGAAACTCCACATAGCGACCAGCCGTACCCCACCACGGCGCGCTCCCCGTGCACCACAGTGCGAGGCAGAAAATCTGGCGCAAGAATTTGCCAGACGCACGCACACAGCCACGCTACCCGCCGAGCTGCAGCAGAGGCATGCCATGCTACGTGAACCAAGAAAGGCAAGGGTACAATATGCCAAGGGTTCTCTCTGACACGGACACGCCATTCACCAACCATGAGCTACAATCCTCACGTAAGAGATCCTCCGACACTGCTCCGGGGAGCGACCTAGTGACGTACTCCATGGTTGCACACCTGGGGGATGCTGGAGAAGAAGCACTCCTCCAGGTGGTAAACAGTAGTTGGTCCTGTGGAAGATTTCCGTCCAACTGGAAGAGGGCTGACATCGTACCTATCCCCAAGCCCAGGGAACCTGGAAAGTATCGTCCTATCTCCCTGACGAGCTGCCTTGGAAAGACAATGGAAAAGATGGTTCTCCAAAGACTTTTGTGGAAACTGGGACCACCACAAGAGAACCTCTATGGCTTCACCAAAGGGGTGGGCACGGCTCAGTGCATCGCAACGCTCTTGAGCCATGTGGAGCAACGTCACGCCATGGTTGTCTTCTTTGACTTAGAGAATGCATTTGAGCTTGCCAGTCCCGCTGCAATTTTGGACAGTCTGGCTGCCAGAGGAGTACAGGGGAAACTGTTATAGTGGATAGCGGACTACCTCTCCAATAGAACTGCCAGAGTCCGTCTACAGGGAGTGGAGTCCTGCTATCACCCCCTGGAAAATGGTACACCCCAGGGTGGGGTTCTTAGTCCCATCCTGTTTAACGTGCTGATGGCGGAACTAATAGCCATCCCTCTACCTACAGGATGCCGCCTCCTATCATACGCAGACGATGTCGCGCTGGTGGTAGTAGGCAGAGGGACCAAGGTCAGGAGGACGCAAATGTGCCTCGACCGCATTTCTTCAAAATGCGAGGAGCTTGGCCTCAAGATCTCGCCACCAAAAACTAAAGCCATGTGTTTTGGCACTAGCGTGACGCCAAGGGACAGGCTCCTGCTGCAGGGACATGAGGTAGAGTGGGTCAGCACGCACATGTACCTTGGCGTCTGGCTTGACTCCAGGCTGTCCTTCCAGACTGAAGTGGCCTACGTCCTCAGTCGGATTAACGTACTGAAGTCCTTGGCGACCAGAGAGGCAGGTGCCAACAGCGCTGTCCTCCGGACATTCTACGTCAGCGCAATTCGACCGGTGATAGACTATGCCAGCAGTGCTCTGGCTGGTCTATCCGCAACACGGTTGGCTGGCTTGGAGGTAGTACAGAACCAGGCGCTGAGCGTAATACTGGGCGCGCCGCGCTGGACTCTGGTCGCCAATATGCAGCAAGAAGCGGGACTGGTGCCTATCAGTGCGAGGATCTCAGGACTGGTGGTAGCCTTCGCCATAAGAGTCATTCAGAGGGAACATGACTCGTTCCTGCGGCGAAGGCTAATCAGCGCCCTCCAGCAAGATCCGGATCTCTTCCCGCAGAAGAGGTGGTCAGCGAGGGTTGCACACCGCATAAGGGACCTTCACCTGCATGACCTTATCCTTCAGAAGAGGAGGGATGTGCCGGTGGAAGGTTATGTGCAGTCTCCCCCCTGGGAGAATCCACCGGCCAGAATCAGTGTGATGGCGTCACGACGCAGTACGCCGCTGCCGCGCCTGTGGGCGGATGCGGAGGCCACAATGAGATCTGTCGCCCAGGAAAACTGCGTCGTCTATTTCACAGACGGCTCCGTGGATCCCGTACACAACGTGGCAGGTGCAGCGTTTGTCACGAAGGACGAGCAACAGGGAGTAAGGGTGTTGGGCACTCGCTGCTCGACGCAAGCAGAGGGTGTTGCAGTGGGTCTAGCATTGACCCATGCTCTCAACACCCACCAACGTAATGTAGTTGTGCACACAGATAGTTTAGCTCTGTTGCAATTAATATCTAAAATTTATCATAATGACCATAAAAAACTAATGACCTCGCTGTTATTTCAGCTCAAGGCCCTCCGTCAGCAAGGGAGATCAGTCGTCCTCAACTGGGTGCCGGGACACATCGGCATCCAGGGAAATGAAGCGGCAGACAGGGTGGCCAGAAGAGCGGCCACAGGGGACATGGAAGGCGGAATCGGTGTCCTCCCGAGCCGAACTGAGATCTTGGCCATTGCAACGAGAACGATGGCCAAGAGGGAGCTGCAAAACCATAGGAACCTGACAGCCCAGAGGCCGTCAGCACGCTGGTATCAAGTTGCCACAGCGTATGAGCGACTGACCCCTGGAGTCCGTCTCTCCAGGATAGAGGAAGTCACCCTTCATCGCCTCCGTCTCGGGTATCGATGTTTCTCGGAGGTGACGGGACAGCCGGAGGCCTGCATCCACTGTGGAGAGGCCGGCACAAACGGGCTAGATCATTATGTGGCCCTTTGCCCAGCGACCAGATTTCTGCGTGCGGGCCCCAGGACCTCGGCTCATCCGTCGACTGACAATGTCACTTACCTCGTATCAGCTGGGACGCCTCCTTCAAGTGCCGCCCCCCAGATGATGCGGATGGGTTCTGTTTGACTGTACTCTCTTGCTGATTTTTGACTTATGACACATTACAACTTAAGCCAAGGACTAATGCTCTTTTTTTTCACCTAGGTAACTGCGCAGGATGCCTTGAACCGACCGGATGAGACGCGACGAGTGCAAAGGATACCAACCACGTCGGCTGGGAAGTCTACTTCAAGTGCCAGTCCCAGAGGATACGGATGGGTTCTTAACTGTACTCACTTGAAATATTGACTTATAGCTCACCACAACAATTCAAGCCAAAGTACTAATACCTTCTCCTTTTCACTTAGGTAACTGCGCATGATGCCTTGGACTGGACCTGATGGGACGCGACGGGTGCAGGAACTAACCACGTCGGCTGGACCGGATGGGACGCGACGGACACATAGGACACTAACCACGCCGGCTAGACCGTGGAGACCGACCAGGACCGTGCAGCGCTACAAATATTGACATAATTCTAACCAATTAAACATATTTACACGTAACTTTTATTGTAAAAGGCATACTTATATGCCTTCAAGGAGTAATGGGTAGAGACCCAAACAAGATGTACTTCTTGTGATCAATAAATGTAAAAATTAACGGCGTACGGCTCAGGCAGGTTCGCAAGCGGGATCCCAGGTCAATGCCTAGATCCCTATTGGCCAGCCTCGACCAATCACGTTCCTCCTTTTCTTCCATTCTGTATTTAGTTCCGTATATAAACTGTTCCCTTCTCTGCCTGTACCATAACCTGAAGATGACCTATGTAGGTCGAAAGCTTGTTTTAATAAACTGTTCTTCATCTACAAGAACTTTCTATGTCTTTCGGACAACTTTTATGGAAGCTACCCATTGCTCACCGTTCCATCATCAGAGATGTAGAACTTCTCAGTAAAAAAGTCGTGAACGCAGAAGCTGCTGTGAACTTCAATCAAAATTGTCTACATGAGAACCTGCTACCGAAATACACCAATATATATATATGTGTGTGTGTGTGTGTGTGTGTGTGTGTGTGTGTGTGTGTGTGTGTGTGTGTGTGTGTGTGTGTGTGTGTGTGTGTGTGTGTGTGTGTGTGTGTGTGTGTGTGTGTGTGTGTGTATTTACCTAGTTGTAATATACGGGTGGGGAGCTATGCTCGTGGTGACCCGTCTTTGTATCTCTCCGCATCAAGTTTTATCTTAAAATCTTGTATAGTGTTTGCACATACTGTTTTGTTGTCTAATTTATTCCGTGTATTTATTGCTCTATGTGGGAAACTGTTCCTTTTCAAGTTTTTTCTATAACTATCCTTTTTCAATTTTTTTCCGTGTCCTCTCGTTTTACTGTTTTCCCACACTAACAGGTCGTTCCTGTCTAAAACTTCCATTCCTTTCATTATTCTGTAGATAGTCAGCAAATCTCCTCTTTCTCTTCTTTGTTCCAGAGTTGGTAGGTTCAATTTGGATAGTCTTTGCTCATATGTTAGTTCAGCGAGAGTCGGTGCTAGTTTGGTTGTCGCTCTTTGTAATCTTTCTAGTTTCTTAATATTCTTTTTGGTACTGTGTGTCCAAAGTGATGCTGCGTACTCAAGTTTTGGTCTTATTAGTGTAGTTAGTATTTTCTTTATCATTTCTTCGTCCATATAAGCAAATGCCACTTTGATTGCTCTCAATAAGCTGTAGCGCTCTCAATAAGCGTTCCGGGTATGCAGTGAAGAACATATTGACAGAGAAGTCAAATACATTTTTAAAGTGTTCTCAGGACTTAAATATCCAGAAGGGTTACTTCATAGTTTGGAGAAAATAGCACTTAGAATAATGGAAAAAAGAAAGGATGAGATAAAGGAGACTAAGGAAGGTGGCTTTATTGTAGTTCCCAACTCCAAGTACACAGAAGAGCTAGGACATTTGCTCCGCAGAGCAGGGCTGAAGATCGCCAGTACATCCAGTACGAAGATAGGTGAAGTAGTGAGAAGTAAGGGTAGAAAAGAACATAATAACAACAGCATGGTTTACAGAATCCCATGTGGTGGCTGTGACTTAAACTACTTTGGGGAGACAGGAAGAGGCATACACAAGCGGACATATGAGCACAAGAGCGACCTGAGGGCCCACCGAACATCAAACGCCCTGGTGGTTCATGCGGAGAAATACGGACATTTACCTAACTGGGACGGAGTGGAAATATTAAAACAAGGGTTACACAAGAAAAAACGAAAAATAGTAGAGGCAGCTTTTATAGCATCCCAGCCCTGCTGTAACCATTGTGATGGTTTTATTAAGAAAGACTAACAAAATGAAAGTGGAAAAGATGAGAAAGGAGGAACTTGACAGGAGATCCAAGAACGAGGTCCTTGGATGCAAGAGGAATAGCTGTTGAGCAAGGAGGAGAGAGGGCAAAAGATAAAAGTGAATGGAGGATGGCTACATATGGATGACAGGACTATGTGGCCTTAAGGGATGCTCTTATATGTTCTGAAGTTATGTCGAGATATAATGAAACGCTGGGGTTTAACCAGCACTGTCGAGGCCTGCTGTGGAAAGATTTTGTCTCGCTGGATTGGCTATGATCCGAGCAGTGTGGCAGGGGCCTGCAGGGATGGGAGGGGCGTTAAATGTAAGGGAGAAAGGTTATATGGCATATACTCGAATACTTCTATTCAATCACACATACGCATATGTATGTACATATATATATATATATATATATATATATATGTATATATATATATATATATATATATATATATACATGTAGAGAATTACATAGGTATTAATATAGATCAATTCACATCAATATACTAGAAAGAAATCGATGATAGATAAGAATTGAAGTAGTTTCTCGATTATACTGGCATCTGAATTAACAGTTTCACTATCATCAGCGTCCCACGAAGAATGTCTTGTATCACTTTTTGACAACTCATCTTTCTTATTAGATCAGTATAATTTTAAAAGATGATTTAGGTCCCACCGAGACTCGAACTCGGATCGCTGGATTCAAAGTCCAGAGTGCTAACCATTACACCATGGGACCTGTTTGTGAAATAAGGAACAAAACCAAATATAAGGTATCTTATGACACCAAGTTGGATGGCGCGGTGTACCTTGCACCGCTCCAACGAGGAGGTCTTCCGAACAGTCAAAACTCCCGAAACGATTCCTTTCAATTGAGGCGTCAATGTGGACCAAAAGATCAACTGGTTTGCTCTTTCATTGTGTCTTGTTCGATTCGATTGCAAAAATGTCGTAGGGGCAGAGCAACTGACCCGCGACCATCGATTGAACTCTCCGACCTTCAGCCATTACACTGTCCTTTCGTTCTGACATGCGTAGTGCATATTCTCTACACATTTCAAAGAGCAACAAAAGGACAAAAAGAAATAATAATGATAATATTCCTACAGAGGGCCGTTTCGGGAAGAAAAAGTATAGTTGATCAAACATGTACAAAGTTGTCCCTTGCCGCTTACGGAGAGCTTTGGTCAGGGACGACAAGGAAAGGAGAACGTGCAACTTTGGAAGTACCTGGAACGTATATCATTCTACTCGATCAGTTTCGATTTAGGGTTTTATCAAGAGAATGACGTAAGTCGAGTTGAGTGTTGTTCTTTTAATAAAGGGGTTCTCAACCCTTTTTCCATATATCTCATACTTAGGTATTGGTGTTCTTTATCCCCCTGAAGATCAATTGAACACTGAATAGAATCAGTAGACATTCACTACATCCCACTAGTTTTTAGATCTACACACAGACTAACTGAAGTTTTAAATAAAAGTCAGCCAAGAGAATGGGCAAGGTTTAGAAGCGGATATTCCACTAGTTTTAACCTAAATGCAAACAAAGAGTATAGGCAGACTTCCTGTTGCTGATTTGAAGTACAGTTTGAACTTCTCTCTCACATGAAATGCTTCAAGATGTACCTCACCATTTCAAGGGAGAGGAAAGTTCAGACTGTACAGTTCCGCAACAGGAAGTCTGCCTTTGCTCTTTGCTGCACTGCCAGCGTCGCCTAGGTCTCACTTTACGCTTAGGCTTGGAGAAGGCAACATGATACAGTAAGTCTTTGTGTTCAGCTTTCGTGGATTTCAAAAACGCCTGACACTCGGCAAAACAAATGTCAATAATAAGATCTGTACGCAAACAGGATACAAACAAAGACAGTGTAAGGCTTCTGTAGAATATGTACGTTGATTCGACTAAATGAAAATGCAGAAAAAATATATTGAGAAAAGAAACCGCGGAACACAATCTCACGTTGTTTACAGCTTGCTTTGATGGAATTTACAGAAAGTTTCGTTGTGAAGAGAAAGTTCTGATCGTGAATTGAAAATATCTTAATCACCCGAGCTTGTAGATAATATATAATTACATAGACAAATAATATTGTTATTGAAAAGAAGGAATATAAATTGACACATGTGTGTGTGTGTGTGTGTGTGTGTAATATGTATATATACATATACATATATATATATATATATATATATATATATATATATATATATATATATATGCGGAAAAAACCACCAAGGAAAAAGAAAAACTGATGACCAAGCGCTTTCGTCTATTCAGACATCCTCAGGGTACATAAATAGACGAAAGCGCTTGGTCATCAGTTTTTTTGTTTTTTTTTTCTTAGTGGTTTTTCCGCATATTTAGAATCACGAGCTTATGTGATTTCTCATGCATATATATACATATATATATATGTATATATATATATACACATATATATTTTTTTTTTTTTTTTTTTTGTTTTTTTTTTTTTCCTTAAGTTCACAGCGACTTCTGCGTTCACGACTTTTTTGCTGAGAAGTTCTACATCTCTGATGATGGAACGGTAAGCAATGGGTAGCTCCCATAAAAGTTGTCCGAAAGACATAGAAAGTTCTTGTAGATGAAGAACACTTTATTAAAACAACCTTTCGACCTACATAGGTCATCTTCAGGTTATGGTACAGGCAAGGAAGGGAACAGTTTATATACGGAACTAAATACAGAATGGAAGAAAAGGAGGAACGTGATTGGTCGAGGCTGGCCAATAGGGATCTAGGCATTGACCTGGGATCCCGCTTGCGAACCTGCCTGAGCCGTACGCCGTTCGTCCTCTTCTCTAACTATCTTATAACTGTTTTGGGAATGTGTAAGGCTAGGAATTATGTACATATCTGTGATTTGTGAGTTGAGAGAAGGGTTTTTGTTTTTTATATAAATGGCTTCCAATATACGTAGACGAGAGTAATCTCTTTCGATATTCAGGATGGAAGTTCCTCCGACTAGCATCGGATGTCGTGGAGCATCAACGACACGGCTACGAGTGATCATTTTGGAATAGACATGTCGCTCACCGTAGCCCCGCCACCCCCAGTGGTCCAGAGAATAGGAAGGTGGAACCCGCGCAAGGCCAATTGGACGTTGTTCAAGGACAGAGTGGCTCGCGAGGTCGTCACCGACGCTCTGGCCATGGGTGAGTTGGATGATGCGGAGGTCGCACTGGTCTCAGCTATTCATCCAGCGGCAGAGGAGGCAATACCTAAGAACGCCCTCAACAGGAGGAGACATCGTGATGGTTGGTACTACAACCAAGAGATCAAGGATGCCAACCACAGGGTCAACCGTCTACGAAAGATCCTGCGTAGACACCACAACCCTGCTAACCTGGCCAACCTCCGGAGTGCCGTCGAAGAGGCCAAGGAGACAGCTCGACGTGTGCGTAGCGAGAAGTGGCTGGAATGGTGCCAAAGCTTTAGCGAGTCCACCACGCTAAAGGAACTTTGGAGGAAACTCCACATAGCGACCAGCCGTACCCCACCACGGCGCGCTCCCCGTGCACCACAGTGCGAGGCAGAAAATCTGGCGCAAGAATTTGCCAGACGCACGCACACAGCCATGCTACCCGCCGAGCTGCAGCAGAGGCAGGCCATGCTACGTGAACCAAGAAAGGCCAGGATACAAGCTGCCATGGGGTCTCCGGGTGACACGGACACGCCATTCACCATCCATGAGCTACAAGCCTCACGTAAGAGATCCTCCGACACTGCTCCGGGGAGCGACCTAGTGACGTACTCCATGGTTGCACACCTGGGGGATGCTGGAGAAGAAGCACTCCTCCAGGTGGTAAACAGTAGTTGGTCCTGTGGAAGACTTCCGTCCAACTGGAAGAGGGCCGACATCGTGCCTATCCCCAAGCCCAGGGAGCCCGGAAAGTATCGTCCTATCTCCCTGACGAGCTGCCTGGGGAAGACCATGGAAAAGATGGTTCTCCAAAGACTTTTGTGGAAACTGGGACCACCACAAGAGAACCTCTATGGCTTCACCAAAGGGGTGGGCACGGCTCAGAGCATCGCAACGCTCTTGAGTCATGTGGAGCAACGTCACGCCATGGTTGTCTTCTTCGACTTAGAGAAGGCATTTGAGCTTGCCAGTCCCGCTGCAATTTTGGACAGTCTGGCTGCCAGAGGAGTACAGGGGAAACTGTTACAGTGGATAGCGGACTACCTCTCCAATAGAACTGCCAGAGTCCGTCTACAGGGAGTGGAGTCCTGCTATCACCCCCTGGAAAATGGTACACCCCAGGGTGGGCTTCTTAGTCCCACCCTGTTTAACGTGCTGATGGCGGAACTAATAGCCATCCCTCTACCTACAGGATGCCGCCTCCTATCATACGCAGACGATGTCGCGCTGGTGGTAGTAGGCAGAGGGACCAAGGCCAGGAGGACGCAAATGTGCCTCGACCGCATTTCTTCAAAATGCGAAGAGCTTGGCCTCAAGATCTCGCCACCAAAAACTAAAGACATGTGTTTTGGCACAAGCGTGACGCCGAGGGACAGGCTCCTGCTGCAGGGACATGAGGTACAGTGGGTCAGCACGCACATGTACCTTGGCGTCTGGCTTGACCCCAGGCTGTCCTTCCAGACTGAAGTGGCCTACATCCGGGAAAGGGTCCTCAGTCGGATTAACGTACTGAAGTCCTTGGTGACCAGAGAGGCAGGTGCCAACAGCGCTGTCCTCCGGACATTCTACGTCAGCGCAATTCGACCGGTGATAGACTATGCCAGCAGTGCTCTGGCTGGTCTATCCGCAACACGGTTGGCTGGCTTGGAGGCAGTACAGAATCAGGCGCTGCGCGTAATACTGGGCGCGCCGCGCTGGGCTCTGGTCGCCAATATGCAGCAAGAAGCGGGACTGGTGCCTATCAGTGCGAGGATCTCAGGACTGGTGGTAGCCTTCGCCATAAGAGTCATTCAGAGGGAACATGACTCGTTCCTGCGGCGAAGGCTAATCAGCGCCCTCCAGCAAGATCCGGATCTCTTCCCGCAGAAGAGGTGGTCAGCGAGGGTTGCACACTGCATAAGGGACCTTCACCTGCATGACCTTATCCCTCAGAAAAGGAGGGATGTGCCGGTGGAAGGTTATGTGCAGTCTCCCCCTGGGAGAATCCACCGGCCAGAATCAGTGTGATGGCGTCACGACGTGGTACGCCGCTGCCGCGCCTGTGGCCGGATGCGGAGGCCACAATGAGATCTGTCGCCCAGGAAAACTGCGTCGTCTATTTCACAGACGGCTCCGTGGATCCCGTACACAACGTGGCAGGTGCAGCGTTTGTCACGAAGGACGAGCAACAGGGAGTAAGGGTGTTGGGCACTCGCTGCTCGACGCAAGCAGAGGGTGTTGCAGTGGGTCTAGCATTGACCCATGCTCTCAACACCCACCAACGTAATGTAGTTGTGCACACAGATAGTTTAGCTCTGTTGCAATTAATATCTAAAATTTATCATAATGACCATAAAAACCTAATGACCTCGCTGTTATTTCAGCTCAAGGCCCTCCGTCAGCAAGGGAGATCAGTCGTCCTCAACTGGGTGCCGGGACACATCGGCATCCAGGGAAATGAAGCGGCAGACAGGGTGGCCAGAAGAGCGGCCACAGGGGACATGGAAGGCGGAATCGGTGTCCTCCCGAGCCGAACTGAGATCTTGGCCATTGCAACGAGAACGATGGCCAAGAGGGAGCTGCAAAACCATAGGAACCTGACAGCCCAGGTATCAAGTTGCCACAGCGTATGAGCGACTGACCCTTGGAGTCCGTCTCTCTAGGATAGAGGAAGTCACCCTTCATCGCCTCCGTCTCGGGTATTGATGTTTCTCGGAGGTGACGGGACAGCCGGAGGCCTGCATCCACTGTGGAGAGGCCGGCGCAAACGGGCTAGATCATTATGTGGCCCTTTGCCCAGCGACCAGATTTCTGCGTGTCACTTACCTCGTATCAGCTGGGACGCCTCCTTCAAGTGCCGCCCCCCAGATGATGCGGATGGGTTCTGTTTGACTGTACTCTCTTGCTGATTTTTGACTTATGACACATTACAACTTCAGCCAAGGACTAATGCTCTTTTTTTTCACCTAGGTAACTGCGCAGGATGCCTTGAATCGACCGGATGAGACGCGACGAGTGCAAAGGATACCAACCACGTCGGCTGGGAAGTCTCCTTCAAGTGCTAGCCCCAGAGGATACGGATGGGTTCTTAACTGTACTCACTTGAAATATTGACTTATAGCTCACCACAACAACTCAAGCCAAAGGACTAATACCTTCTCCTTTTCACTTAGGTAACTGCGCATGATGCCTTGGACTGGACCGGATGGGACGCGACGGGTGCAGGAACTAACCACGTCGGCTGGACCGGATGGGACGCGACGGACACATAGGACACTAACCACGCCGGCTAGACCGTGGAGACCGACCAGGACCGTGCAGCGCTACAAATATTGACATAATTCTAACCAATTAAACACATGTACACGTAACTTTTATTGTAAAAGGCGTACTTGTATGCCTTCTAGGAGTAATGGATAGAGACCCAAACAAGGTGTACTTCTTGTGATCAATAAATGTAAAAATGAACGGCGTACGGCTCAGGCAGGTTCGCAAGCGGGATCCCAGGTCAATGCCTAGATCCCTATTGGCCAGCCTCGACCAATCACGTTCCTCCTTTTCTTCCATTCTGTATTTAGTTCCGTATATAAACTGTTCCCTTCTCTGCCTGTACCATAACCTGAAGATGACCTATGAAGGTCGAAAGCTTGTTTTAATAAAGTGTTCTTCATCTACAAGAACTTTCTATGTCTTTCGGACAACTTTTATGGAAGCTACCCATTGCTCACCGTTCCATCATCAGAGATGTAGAACTTCTCAGTAAAAAAGTCGTGAACGCAGAAGCTGCTGTGAACTTCAATCAAAATTGTCTACATGAGAACCTGCTACCGAAATACACCAATATATATATATATATGTGTGTGTGTGTGTGTGTGTGTGTGTGTGTGTGTGTGTGTGTGTGTGTGTGTGTGTGTGTGTGTGTGTGTGTGTGTGTGTGTGTGTGTGTGTGTGTGTGTGTGTGTGTGTGTGTGTGTGTGTGTGTGTATTTACCTAGTTGTAATATACGGGTGGGGAGCTATGCTCGTGGTGACCCGTCTTTGTATCTCTTCGCATCAAGTTTTATCTTAAAATATTGTATAGTGTTTGCACATACTGTTTTGTTGTCTAATTTATTCCATGTATTTATTGCTCTATGTGGGAAACTGTTCCTTTTCAAGTTTTTTCTATAACTATCCTTTTTCAATTTTTTTCCGTGTCCTCTCGTTTTACTGTTTTCCCACACTAACAGGTCGTTCCTGTCTAAAACTTCCATTCCTTTCATTATTCTGTAGATAGTCAGCAAATCTCCTCTTTCTCTTCTTTGTTCCGGAGTTGGTAGGTTCAATTTGGATAGTCTTTGCTCATATGTTAGTTCAGCGAGCGTCGGTGCTAGTTTGGTTGTCGCTCTTTGTAATCTTTCTAGTTTCTTAATATTCTTTTTGGTACTGGGTGTCCAAAGTGATGCTGCGTACTCAAGTTTTGGTCTTATTATTGTAGTTAGTATTTTCTTTATCTTTTATCATTTCTTCGTCCATATAAGCAAATGTCACTTTGATTGCTCTCAATAAACTGTAGCACTCTCAATAAGCGTTCCGGGTATGCAGTGAAGAACATATTGACAGTGAAGTCAAATACATTTTTAAAGTGTTCTCAGGACTTAAATATCCAGAAGGGTTACTCCATAGTTTGAAGAAAATAGCACTTAAAATAATGGAAAAGAGAAAGGATGAGATAAAGGAGACTAAGGAAGGTGGCTTCATTGTAGTTCCCAACTCCAAGTACACAGAAGAGCTAGGACATTTGCTCCGCAGAGCAGGGCTGAAGATCGCCAGTACATCCAGTACGAAGATAGGTGAAGTAGTGAGAAGTAAGGGTAGAAAAGAACATAATAACAACAGCATGGTTTACAGAATCCCATGTGGTGGCTGTGACTTAAACTACTTTGGGGAGACAGGAAGAGGCATACACAAGCGGACATATGAGCACAAGAGCGACCTGAGGGCCCACCGAACATCAAACGCCCTGGTGGTTCATGCGGAGAAATACGGACATTTACCTGACTGGGACGGAGTGGAAATATTAAAACAAGGGTTAGACAAGAAAAAACGAAAAATAGTAGAGGCAACTTTTATAGCATCCCAGCCCTGCTGTAACCATCGTGATTGTTTTATTAAGAAAGACTAACAAAATGAAAGTGGAAAAGATGAGAAAGGAGGAACTTGACAGGAGATCCAAGAATGAGGTCCTTGGATGCAAGAGGAATAGCTGTTGAGCAAGGAGGAGAGAGGGCAAAAGATAAAAGTGAATGGAGGATGGCTACAAATGGATGACAGGACTATGTGGCCTTAAGGGATGCTCTTATATGTTCTGAAGTTATGTCGAGATATAATGAAACGCTGGGGTTTAACCAGCACTGTCGAGGCCTGCTGTGGAAAGATTTTGTCTCGCTGGATTGGCTTTGATCCGAGCAGTGTGGCAGGGGCCTGCAGGGATGGGAGGGGCGTTAAATGTAAGGGAGAAAGGGCATATGG
>NC_134787.1:42074693-42084693 GCF_046742065.1 Oratosquilla oratoria
ATATAATTATATGTGGCAACATTATAAAAATATAAAATAAAATTATAGAATAAAACAAAATTATAAAATAATTATATGTGGCAACACAGGGGGACTCCCAGTGCTCCGCCCTAACGGCCATTTCTCAATGCAACGAGTATAGCGATTTATTCTATAGAATTGACAGTGTTGGCAATTAATTTTGAATATTGAACTATCATGAAAGGCTCCCAGTCTGTATATCTGAAACGTCAAGATTACAATCAGTGTATATACTTGACTATAATCTGAGGACGAGAAACCTGGAGATTGACGAGGGCAATGGAAACCGAGCAATGGAATGCGTTGAGAAAATAAAGATCAGTGCTGGGACTAACACCAAGATACGTGTACCACATGTGGTTCCATAGACAAGGGATGTGGACTCTCCATCCGGCAAGCCGAGTATATTATTTGTTTTTGCTTTGTTATCATTTGTCGTTTGATTTTCATTTATTATTAGTTATGTGTCAATTTATTACTATTTACTGTTTACCTGTTTGTTTGTCATTCAACTATACCTATGCATTTATTTGTGTATTTTGTTTGTTGCATACATTATCATAGTTTTTTTATTATTATTATTATTCTATTATTATGATTTTTTCGCATCCGACCTAGATATGGACCAAAAGGTCTCCTGTCGGCATGCTCCGCCTTTGTTATCCTTTGTAATCCTTTGAATCTCGATGAAACCTCTGACGGATCTTGACATAAGCACACCTTTGGAAGATGAGGGAGTCAGGTGAAATATGTGAAGACAAATCATTTCTCTATACCTAACAGAAAGTACAATTGGAACTATATTAAAAAGAAAGAGACAGTATCATCCCAAGACTATTTTAGACGAAATTTGAATGACTTGTATAACAATCGGTTGACAAAATGTCGTTTAACAAGGATACATGAGAAGCCCCCAACATGTATGCCTGAAAATCAAAGTTTATAATCACTGTATAGGCCCAGCAATAATCTACAGACATGAAACTTGGAGATTGAAGGGGGAGATGGAGACTGAGCCATGGAATGCATAGAGAATTGTAGACAGATTAATTCTGGAAACAACACTCTGTTATATAGCTTAATAAAAAACAACTGAGTCGATCCCATGGTGTAATGGTTAGCACTTTGGACTCTAAACCCAACAATCGGAGTTCGAATTTCGGTGGGACCTTTGTGGATGTAAAAAAATTGAGCTGGACCATTCACTGAGTATTTTTATACCTATCCGAAAGAACAGTCAGAACTGTATTTAAAAAATATATATATATTATCCAAAAATAATTTCTATTTAAATTCTAGCGTAATATTTCACTATGTGAACAATCAAGCCCTGCCGTCGCGAGCTTTGAGCTCTGGTCCCTTTGAGTTCAACTCCTAAGCGTTACCCCACCCACACTCAGATCGTTAGAAATCTCGAAACGTGATAAGATCTTATACCCAGGGTTGGAATGGCTGAAATATATGGTCCTGAAGCACGTTCTCTACGAGACCCAACAACACCAGAGAACAGGGCGGTAACTAAGCTAATTCGTTTTGCCGTTGTAATTATTATAGAATAAATCGCTAATAACCTCAATGCAATTCAAACAATCATGCCCGGCCGTCGCGAGCTTTGAACTCGGGTCCCTCATAGCGTGAGTCCTAAGATTATGTTGCTATTACTAGCAACTTATTCTATGACAATCTGTTGGCAAATTGCTTGTAAATGTAGAATTATCATAAAAGGCTACCAGTTTATATATCTGAAACATAAAGTTTACAATCAATCTGTATACCCAGTTAATCTGAGGACGAGAAGTCTGGAGATTGACGAGGGCAATAGAAACCGAGCTATGGAGTGCGTTGAGAAAATAAAGATCAGTCCTGAGACTAACACCAAAATACATGTATTGCATGTAGTTTCCATTAAAAGGTAAATGGTCCTATGGTGTAATGTGTCAGAATCTCGGTGGGGCCTCTCAAGGATCTTGACATAAGGACTCCCGTGGACGATGAGGGAGTCAGGTGAAATCTGTGAACACAAATTCAATAATTTTTCTATACCTAACTGAAAGTGCAACTGGAAATATGCTAAAAAAAAAAAAAAAAAAAAAAAAGGTATCATCCCAAAACTACTTTTGGTGAAATTTTAATTAAATATATCACAACCTGTTGATAAATTTTGGTCACCACAGAAATATGAGAGGCCCCCAACTTGCATGCCTGAAAAGCAAAGTTTACAACCACTGTATATTCCCAGCAATGATCTAAAGACATGAAACTTGGAGATTAAAGAGGGAGGTGGAGACCGAGCTATGGAATGAATAAAAGACAATAGAAAGATCAATGCTGGAAACAACATTCGGGTGTATATAATTACTATAATAAGTAAGCCGGTCCCATGGTGTAATGGTTAGCACTTTGGACTCTGAATCCAACAATCCGAGTTCGAATCTCGGTGGGACCTCTGTGGAAATCAAAGAAAAGATGAACCATTGATTTAACATTTACTATCCAAAAGTGTAATAAGAACTCTACTTCAAAAAGCTATATAACCCTAAAGTAATCCTAACTGAATTTCTAACGTAATATTTTACCATGTAATAAATCAGAACTCAGGTCTCTTTAAACTTGAGTCACAAGCTTTACCACACTGCCACTCTTAGGCCGACTGAAAGCACGTTTTGTACGAGACCCAACAACGCCAAAGAGCAGGGCGGTAACTAAGCTAGTTCGTTTTGCTGTTGTGACTATTATAGAATAAATCTCTTGTAACCGCAATATAATTCAAACAATCAATCAAGCCCGGCCGTCGTGAACTTTGAACTCGGGTCCCTCTCAGCATGAGTCCCAAGATTAAGTCGCTGTTACTAGCAACTTATTCTATCAAATTTACAATGTGATTTATCACAATCTATTGGCAATTTTCTTGTAAATAGAAAACTATCATGAAAGGCTCCCAGCCTATACATCTGAAACGTCAAGTTTACAGTCAGTGTATATACTCGGCTATAATCTGAGGACGAGAAACCTGGAGATTGACGAGGGCAATGGAAACCGAGCTATGGAGTGCGTTGAGAAGACAAAGATCAGTGCTGGGACTAACACCAAAATGCATCTATTGGGTGTGCTTTCAGTATTAAGATAGGTGGTCCCATGGTGTAATGGTTAGCACTCTGGACTCTGAATCCAGCAATCCGAGTTCAAATCTCGGTGGGACCTTTCACGGATCTCAACATAAGTACACCCGTGGATGATGTGGAAGTCATGTGACATCTGTGAATAGAAATTCAACCACTTTTCTATACCAAACTGAAAATATAATTGGATCTATATGAAAAAAAGACAAAATCATCCCAAATCTCTATCAGACAGAATTTTAATGATATAATAATTGGTTCATAAAATTTTGGTTAACACAGAAATATGAGTCCCCCCAACTTATATGCCTGAAAAGTAAAGTTTACAATCACTGTATATTCCCAGCAATAATCTACTGACATGAAACTTGGAGACTGAAGGAGGGGGTGAAGACTGAGCTATGGGATACGTCGAGAACAGTAGAAAGATAAAAGCTGGTGACAACATTGTATTCTATATAGTTTAGTACATTATGTGGAGAGTCGGTCCCATGGTGTAATGGTTAGCACTTTGGACTCTGAATCCAACAATCCGAGTTCGAGTCTCGGTGGGACCTCTCTGGAAGTTCATGAAATGAGTTGGAACTTTCACTGAGCATTTTTATGCCTATCCGTAAGTATTAATGACTGTATTTCAAAAAAATATCATCTATAAGTAATTTCAAATTAAGTTACGTAATGTATCACCATGTGGACAATCGGGCCCGGCCGACGTAAGCTTTGAACTCGGGTCCCTTTGAGCTTAAGTCCCAAGACTTACCACTCAGATTGTTAAAAATCTTGAAACCTGATGAGATCTTATACCCAGGATTCGGCCCACTGAAATTTATAGTCCTGAAGCACGTTTTCTACGAAACCCAACAACGCAAAAGAGCTAGGTGGTAACTAAGCTAGTTCGTTTTACCGTTCTATTATAGAATAAATCGCTAGTAACCGCACAGTAATTCAAACAATCAAGCCCGGCCGCCACGAGCTTTGAACTCGGGTCCCTCTCAGCGTGAGTCCCAAGATTAAGTCGCTTTTACTAGCAATTTATTCTATATCTTTTACAGTGTGATTTATCACAATCTGTTGGCAATTGTAAATATAGAACTATCATGTGTATATACTCGCCTATAATCTAAGGACGAGAAACCTGGAGATTGACGAGGGCAATGGAAACCGAGCAATGGAGTGCGTTGAGAAAGATTAGTGGTGGGGCTAACTCCAAGATAGATATATTGCATGTGGTATCTAAGTCTAAATAAAAATATTCTTCTAAAAAACGCTTTGGAAGTCGGGGACAGGTGGTATTGCGGTGACACTTTGTCCTAAAAATATTCTTGAAAAAGCGCTTGGGTAAGTCAGGGTCAGGTGGTATTCTTCTTCTTCTTCTTCTTCTTCTTCTTCTTCTTCTTCTTCTTCTTCTTCTTCTTCTTCTTCTTCGCGTTCTTCGCGTTCTTCTTCTTCCTCGCGTTCTTCTTCGAGCTCTACTTCGCGTTTTTCTTCGCGTTCTTCTTCGTGTTCTTCTTCGCGTTCTTCTTCGCGTTCTTCTTCTTCGCGTTCTTCTTCGCGTTCTTCTTCTTCGCGTTCTTCTTCCTCGCGTTCTTCTTCCTCGCGTTCTTCTTCGCGTTCTTATCTTCTTCTTCTTCCTCGCGTTCTTCTTCGCGTTCTTCTTCGCGTTCTTCTTCGTGCTGGGGATCCCGTGTTGGGGTTCCGCCCCGAGGCCGAGGCCGAAGGGGAAAACGAGGGATTAGAGCGCGGAAAGCTGCGGCCGTAGGCCGCTGTTTGCGCAGCCAAGCCCCCGGCGAAGCCGGTGAGGGCGAAGCCCGCGGCTTGTATAGTAATATAATATTGATCCCATATTGTAATAGTTAGCAATCTAGACTCTGAATCCAGCAATCCGAATTCGAGTCTCAATGGGAACTGTCACGGATCTTGACATCAGGACACCCGTGGCAGATGAGGGAGTCAGGCGAAATATGTGAACACAAACTCATTTTTCATTTTTCTATACCTGAGATTATATTTTAACTATATAAAAATATATATCATCCCAGATTTATTCCAGGCGAAATTTTAATGAGATATATTACAATCGTTTGACAAAATTTCGGTTAACACAGAAATATGAGAGGCCATCCAAAACTCCCTTATAAGGGAAGTAGTCAGCCAAGGCATGGACCCCTCCCCCATCCATCCCACTCCCAAATTTCACCCATTTGTTCCCCACCCATCTTAGGTACTTGTGGATGAAGGCTTATCCCTGTCCCCAGCCCACTACCCGGGTCAGAGGCAATGCAGCAAGACACAACACATCGACAGTAGGACCTCACATCTGCATTTGCATTGCGAGACTCCCTTATGGAAAAATAAAGAAGACGTAGAGAAATCCTTTCGGACAGTGTCAAATTATAGTTCATTTACAACCAATCTCCACTCATACTTACCTCTTGCCTTCTCCCTTCCCTGCTCAACAGACTTTCCCCTTGTGCTCAAAGCCCATTTCACCCCATCCATTCATCTCATTCTTGATCCTTCCCTGAAGTTCACTCAATCCACCTCTGCCTTCCATATCTCTTTTGCTAATCTTTCTGTACTCACTCTTTCCATGTACTCAAACCATCCCAATATTCTTTCAATTACCCTATCTACCAGCTCCCTTTCCACCCTCGCTCTTCTCCTCATCTCATTTCTAACTCTATCCTCGTAACCCCCAATCATATTTCTCAAACACATTTAAATTTCTCATTTCTACCTCCATTAAATTCCAAGTATTTGTTTCATACAGTGTCGTAGACATAATCATCCCTTCATATCCTCTCTTTGCATCCATCCCCAGATATATATATCTCATGACACTTTTCATTCCCCCAAGACAATTATTTGCTTCCTTCACTCTACAGGTTACCTCCACCTCAACTCCCCCATTCCCTGCCATATGTGACCCTAGATACTTAAAACTATCCACTTCTTCTGACCTCTCTCCTTTAAGACTTAACTCCAACTTACCTCCTGTAAATTTGATCACCTTGCTTTTACCCACATTTACTTCCAACTTCCTCCTATCACATATCTTCCCAAACTTCGTCATTAACTGCCTTAGACCCTCCTCTTAACCATCCTCGAGCGCAGTGTTATCAGCAAGCAACTGCAAACAATAGAATAATCAGTTCTAGGAATAACACTAAAAATATATGTTTTATACATAGTTTGGTACTTGAGAGTACGTAGTGGTCCCATGGTGTAATGGTTAGCACTCTGGACTTTGAATCCAGCGATCCGAGTTCGAGTCTCGGTGGGACCTATCACGGCTCACAACTATAATCGTGTGAGGTTAAAAAAGATGACTCATTCGAGCAGTTTTTCAAATATAACTGAAAGTACAATAGAAGTTATACTAGAAAAAATTATTTCCCCCAAAACAATTTTTATAGTAGATTTTAGTGTAATGTTTTGATACTTGATTTATACAACTCTATGCTTGACAAAAAAAAAAAAAAAAAAAAAAAACTATACGATCGAGGAGAGCCTTTTATCTTCAAAGGTGAAGTGACTTGACTCTGGTTCGGTGTAAATGATAATCCTCCGGTCTTGGAGATGCATCAAGTGTGAAACAACACGCTTATCTCTGGTTTATTTGACCTTGATTCACAATTTTCTTTACTGGCTATTTACATTCACTATACATTCGTCACAAGTTTCTGAAAATCCGGGTGGAAACCTGTCTGCATGACTGTGAGGTATTCCATATTTCGTAGTAATATAAGAAAGAACTATGCCTGGCTGCAAGGTCACCCATACTTAATAGTCATAATACTGCGTGACTAATATACATAAAGACATAGAATACATCGACTCAACACAATAAACACGTGTACACATCCCCAAAGTCACTAGGCACCAAGAAACAACAAAGTATAAATACGACCATAGCACACAAGGAGAAACTGAGCATTATACACATATACAAACTTCATAAACAATCACCTTCTATTCCCTCCACAGTATACACTCAAATTACCCTCGCTGGCCGCTGTCTGGAGGACGCGGAGATTTCAACGCAAAACGCCCATTGGTACACAGGAAACGATATCATAGAATGAGGCAACTCCATTTCTTCACAATTGAAATCCTTGCACATTCTCAGCAACAGAGAACACCACACATACACACACACACACACACACACACACACACACACACACACACACACACACACACACACACACACACACAAACTTCTTTATTTCTTCCCTTCATGTAACTCTCAGCTCAGCAAACCTCACGTCTGCAACACCTACACAACATCTACCTCCCATCACCATGGTCATCAGCACAGACATCATACACAAAGTCAAACACGCACCTAGTAAACATTAGGCTACTCTCTTTAGAATAGAAAGAAGCCTCTGGGTTTATATATATATATATATATATATATATATATATATATATATACATATATATATATATATATATATATATACAGTATATAGATAGATAGATAGATTGAAAGTATTACTTGACAAATCTTAACCACAGATAAAATAATCCAATCTATATAAATCTTTTGATCTGTTAACGAAAGTTACGATATATGTGAGTGTGTGTGTGTGTGTGTGTGTGTGTGTGTGTGTGTGTGTGTGTGTGTGTGTGTGTGTGTGTGTGTGTGTGTGTGTGTGTGTGTGTGTGTGTGTGTGTGTGTGTGTGTGTGTGTGTGTGTGTGTGTGTGTGTGTGTGTGTGTGTGTGTGTGTGTGTGTGTGTGTGTGTGTGTGTGTGTGTGTGTGTGTGTGTGTGTGTGTGTGTGTGTGCTTAGATTACGAGCGAGGTTACTCTTTGTTCCCACTGCATTTTATAATCGAATAAAACTAAGTTCATAATACCGGGAATCCGCAACCCCACAGCAACCAGTAACGATCTTCAATCCCTCTCGCGAAGGAAACGTTTGACAGCTTTGTGCTATGATTGGTCGATGGTTGTCAACTTTCTATGTGAAAAGGTGTAAAAGGAATGTAAGTTAGAAGAAATCCTGGGTTTGGTCCGGGGATCCGGTGCCATCCTGTCGGGGTTGCACACCTGGATGGTGCTAATGGGGCTGGTAGACACGAGACTTTCTGGTCCATAATGACAATAAATGTGAAAAAATACATATATTTTTTCCCAAAATAATCTGGACGATAGAATGTTGACGTCATACCTCCGGATGGCTCGAGGTAACATGATATTATACTTGGTTTCATACCTCACCTCCGATGTCGGTCCCATGGTGTAATGGTTAGCACTCTGGACTTTGAATCCAGCGATCCGAGTTCGAGTCTCGGTGGGACCTCTGGAAAGGTTTTTTATTTCTTTACTAAGGCACAAGAGACAAGGAAGAAAAAGAAAAAGAAAATCTTAACTAAGCCATCATTGATTTTTTACATAACCGAAATCACATTAGAAACACACGTTTGAGGAAAATGCATAGCTTATTCGAGAAAAACAACAACTAATGATCAGACGATTTACACAACTCGGAGAATATACCAGATAAAAACGCCACATGAAAAGAGCTGTTTTATCTTTCAAGGCCAAATCTCTTAACTCTGATTGTATACGAAGATAACCATTCACTCCCTACCACACTTCAAGTGTGAAACAAGGCGCTTGTTCCCCTTTCCAGTCAAACAGACGAGAGTGAACTCCCCACACCAACAAATCAATAGTCTTCTATCTTCCTTATAAGGCATTAGAATCTACTACAAACCTGTTGAAATAGATTCATGAAAATCTGAGTTGTTTTCCCTATTTCGATCTGTGTAATCTTGATTGATATCTATGATTTGGAAGCGTCTCTGTAATTCGTATCCTTGACTCAGAGCTGCCTCTATATTTCGTAATAGTGTGCAAAACTGAACTTCGTCAAGCGAGTTTGAACAAACTGGGATAGTGTACAGTATTGTACACAAATTCACAATAGATTACGAACGTCTGTTCGACTTTCCACACTCCACTGAATCCGCTCACTACATAGTTGGGGTGGGGGGACTTCCCCTTTGTTGAATAAAATCGCCTGGCGACAGCTTTGGAACCTTTAACGCATGTAGCAGAGTGTCGACTTTGCCATATCTAAGGATTTTATTCTGGCTAACGCCAAGCAATTTTATTCGGCTTGGAAGAACCTCTGGGTTTTCTGGAAAAGGGTAATGAAGGACTTTGATATGTTTGGTGTTGTATGATTTTGCTAACCTTGAGGAACCCTGAAATCTCCATCAAATTCGATTTACTTCAAAAAGACGACTGGGATAAGTATGTTACAGCCTCGTAAGGAGCACTGACTGCATGTTTTGTGCAGTCGGTGTTTTAGGGCCTTTCGTTCACCTCTATGGACCAGAGTCACCCAGCATTATTTTACAGCTGGAGACTAATCTTCACTCACAAAATAATGCTGTAAAATTTTATTTTTCTACTGCCCCTTTAAACGAGTTTGCGAAATGACCTTACTTATGAAGGATTCCTGAACTAACGAGGACTCTGGCGGAGGAAGCGAGACCTCAGACTTCCTGACAACGTTTCGGAGACCACAGCATGCCGGTCTCGTGACGTCACAGGCGTTCTCCTTCGCGTGAAAGCAGACTGATCCACAGAGAAGTTAGTCGGGGAGGAGAGGATGGGAGAGGAGAAGAGAGGAGGTGCGAGGAGGGAGGGAAAGGAGAGGAGAGGAGAAGAGAGGAGGTGGGAGGAGAGAGGAGGAGTGAAGGTGGGAGTGGGGAGGAGTAAAGGAAGGGAGGAGGATGTAAGGGAGAAAGGGAAGGGGGAGGAGAAGTCCTTATGGGATATTTTGTGGTTCATAGGTCCATCAATAAGGAGGGAGGGAAAGAGGTAGGAAGTGAGAAGA
>NC_134787.1:42089693-42092193 GCF_046742065.1 Oratosquilla oratoria
CCATCTATTTGTAGATTTCAAACAAGCATATGATAGTGTGCACAGACCATCAATGTGGCACATAATGGCAGAACTGAATATTCCAGCTAAATTGATATCCCTCATTAAAACGTGCTGCATAGGAAGCAGATGTTCAGTAAGAGTTGAAAGGAAAGATACAGAAAGTTTCAATATACACAGTGGCCTTAGGCAGGGATGTGTGCTCTCTCCTTTGCTGTTTAATCTTGCACTGGAGAAAGCAGTCAGGCAGATTACCAACCATCCAGGTGGAGCTAAGCTATCCAATGGTCAGATAACCCACCTCGCTTATGCCAATGATGTGGATGTGGTGGCCGAGACTGTGGAGGAAATTAACGAGATCGTTACAGTATTCCAGAGAACAGCAGAACAGATAGGCCTAAAATGCAATGAGCAGAAAACGGAAATTATGAAACTAAGTAGAAATGGGATTTATACATCAGGAGAAGAGCAAGTTGGATCACTAAGGGTGAAGAAAGTGGATAAGTTCAAGTACCTGGGATCCATTGTCAGTGAGAGAAATGAATTGGACATGGAAATAAACGAACGAATAGCTGTAGGAAACAGATGTTACCATGCCCTGGCATCTGTAATGAAGAGTCGGACCATCAGCAGAAGAACTGAGATAAGAGCATATAACATTGTAATAAAACCAACAGTCCTGTACGGATGTGAGACATGGACACTGACAAAAGAAAGGGAGAAGAGACTGGAAATTTTTTAAAACAATATCCTGAGAAGAATCCTCGGCCCATTATATGATGAAGAAGAAGGGAAATGGAGACGAAGACACAACAGGGATCAGACTCGGCAACCGTACATTCAGGATGAAATACGGGGAAGAAGAGCAAGGTGGGCTGGACACTGCGTACGAATGGAGGCAGACAGACTACCAAAGAAGGTGATGGAAGGAAAGGTGGAGGGCAGACGACCAGTAGGGAGACCCAGGTACAGATGGATGGATGGAGTAAAGAAGGACGTGGAGAGGGTGGCACCAAGAGAGGACTAGAAGGAATTGGCAGAGGATAGAACCATCTGGAGAGGCAAAGTGAAAGCGGTGAAGGGCCGGCCGGCCTGACAACCAACAGAGTAAGAGTAAGAGTAAGCGTATATATATATATGTATGTATGTATGTATGTATATATATATATATATATATATATATATATACATATATATAAAGTGTGTATGTGTGTGCGTGTGTGTATATATGTACGTATGTGTGCACACTTATATGTCTGTATTTGTGTATGCATGCATGTATGTATGTATGTATGTATATATAATCAATGTACGTATGTGAGTATGTACGTATGCACCCGTGTATGCATGTATGTATGTATATGTATGTATATATGCATGGATGTATGTATATGTATGTATGTATGCATGTATGTATGTATGCATGCATGTATGTATGAATGTATGTATGTATGTATGTATGTATGTATGTATGTATGTATGTATGTATGTATGTATGTATGTATGTATGTATGTATGTATGTATGTATGTATACATTGGAGGTGACGTGTCTTGCTACTTTGCTGCCCCGAGCAGTGGGCGTGAAGCAGGGATGACCTTACATCCACAATAAAGGAATGAAGGGACATATGGGTTTTGATTGGGTGTAGAACGGGTGAAGGGTGGGTATGTATGTCTTGATTCGGCTACCCATTCCCTTTATGTGGGGGAAAGTTCCTTTGGTATATGCATGTATATGTATGTATGAATATATGAGTGTAAGTGAAAGATAAGTGCATTATTCACAAGAAAGTATGCAACACTATTATAACAGAAAGAAAGTACAGAAAACGACTTGTCGTTAATGAAGTATTAGCGTTATTATGAATATTAAATGTCACAAATATAGAAGTGTCACGGTCCCATGGTGTAATGGTTAGCACTCTGGACTTTGAATCCAGCGATCCGAGTTCGAGTCTCGGTGGGACCTATTTAACATAATAATGAAGGAGACTTCAGGAGACCATAAGGCCTATAACTAGGCAGCTCCGCACTGACTGATTCCAGTGGACATGATGAAGTTGAGGACTTTGCTCAAACTGTTCTTCAAGCTGAAATTAGCCAAAAAAGCATCAGTAGCTCCGAGTTTGAAGAATCTCCCATGAAACCAACTGCTCCCCAGGTCTTCCAGCACGGGTCCAACCTACGACATGAGGTTTTATTTGTCCAAGAAAACCCTGGACAATCATCCCTTTGTTCTTGTGTTACGGTTCGTATGTTTCATTCTGTCCGCTACCAGAAAATCTTCTTCACCTCGAGTGTGGTTGTTCGTGGTGAAAGACAAGTAAATCTAGAATGACCCACTTCTTGTTCTGTGGACCACTTGGTGTGAGGCAATGGACTAAATAGATACGTGCTGTCACATATCGAAGCACTTTCACTCTCTTAAGAGTTCCTGGCTCCCGTCAGATGATTTTATTCAGTCGAGGAGGAGCCTAAAGGATAGGCACATGTGACCAA
>NC_134787.1:42114693-42117193 GCF_046742065.1 Oratosquilla oratoria
TGTATGTATGTATGTATGTATGTATGTATGCATGTGTGTGTGTGTGTATGTATGTATGTATGTATGTATGTATGCATGAATGTATGTATGTATGTATGTATGTATGTATGTATGTATGTATGTATGTATGTATATATGTATGTATGTATGTATGTATGTATGTATGTATGTATGTATGTATGTATGTATGTATGTATGTATGTATGTATGTATGTATGTATGTATGTATGAATGTATGTATGTGTGTATGTATGCATGTATGTATATATACATTTATGTATATACATATGTATATATATATATATATTTATATATATACATATACATACACACACACACACACATATATATATATATATATATATATATATATATATATATATATATATATATTTGTGTGGGGGGGGGTGCGTGCGCGCGCGTGTCCTTATTTATCTAGTTGTGGTGCATGGGGTTTAAGCTATGTTCATGGAGTCACGTCTCTTTGCCCCCATTTCTCAAACTTTACCTTAACTCAGTATTTGTTGATGGACTGGATTATATTTCCAACCAACTTGTTACTATAATCCACGTGTCTATATAAGAAGATATACTTCCTAACATTTCTTAAGCAATCTTGCTTTTTTAACATTTTAACATGACCTTTTTCAACATTTTAACCCATATCAGCAAGGATTTTCTGTCCATTTTTTTTTCTATAATTTGTTTTATTCTGAATATCATTGCCATATCTTTCCATCGTCGCTGTTCCATTATGGGGACTTATGTTTTCTTAATATACCATCATATGTCTTATCATTTACGTTTAAGATAATCTTTGTCCCTGCCCTATTTTTCTTAAATTTTCATTTTGGTGTGGTGAATACACTAATGTTGTATATTCTAGTTTGGGATGAATCAGACTTTCCATTCAATTTGTATTACGTCTTCATATCTGTAATGAAATGCAACTCTTATGTTCTTCAGCAACGTACAAGACTTTCCTGTATTTCTCTTTTCATAATTTTCCGAAGAAAGATCATCCCTGATAAAATCCCAAACTATTTTTCCTCCTTTGCCTTTGTTATTAAATGATCTTCTGTCTTATATCTTCTTATTGTTTATTATTTGATACATTTTATTTATTTGTTTCCTGATCTGTTTATCTTTATTTATCTATTTTATTTTTTTCTACTTTAGCCCAATTTCGAAATTTCATTTCCATATTCCGCTCCGAGTTCCATTCATAAATCTTATCCAGGTCTTCCCGTAACAGATAACAATCCTCTTGTTTTTCACCTCGTGATCTTGGTATCATCTGCAAATAAGTCTCCGTAGCTATCTATTCCATTCATCATATTATTAGCATACAATAGAAACATAACAAGTAAAAGAGGAAAGTCCTGTGATACCCCACTAGCCACTTCTCTCTGCTCTGACTTCTAATTTCTCACCGCTGTTATCAAACTTCTATTGAAACATTTTACCCATTACTCTCTATAAGTCTTCTTCCATTTTCAAACTTCCCATACTAATATTTTGTGTGGCACTCTGCCAAATGCCTTTTCCAAATCCAGATATACACAATCCACCCAACCCTCCTTCTCTCATGCAGCACATCAGCCATTCTCGTTTATTCATTTATTTATTTATTTAGTTTAACAAAGTTAATACCTTTAATATAATTGTACCTTCCTGGTCTGCATACTTCCTCTCTGTTCCAACATGAATTCAAGGATCACGTGATTACTATTACCTACTGGTCAACAGTAATCAAAAGCTTCAGTCAACTCAAATACTTTGGTTAAGATGAAATCCAGTCTTACTGTTGTATCTTTCCCTCTATATCCTGTTAGTTTCCTCACCCATCGGACAACTTTCCTAACATTCTGCCGGCCGTCAGACTATACTAATCATACCCGTAGCACCCACTCCCACTCGGTAAAGAAGAAATTTAATGGAAACACACTCTACACATTATCCTGTTTACCGGGATAGCGCTACGCCTCAAAACGGTGTCTGAACCTAGGAGTGGTAGAAAAAAGACAAGGGAGAGGAGGAGTTTCCCTCGGTTGAATAAAATCGCCCGGCGGCACCTGAAGACAAACATACAAGTCATGGAGAGCAGTGAAAGGCTTCGGACGAATGAATGGAGAGGAGGTCTTGGGTATCAACACTCGAGGCGTGTTTGGGCGTGACGAGAGGAGAGTGACGCCCGTTATCGGCTTTGGGCCCGCGGGCGTGCGTGTCTGAATGCAGGACGGGCTGAAGAGCCGCGCCCGGCTGCCGTCGGGAGAGTGACAAGGAGGAACAACCGGCGGTCAGACTCCAGGAGGAGGAACTGGGAGGTGAGGAATAAGCAGAGGAGGAAGACTTCGGTGGTTTGAGATTGGAGGAGGAACCTCCTCCTCCTCCTCCTCCTTCTTGTTCTTCTTGTTCTTCTTGTTCTTCTTGTTCTTCTTCTTCTTCTTGTTCTTCTTCTTCTTCTTCTTCTTCTTCTTCTTCTTCTTCTTCTTCTTTG
>NC_134787.1:42127193-42129693 GCF_046742065.1 Oratosquilla oratoria
TATACCAAGGCTTTTTCCCCCTTACAAGGGAGGTAGCCAAAAAAAAAAAGACATAAAAACCATTCCCACCCATTCCATCCCTAAATACATTCCACTCTCCTCCACCCTCCACCCTCCACCCTCCCTCTTATCTTGGCACCTACCTTCGTTATATGCACGAAAGTATAGTCTCTTTTTCTATACAATGATGTCGTATATCCAACATCTATTTAATTATGAAAACTTAAAACTGTATATTATACAAAGTTTTTACTAATGTATTGTTATGTACTTAAAGTCTATGGCCACGGTGATGTTGTCTATTCTAACGTGAGCCTTATCGGCAACAGACTGTCCTGCTGGTCACACGCTGTTGCACGTAACTCCACAACCCACTAAAGCTAACATCCAATGGCAGACATCGTAGAATGTAACGAGCGAATATTTATTTCATAACTAGTCTTGTTTGCTTTTTCGTAATTACATTTTGTTACCGGTGCTTTTGAAAGACAATGAATTATTTCAATTTCATGTCGTTTGAACAAGCATGAATCAATTATTTTCAATTGCTGCACTTGACGTGTCATTGCAACGTGAAATATTTTACCAGAATATATGTAATATCATTCTATCATATTTGATATTGAATGAATATATTTGCGTGAAGGACAAATTTTAAATGGTGGAGTAAAGTTCAATTGGTCTATACACAGTATGCAAGGGACAGTTCAATGTAAATATCCAAGATCTGAATATTTAGATGCAGAACATTCTACACTATATAGACCTGAGATGATATTTGAAGAATATTCACCAAAGAATTCCTATGTCTAACATGTATGTTAATGTAATATCTGCCATTAGTTAATTGTAGATCTATAACAAATCTTACCTGCCAAACACAGCCTAATTAAGGAAAGTTTCACCTAATTATCTTTGTCCAGAGCAGTGGACGAGATGCAGGGATGACCCGTCATCCAGGAGGAGCCAAGATAAGAGGGAGGGAGGGGGTGGATGAGGGTGGAGGAGCGTGTGGGGATGGAATCGGTGGGCGTGGTTTTTATTTTTTATTTTTTATATATTTATTTATTTATTTTATTTTTTATTTTTATTTTTATTTTTTATTATTATTATTATTATTATTATTATTATTTTTTATCTCCCTTGTAAGGAGGGGAAACCTTTGGTATATATATATATATGTATCTTTGCCGAGCTAAAAAAAAAAAAAAAAAAAAAAAAAGCGGAGCGGGAGATAGACTTGTACGAGTAACAGACTCTTTGTCATAAAGTATAGTCTCTTTTTGACGATCATATCAAATTTGATAGAAATGTAGTCCCCTCTGGAAACATGCTCTTCTTTCCCTTCATCCCGCATTATCCATCCCGCGCTCAACACGACAAAAGAAATGACCACCAACCCTTTCTATATTCAAACTTAGCTAAGTAGAACACTAGATGATGAAATAGAGAGTTGGTGATTAATTTTGACGTGATTAACACGAGAGGCGTGAGCAAGGACACCTCATGAAGGAACACGCGGACCACACGACTAAACCTGAATCGAACTGTACGAGAATAGGCATGACAACGTTTGTTCTGCGTGACGAAAACGTAACGCTCGTCGATTAAAGACGGGACATGTCGACTCGGCGTCGAGAGACGTCAGCAGATCGATTGGTCCTCTCCTTCAAAAGGAGACGGGAACTTTTGTCCGGCTGTGAGCCACATGCCTCTGAAGCCTTTGTTGGATCGAAAAAGGTCTTCGCCGCATGAACACGTTGGGCAATGGACAGGTCTCTATATGTCCGCCATAGATTCTTGTCATTAACATTCTGTTATTCTTGTTGTTTTTATATATTTTAATTATCATTGTTTTTGCCATTGTCATTGCTCTTAATTTTTCTTTTTTCTGTTGTAGTTGTTATTATCATTGTTATTGTCACTATATCAGCAGCAGTATTAAAAGTAGTAGCAGTAATAGTAGTAGTAGTAGTAGTAGTAGTAGTAGTAGTAGTAGTAGTAGTAGTAGTAGTAGTAGTAGTAGTAGTGGTGGTGGTAGTAGTAGCAGTAGTGGTAGTAGTAGTAGTGGTAGTGGAAGTAGTAGTAGCAATGGTAGTGGTAGTAATAGCTTTATTACTATTTTTACCATCATCACCATTATTACTCCCGCACAAATATACTTTTATAAACGATTTCTACCGTGCATGCAAGTATTGCATGCATTATCAACGGTTATAACATACCAATAGTAGGATTAGAATTTGCTGCGTACAGAGTATAATTCAGTCAACGAGGTACAAAGTACAATAACTCGAGGTTCAACAGAGTTCACCAACCTCCAAGTTTGATGAACGCTGAAAGGACAATTTATGCCAATCTTCCTCCTGCCTTCCACTCCTTGGTTTTCTTTAATGTGTTTCCAGCTATGAAACAAAGGAAGTATACGACATACATATAACCTTATACTATTATTAAGCGTGTATGTATCTATTACGTATATATGTATGTGTGCAGGAAA
>NC_134787.1:42149787-42152287 GCF_046742065.1 Oratosquilla oratoria
TAAGCCCTTAAGTTTCCCATTCGTCCAGTCACGCAGCGTTCCTTCGCAGTTATGACACACAGTCTGTGGGGCCCATTTCTTGTCTTGGTCACCAACAGTAAGTCCGAAGTACGCTTTATAGGCTCGCCTCACAAACGATGTTATACTGCGCCTCTCACGAATAAGAGTGAAAGATCCACAAAGATAACAGGGAGCATCTGGTTTGTTCTCACATTGATGTCTCCTTGTAGCCATGATCAAATCTGAATATATATATATATATATATATATATATACATATTTCTTTTGATACCGTAAACGCGTAAGTAATCTATCTGGCCGCAAAAGGCTAAAATATAATCCCTCAAATTGTATGAAAACTAGAGCATACAGAATTGTTTTTTTTTTTCATATTTGAAATCAACAGATAAAAAAAAGTAAGACAAGTAAAGCAATCTCATGTATCTGAGATTTTCAAAAATATGTTTGTCCTGTGTTATCATTATCTTCATCATCACCATCATTACTATTATAATAATTATCAATACATATATATTGCCAAAACAATAGTAATAATGATAATGATAGTAATAAAATAAAAACATTAATTATATTAGTATTAATATTAATTGTTGAACTAATATTTTTCCTATGATGTCCATTTCACTTTGTATAGGGTTGCTTCAACTATTCTCACGACTTGTAAGGTAAACATCTACAGTTCCAAGGGGCTAAAAAGGAAAGACGGGACAATTCTCCTTACCGTATCAAAAGTCCCTTTGGCGGTGGAAGCAAATGGATTAGGATAGTAATTTTTGGTGCCTGGAGTATGTGGTTATGTATGTATATGTATATATATATATATATATATATATATATATATATATATATATATATATATATACATATATAAATATTATTGTTCTTGCACACAATTGTCACCATTACTGTATTTATGTAACTTTTGTAATTTTGTCACCATTACTGTAATTATGTAATTTTTGTTATTTCAGTTTACTCTTGAAAATGTCTTCATTAAGACGAAACGTTGAGCTCAAATAATGGAAAGAAATGGAAGAATACAGTGATTTAGTTTCAATTCACCCGGTTAATGGCAAATCTCTAATCAGGAAAATCGAGAATACGAGGAAAAAACTGAATAACTACAACAATGCTGTCGTTTTTAACTCCACGTGTATTACTGAGAACCTGCTCCCCTCTTTTACAAATATATATATATATATATATATATATATATATATATATATATATATATATATATATATATATATACATACAGTCCTCGTCACGGCATGATATTGGGTGATTGCCCCGGATGAGTACACCTAAGATAACTGCTAGAGAATTGAAAGAAAAGAACCCACATCTTCTCTCAGAGGTTTCTGTAAGCGCTGTTAACAGATGTGTTTCAGTGGATAGCTACAGTAGCTACCGCCGAGTTAAGAAACCAATCCTCTCCATGCCATAGAAAAAACGTAGGCATGATTATGCAAAGAAATGTTTTCACTGGACTCCTCAACAGTGGTCTGAAATACTATGGATTCGTTTCTAGACCATTTGCAGGCGATGAATCAACTAATCGAGAAAACGACAGAATACAATATACCTCTTTGTTTAGCTTTTGTGGATTACGAGAAGGTCTTTGACTCATTAGAGCAAATGGCAATACTAATCTCGCAACACAAGCAGGGTGCAAACGAACAGATCGTAAGGGTTCTAGAAAATATCTATGCGAAAGTTACAGTTGTAATTCGGCTACATAAAGATACAGAAAAGATAAAGATTGATGAAGGAGTAAGGCAAGGCAATACAATTTCACCCAAATTATTTACAGTTGGCTTGAAAGAGATTTTCAGAAGGTTGAGTTGGGAAGAGAAAAAGTTTAAAATTAATGGCGAATATTTGAACCACTTAATATTTGCGGATGATATTATTCTTATTTCAGAAAACAGAAGATTTGCAAGATATGCTGAGTGATCTGAACAAGGAAACTCTCAAAGTAGGTTTGAAAATGGATAAATGTAAAACCAAAGTAATGTTCAACACAAAAGTCCAAAGTAAAGAGATGGTAATTGATGGTGAGAGTCTTGAAAAAGTTCCTCCCCGGTCAATGTTGTTGTCATCTCGCTTCCGTCTGGCTTCTTGGAGAATTAGGATGTTTGCTACCCTCGCTAACTTGACAAAACCGTCCCGATGATTGCTACATAGGAGTGAAGTAATGTACGCTGCCTCAATTGTCCTCCTTTCCTTTTTGTCAAGTCTATTATGGAGCACCTCTATTTTTTTCCCAATCCGGCAGGTGGGCAAAGTTGTCGATATGTACCACTAATGAGTTGGAGGTCCGGTGGATTTTGACGTCATTTTTATGTTCCATTGTCTGCTTGTAAGTTCCCTTACTTGTTTCACCATAGTCACTAACGGGGCAGCTTTTACATGGTATTCTGTAAACTAAACAGTTATCTTCATCTTTGACTTTGTTACTGACTATATTTCTCACAAT
>NC_134787.1:42157287-42209787 GCF_046742065.1 Oratosquilla oratoria
ATATATCCTTAGTACTGCTGTACAGTTTTCATAATTGACGTCATTATCGTAATGTCATTTATCGTTATCAACCTTACAACAATTGGCGACACAAATATTGTAATTTTTTTCTTCAAATTATTGAAGAAAAATTACAACTGTGTCGGATAAAATAAATGTTAAACAGCTTAAGTATTCATGGTCCCCATGGCGCAGTGGATAGCGCGCTGGACTTCTAATCCAGAGGCCGCGGGTTCGAATCCCGTTGGGGATGTAAACTTATGAAACCCTAGACCTTTCCCTCCTCGTGGTGGGTACAGGAAAAGCCACCAGGAATTTCGTCAACTGAGTGACGTAATGAGGTGACCGCGAACTTCACCCTGTGCCGAAGTGCGCGTTGTTGTCGTTTTTTTTTTAGGTGAAAATTATCGGTTTCAACGACAATAATAATTCTTTCCTCGAGTTTCCTTGAACGGAAACCTGCAGCCCCACAGAACCCGACAACGGTTCTCAGGCCTTCACATATATAAATTTTCAAGGAAAAAAATATTGTTATGTTTGTTTTATTTATTCATTTATTCGTTTTTTTTAGGTGAAAGTTATCGGTTTCAACTACAATAATAATTCCTTCCTAGAGTTTCCTTGAACGGAAACCTGCAGCCCCACAGAACCCGACAACGGTTCTCAGGCCTTCACATATATAAATTTTCCAGGAAAAAAAATATTTTTATGTTTGTTTTATTTATTTATTTATTCATTTTTTTTTTCTTTTTTTTTTGTGATGTATGTATCTTTTATGGATCTCTGTCACCATCTAAGAGGAGTTGGTATGTGTGTGTATGGGGGGAGGGGGTAAGTCGCAAGTTTCCAGTTCTCATATGAAAAAAATAGAGGTTGAGAAAAATTGACGAAACTGATAGAGATATTATTCCCATTTGGAGACAGAAAGCCATCCCCTCGAGGCTGCACCTCCAATTGGAGATGAAGGTTTTGGTAGTTTTAGAAAATGGATAGTGGGTGGAAATTGTTCTTTCTATTCACAAACCTTGTGGAACCACCGCTAGACACCTTCTATCATTAATTTTAATTCATCTCCATTTTTCCTTCGGTCATAGTCAACATTTAAACACTCTTCTTATAACAAGGTCATCATATTAAAACAACAGGGCAGGATTCGCAGTAATGGTTATATACTGGACAAATTTAGATTTAAGAAAGAAATAGGCAAGAATTGGTTTACTAATAGGGTGGTCGACGAATGGAATAAACTTAGTAACCATGTAGTAAGCGCTGAAACTCTCAGTTGTTTTAAGAAACGATTAGACAACTTTATGGATGGGGATGACAGGTGGTGATGGATACGGAGCTGCCTAGTGTAGGCCTTATGGTCTCTTGCAGTCTCCTTCATTCTTATGTTCTTATGTTTTTCCTTTAACTTCAGAGCTGAAGAAAGAGTCAAAGAAACGAGTTATCATAAACTTGAATTAGTTGTAGAGTGGGTCATTTATGCAAAAACGGGTGTGGTCATTGCATCATTGCTATTCAATATACTTAATTCTAAATTCGGTTTGATTAATTCACTCGACAATTCAGATGCAACGTTCATGTACAAATTAGATTTGTACATTAAAGTCAGGATGAGAAAAATAAAATGCACTCAGAAGCTGTGTACATGGCTGGACAAGAGGCCCTCTTATTGGTCAAACAAGATCGACCAATCAGATTAGAGTTTTGAGACCTGGTCCTCAACATGAGGTTCTTGGACTACCTAGAGGAGGGTGGGGGTGGGGGTGGGGCTACACAAGTAGGGCCACAAACCGAAAACTAGTGGGATTTAGTGAACACCCAACGATTTTATTCACCGTTGAAAAGTGGTCCCCAGGAGGCTAAACAACAGCAACACATAAGAGTATGAGATTTCCTGGGCAAAGTCCAACGGAAACACTTTGATGTGTCACTACCTCTTGGCAAACACAGTTTATCAAGAGTGCCTGCCTCGTCTCCTCGTTAATCCACCAAGCCCGATCACCCTAGGAACGTCTCTCGGCGATGATAGTATGATCAGGATCGGGATTCTATGGACGAGTCGCATGGCCGGTCTACCTCAATGGATAAGCCGCTCTCTTCCTGGTACTGGGAAAGAGGTCAACCTTCTTATTCAGGAAGTAGACGAAGTTCCGCGCGTCATTGTAGGCCGATACAGACGTGAAGTGACTATCATATTCCATACTTATGATTTGCTTGTGTCCTTTGGCGGTACAATCTTCTGAACAGAGTTCAAAGGCCTATAGCCTAGACCAGAATTCTTATCTCTGACTGTGGTACAGAAGGCATATTCGTTATATAAGAGCACTGAGATAACGAACATTAAGCTAGCCATGAGTGGTTTTATTATATACGGAAGTAGCCTTCAAACATAAGAATATTGAAAACATATATCCGACAAAAGTAATGGAAATTGTCTGTATATATATATATATATATATATATATATATATATATATATATATATATATATATATATATCTGTGTGTGTGTGTGTATTCACCTCGGATCTGCTGCAGTCTCTGTCGAGACAGCCAGACACCACCCTACGGCAGTGAGCTCAGAGCTCATTATTAATTGTTACCTTTTCTATTTTGAGGATTATTTCTATTTTGTGACGTAATTAATCGAGCAAATCCAACCAATCAGCGTCGAGTATGTACAAAAAGGGGAGAGTCTTCTAAGTCCACTTATTGGCGTTCAAGGCAATGTGAGGTCACGCCAGGAGTCGGTTAGCTGGGACCGTTATCATCACCTTTGCCCTACGTGTCCGGGGATCCATGGCAAGTCATGGTTCGAATGCGGGTCCGAAATATTGAAACCAATACACCAATGTTGACGTACGTATATAGCTATATAATATATACATTATATTATAATTGTAAATGCCATTGAACCACCTCATGTAGTTAGCTAACAGATCTATCATCAAGTCCGGAGGAGATTAGAATTAACTTGCTAAAGATTAAAGTTGATGCCGTTTGTCAATTATGATCACTCAGAATGAATTAAACTGATAATTTCGGGTTCTTGCTAATTCGCTTTGTCAACCCAGTAGAATATCAGTCTGTCAGCTTCTAAATGGACAGAACGGTAGCCACTGTAATTATTCGTGGTAATAAATTCGGAAATGAACAGAGGTATTAAATGATCATTTAAGTTGGAGTAATAATGGTCTGGATGGTATTTCTTAAAAGAAAACGTATTTGTTAAGCGGTGACAATATTAAAAAATAAAAACAGCATCGACAAGCTGTTTGTACTGTTACTGTATTTATTGCTTGCTTATGTGTTCCTGTTTTATTTGTTCATTTGTTTGTTTATTTATTTATTTTATATTCTTATTTATTTCTTTAATTATTCATTGTATATAAATCTACTTGATTAACTATTTGTTTATTGTTATATTTTATTTAACTATTTAATTATCTATTTATTAATTCTTATCAAACATACAAGCTATATATCAATATCTCATTATTTTCATTTTAGAGAAATAAACAGTGTTGTCTAGAATGCCTACATTCTTGAGCCTAGAATGTGAAATTTTGATAAACATTACGCAATGCGGCTGACTTACATGTAAGCGGGCACACACACACACACACACACACACACACACACACACACACACACACATGAATGCATACATGTATTCATATATATATACTGATACATGCAGGCATGCATACATACATACATACATACATACATATATACACACACATGTATAAATACATACATACATACATATATACACACATGCATAAATACATATATATATACACACATGCATAGATACATACATACATGCATACATACATACATATGTACATACATGCGTGTATACATACACAAACATACATACACGGGTACATAAACACACATACAAACATACATACATACATACATACATACATACACACATACACACATATATACATACATACTGTACATACATACATACATACATACATACATACACGGATACATAAACGCATACACGCAAACATGTATATACATAAATACATACAAACATACATACATACATAAATACATACATACATACATACATACATACAGTACATATAGTACATACATACCCGGTACATGCATCCGTGCATAATACACATAAACACACATACACGGATACATAAACACATATATACAAACATACATACATACATACATACATACAAACATACATACATACCCGGTACATGAATGCGTGCATACATACACATAAACAAACATACACGGATATATAAACACATATATACAAACATGCTTACATACATACATACATACATGCATACATACATACATACATACACACATGATACATTCATACATACATACACACATACATACATACATACATACATACATACATACATACATACATGCATACATACATGCATACATACATACATACATACATACATACATACATACATTCATACATACATACATACATACATACATACATACATACATACATACATACATAAATACATACATACATAGAATACTGGAGGATACATTTAGAAATATATTTTTCTAACTGGTACACAACTTACTACTACTACGGCATAGGAAGATACATTCCTGTTTCCAGAATGTTCTCATTGCAATGTTCTTTGATGGTGATATCATTATCATTATCATTGTCATATGCAGTACAACCAGCAACTATTGTTGTGGTAGTATTTGTATTTTCACTGCAATTTGCATTTGAAGTTTGTAACTCTATTTCGATCTATGTACCAAGACCGTTCCCCTTATAAGGAAGGTTGTAAAGTGAAAGGCACCCATTCCACTCCATTGTAACTGGAACTTATCATTTGTTCGTAACAAATAGCTAAAACCCCTCCAATAGCCATATAGTTAATAGAAAATAAATACAGCACTTTCGTAATTAATTAGAAGATCTAGATGGTGTATTGTACACTGTGAGTCTTTTAGAACTAGTTACCATAGTTATAATATACATGATAAAATATGAAATTCTATGAATTGAGAACTGTTTGTTGTAATTTTTCAAACCTGTCGTTGTGACGTCACAATGTATATGTATTTTTCTATTTTTCAAACAGGAAACAATTTGCCGACATAATTACAGTTAACTTCAAATGAAAATATATATGTTTTTATGATTAATTATTACTATCGTTGATATTGCTATGATTTGATTATGAATGTGAAAAAATGTCACTCAAGTCGTTATTTTTTCTGTCGACTTAGTTCCTGAACCCCGATAAATTGATGGCCAAAGTTGAACAGAATAATATTTTCATTTAAGAAAAATAAATGTGAAATATACATTTGATAATCTAGGATATTTCTTAAAGGAAAATATCTAATGCACTTTACACGTTTCCGAATTTCTTGTAAATTACTTAACGGTTAAAACACATTCGTAATGTCGTCCGTATTTGTAGTGGAGTGGTCCTTGTAATAGTGATTTGTGTACAATGATTTCGCATATATATTTGTTATGTGAACGAGTGAATAACATATGCAAACAGTTTTATTTAATATCTAAATATACAATTAACAAGTGTGACGTATATATGTGTTCAAGAAAGAGAAAATAATTTGAAATGTTTTGGTCCCATTGTGGTTATGGAAAATTAGCGGGAAAGCGGTAAGTATTGGAAGGCTTTTATTATCAAAATTATTATAATCACAAAGAAAAAACAATAAGTTAATGTAATGTGACATTCATCTTTGAAATTTTTATTCTTGTATGGACTACATGTATAATCACTGTATTGGAATTTAAAAAATGTAAAATAGGCAAGTGAATGAATTGCATGTTTTGGATCGGATAAAGTGATGTAGGCAGTCAACGCTTGCCGTTTTCTTTCTTTTCGCATATCTTTCTGCATTTTTTTAAATAAATAATAATCATTATTATGAATGTATGTAGATAAATGTCGACATTTTTGTAACTTCTGTACATAAATGTTCCAGTCACAAGGACACACACACAGAGGGATTGTTAGGAATAAAACAGCTGACTTTGAATTAAATCGCTGCTACTAGCAATTTGTTCCCTAACACACACCACTATTAGTTGAATAAACTCGTATAACGGCAGGGAAGACAGGACAAATATTTTCTTGAATTAAAACAAAACAAATCGTAATAATTTACAGTCTTATGTTGATCAACTGTAAACATGCTCTTCCCGATATCACAAGACGATTTTGTTTTTAGTCACGGTCTGAGCAACGTTGTTTGAGAGGTGTGGTTATAGATCATGATTGTAAAAGTTTACTCCCAATTTCATCGCTACTATTAAGAAAGGGGGGTTAGGGGCTGTTGGGATTAATAGGGGGCAATGTGTATTCACTAAAGGGGTCCCCCTCATCGACCTAATCCCCCCTCCCCCCCTCCCCTCCCCTCCCCCTTCCCTCATCCCCTCCCGTACCTCCCGTCTTCATAAAAATCGCCAAATGTTGCCCAGAATAGAATGAATAAAGTGGTCCAGTCCTCCATTGATGAAGTGGAGACACTGAACCAGGAGGAATTTGCCTGTCGTGAGAAAATGAACGTGTTTTTTCACACACACAGACACACACACACACACACACACACACACACACACACACACACACACACACACACACACACAGAGGTACACACTTAAACACAAACACACACAAACATATATACACAAACACGTATACAACAGTGAAATATCATTATATATATATATATATATATATATATATATATATATATATATATATATATGTGTGTGTGTGTGTGTATGTATATGTATGTATGTATGTATGCACATATAAGTATGTATGAACAGATTTCTGAGTTTGTAAGAAGGGAAGTAGTGGACATAACTGACAAGGAACTCTTTGCTGGAGATGGAAGCACGATAAAAGGTTTTAAGAGAAAGAAACGACAAAAGAAAACAAATAAATAAAAAGACAAGTTGTCGGAAGGATATAAACTTAGAATAACCTAAAAGAGAAAAAAATGACATATGGAGACAACGAGGCGGGATCCCACGAGTGTAACTCGTTTCCTGTTTAACTGGAGAAGTATATATACAGTACATATGTTGGTAGACTAAATATATATATCGCCATGCATGCCTGAAAATCACATTATGCATGTTTTACCTACATGTACACATATCATACACATAGAAATACCCATTGTTTTAGGGGCCCGACATCCGCTCCGTATTCGTGCAAGACGATCTCGGAACAAAAGACAATCGTAAATTGAATACACTGGGTATTTATGTAATTTATACAGAATAATCATCTATGTTTGACTAAATAGCATAATACTTTAACAAATACGTATATGAATATTGTAACATATATACATATGTCAACATGACACATACACATCCATACACTTCATTGCTCATGTACAATGTTTACATATATGCTTACATACATGTCTGATGTATGTGTACAGGTGTATTGAAGAATGTTACAATGTTGCACTAAACAATATGACACAAAAGATTATTTCAATTACAAGTCAATGCTGTGTTAGTTTTTATATTTTCCAGATCAAAACTAAGATTAAGGATATTTTTGTGCATTTGTATGTACGTGAGTGTATGTGAATATACATCAAGGAACCTACGATATGTACATTCATGTGTACATAAATTCGCACGGGTAGCATACGTGTACACAGACCTAACTGGTATATAATCATGTGTTTAAAGATAAACTTATATAAAGGAAACGAGTGTGTGAATAGAAATGATTCTGGCAGGCATGACCTATAGAAAGAAGCAAGACATAGGAAGAGAGAGAGAAGAGAGAGAGCCTACTTTCCTTGCCGCAAGGGGCGAGGAGCGAGCCAAGGCTGCTGGTTCACCTGCTTGACGCGTTGGTGCCACATGTTTTCGACCGTGTCCGTGTGCTGGGCACGTGGAACCCCCAAACCCAGTTCCCGTCTCTGTTCCTCACCCATACCCTATCTTGGGAGCAGCGACGCAGGTTTCAGTTAGTAAGACATCCATCACCTTGGGGCATTTCCCCCAACTAATCGTTTATTGTGGTCGCAGGCCAGACGTGAAGGACGCACAAGAGTCCTTGTAGCACAGGGTGCGACCTCGTAGACGTGGCAACGTCGCATATGGCCCCGCGATACCCGCTGCCGTCTTCGTTAATTTGACAAATCTAAACTCCAACTTTTGGCCTCAAAGATGACGGAACCTTTGGAAATTACCTGCGACAGGAAGGATAAACACCTGCGCTACCTTTCTGAGTCCCCATTTCTTCGACCAAGAGCTAGACAAAGGCTGAAAAAGGGGATTTGTCTTGCGCCTTGGTGTCGCCGTTTGTACAGATGAATGAGAGTGTGTGGAAGGATGGCCTGTGTAGGTGTGGTGCGCTGGCCGACCCTGCAGTACGTACACGTACACACACACACGCACACACACACACACACACACACACACACACACACACACACACACACACACACACACACACACACACACACACATTATGACCAGCGACAGACTATTTCATGTAGGTTAGGAATAGACGTGTAAAAGACCTTCATACCATCGAGACACACTGGGTAGCGTCAGACTAATTTGCTCAACTATAGCGAGCTGGACGACTGTGTCCGAGCCTATGTGTAAGAAAAAAAAAATCACAACTGAGCACCAGCGTTTCTATCCAAGGGGTCAATGTGGTGCCGAAGAAGGTAGAGGAGAGGTTGAAGAAATTGGAAGTGATCGGTGGAGATTAGTCAACAAGTCGTAAAAGAATCCATTCACAATTGAATGAAATTGTCGGTAATGACTTCGAGAAAGGATCTGTAATGATTACGTTGGCATGCCGATTAATCTCTTAACCGAAATTAGCGAAAAGATTAATTGTGGGGCAGGTTTCCACCTCTGACGTCACTTCCTGCCGAGCAGAACGGTCATCGCGATTGGTCGACCTGATAAGGAAGGTCTCGAATTTCTCTGTTTATTTTTACTTGGCGGAAGTTTAGTAAAATAACAACAATGATAATTATAATAATAGTAATAATAGTCATTATAAAGGTAATAAAAATATAAGAAGAACGTATACTTTTAGCCCATGGAACAAAGTCGAAACAAGAACAGTTCACTTCATATCGGAAGTCAATTTTAACTGCGTAATTGACGTATGTGTGCAGGGGTATTATGTCAACAGTGACCAGCGTTTCTATCCATAGTGACAAGCCCACAGAAGAGGTAAAGCCAGAGGTCGCAGGAGAGATTTTATGTACAAGATGCAAAAATATGTGTGGCCGCGCGGGTGTGATTCACCATGGTCTTGGATCACGTGTTGGGCTCGTGATCGACAGTTATTTCCCTCCCTGAAGAGAGCTCAGAGCTCATATATTACCGATCTATGGGTAATGTTGTTACCTTACACGCTCACACACCCAACTCCCCGTCCGCAAGAGTTGGAGTAACGACTCGCAGCGGAGCGATACTAAAATTATTTCAGCCCTGGGCGGGATTCAAACCCGGACCGCCGTAGTGGCGGCCGGGAACTCTAATCATTGCGCCATAGAATGTGCGTGTGTGTGTATGTGTGTGATGTATGGACATCAAGTTAGTCAAATATTGCATCTTTTTGCGTTACATCATGTTAGTTTTATTTCTGAAGTGCATTGACCTGTTCTTTGGATCATGGAAGTAACAATTTTATCGAAATATACATATCAATACTAAGAATAGAAAACAATAAATGAATAAACAGGTATACAAATAAAGATAAGTGAATAGATGAAATAATTTAATGACGCTGGGTTATTGTAATCCAAATTTTCAGTAACATAAATGGCAACGATCTCCACCAGCTTAAATGAAATGGAACACAGAGTTATCCTTTTTGGAAATCATACAATTGGGAATCGTAGAAAGTTCCGGATACCAGAAGCACTTTCTATTTATTATTATTATAATTTTATTATTATCATTATTTTATCATTATTATTATTATCATTATTATTATTATTATTATTATCATTATCATTATTTGTACTGGAGATCATGCTCTAGTCATGAAATTGGGTCCTCTATTATTGGGAACGAAATTTTTGGAAATCTGGAAAATTCCGGATTCCAGAAGCACTTTCTATTTTTTTTTTTTTTTTTTTCATTTCTACTGGAGAGAATTCCCAATTCAAGAAATTCCCGAATAGAGAGAACTATATGTACAGGATTCGTAGGACCTGACACTTATATACAGTACATTGTACACCTTTATCATGTAATACTCCTTCCTTCCCCTTTCCCCCATAAATGTTGTCTCAAAGAACTCTTCCCATTTGGACGCTTTTCATAAAAATAATTGTGTTAAAAGACAAATATTATGATTGATAAGGGTTAGGTTAAATTAGCTTAGTTTTGGTTTAGTAACCGTCTATATGGGAAATGAACAACCCCCTATAATCCTCCTCTAATGTTACTCAGAATATGACACGTGGAGAACACCGCCAATTCGAATGAATGAACTTTTAGAAAGTCATGTGTGTGATAATTAAAATCTCTTTGCCGTACACATGTATATACAGGTGTCTCTAAACTTATACTAATTTTTTCAATTGGCAGTAAGTGCAGTGTTTATTAAATTGGATACAATTTTAATGGTTTAAACCAAAGATTAATAGATAAATGAATAAATTGATTAGTTGAAGAAAAGTTTAGCCTTTTATCCTAGTGTAGTCTAGTCCCTCTGTGTATATCCAGTATTAGTTAATACATTATAGTGACGTCATCGAATTGAATTTTTTTGGTACACCCTGTATACTTAAAGAGGTGACCGACGTAAAAGGATTTGAGACACCCTGTAACGCTATTCCACATGGTCACAGGCTTTATACCTTTTGTTTTGACAACATACATACACATACATACATATACCAAGGCTTTATCCCCCTTACAAGGGAGGTTGCCAAAAAGGAAAAGGCATAAAATCATTTCCACCCATTCCATCCCTGAATACACTCCACACCCCTCCACCCTCCCTCTCATCTTAGCACCTCCTGGATGACGGGTCATCCCTGCACCTTGTCCACTGCCCTGGGTCAGAAGCAGTGTCGCAAGACACAGGACATCCACAGCAAGGCCGCTTCATTAAATCGGCGACCCCCCCTCTCCGATTTTATTCAGCAGAGGGACCTCTGCCCTACTGAAGAGGTCCCCCATTTACCCATTTGCAACCCATTTCTACTCACCCCATTCCTAAACGGTTCTGCCAATTCGCACCCATCCTAAGCCACTATTACTTATTACCCATGATTACCTTTTACTCATCCACTCCTTACCCATTCTTACCCATCTTACGCATCCCTACTCAGTTCTGCGTCTACTCAACTCCACCTATTACAGCCCATTTCTACCTATCATTACCCATTTTTTCCTTCCTTACCTATTCCTACCCTACGAACAGTCTCGTATCGTCCTGTCATCATTGGAAATGAATTTCTACTCAAAGATCACTGTCAATTTCTTCTATTCCTCATTAAATATCTTCTTGACCAAAACTTGTAGGACTGACGTAATACTGTCCCCCCCAAGGACAGTCTACCTGTCTATATATTCCAAGAGCTTTTTCCCCATTATAAGAGGGGTAGCCAAATCAAAGGCACATACCTACTCCCATCCACCACCCTCCCCCCCACCGATGCCATTTTGTGGGAATTTTCTACAAATTTGTTGGAGAACTTTGCTAACATGGGAAGTTTCGTGAGCAAATTATACGTTGCAATGAACTTATTTGTCTATGTAATAATTCCTTCCTTTTGTGGGAAAAAAGATGTAGAAATCCAGATTTCCTTGTGGGAATTTTGTGGTAAAAATAACACTCATTTGTGGGAACTGGCAACACTGTTCCCCCCCTCCCATCTTAGCTCCTCGTGGACAACGGGTCATACCTGTATCATGCCTATTGCCCTGGGTCAGAAACAATGCAGCAAGACACAGTACCTCCACAGCAAGGATAGTACCGCGGGTTATTGGTAGCTCCTACATAACTCTGCCCATTCAAACCTGCCCACATTTACCCATACATACTCACTCTTACCCATAACTACTCATTACTACTCATTCTTGCCCATTACTACCTATTCCTACCCACACCTATTCATTATTACGCAATCTTCATTTTCTCTCGTCTATTCTTACCCATTCGTACCTATTCTTACCCACTGCCAACCATTTTTACCCATTTGTACTCACTCGTACTCGTTTCTACCCACTTCTTTTACCCATTAAATTGGTCTTCGCTCCCCATTAGGTTTACCCGCGTCTTGACCATTTGTACCCATAACCCATTGCGGGTACTTGATCTCAGATGAATAGTGTATTTATTTATTTTTATTTTTATTAATTTAATTTTGTAATAACCAGTTCTTAGGTATAATGTTGCAGCGAAGAAGTCTAGTCGCAAAGGTACTAGACATTTAAGTAACACATAGGAGGAATGATTATATATATATATATATATATATATATATATATATATATATATATACACACACACACACATTTATCAACCACAGTTCACTTTAATTCTAAGCCACCAATGTCGAGAAACTCGAGGAGGCATACATGCAGAAATTGATACGTGGTACAGCTAAGGACTCGAAGCTCCGCTAGCACGTAACGAAGTGACAGTGACTTAATCGATTGCGCTATCAAGAGAGAATACCGAGGGGGGTCTCTAAGTGCTGAGTGATTCCTCTGTGTCGTTGAATTTTCTTTCGTTTATTGTCACAAATGTTCATGTCCTTTTTCAATGATTTTGAACAAGAAAGATAAGTTTGATATTGGTCTATATGAGTTTTAGTCTTTATGGTTTCATTGTCATTTATATGTAGATCTGATATCCTCCCATTCCAGTACGGTATGAAGGTATTAATATCGTTCACAATCATGCAGTCCGGTGCCCCATGGCCTATAGAAAACCGGCAACAGCCACCTAATTGACCCACAAAACATTGAAGAAAGAAATCCTGTATCGTAGTCTGAGGAAGGATAGAGTGGAACAAGTTCAGATGTTTAGGGTCTTTTAGTTGAATATTTTCAACTTTATCAAAGTTCTCCAAGCCTGACAATTCAACTATTTAAAAATTTGGACATTTTCACTGAAGTTACTTACGTAAATCCTTGATAATTACTTCAGTGGATTTGATCTATGTGGGTATTTGATAGTCTGGTCTATATGTAGTCCTTTACCGTTTTATAGCTTACAGATGCTATCAATTCTATTTTCAAGAAAACAAAAATTGCCACGTTTAATATCACCTGCATGATTTGGTAGCTCTCTCTCTCTTTCTCATAGTTAATTTATATCCTTGAATACGGTTGTACGGTCTTTCTTAAGTTTCATAATAATTAGTCTTTGTATTTCCAATGAAATTGTAATGGTTATTTTTCATTTATTTTTGTATTATTTCTTTATCGTTTTTTGTTTTTTTTTTCATTCCTATTCGCCACTACTTCATGCCTCTCTGTTTCTTATTTGTCCAGGTTCGTCGTTAAACCTTTTCATTGTAATAAGCTTTGATCTATTTTGTGAAACAAGTAATACATATCCCACGATTCTAACTTCACCTTTACTGTAATTTCAAGGATCGTAATGTATTTGTATTTTTTGTTTATTAATTTTATGTGGGTTTAACTTTATTTTCTAATATTCGTATGAACATTTTATGTTGCGATGTAAAGTTACTTTGAAAAGATGACATAATAAGATAATTTGCAACATCTGTGTTTATTAGTCAATATTTACTTGTTTATTGTACATTGAAAGAATAAATGTCATTCGATATGGAATTCGTTCATTTTTTAATATATATTTTTATCTGCTGAATGCTTGATATTATCTATAGTTGAGGAACCCTGGATTACTCAGTAGTATCGTTGTCGTATCGTGTAGCAGTGACCTGAGTTCAAATCCCCACGGCAGACACAAATAAGTGTTAGTGACAAGGCATACATAACTATGCTCCTGTTCGGGTTTCCCTGATGCCTTAATCAGACAAAACACACACAGACACACACACACACACACACACACACACACACACACACACACACACACACACACACACACACACACACACACAAAAAATTGTCCAATACCTTCCTACCACATGCACACTCTACCCTAACATGGAAGGCAAATGTATATCCACCCAGAAATGTCCCAGATTGTCTAGTTCAGGGGTTCTTAACTTAGGGTGCAAAATCTTGAACCTGGGGGTACAAGACATGATAGCCAGTGTAATGGTACTGTCTGTTTACTATGAGAAAGCAAACCAAGGTTTTGTATCACTATCCTTTTCATATGTTTGCATTGTATTTGTATTGGATGGGGGAACGAGAATTTTTTTCTGAAATATCTAAGGATACGGGCTCTGAAAAAGGTTAAGAATCATTAGTATCAGAGTTTCTCAACCTTTTTACCCTTGCGTAACCTTTAAATTAGATTGCATGTTTCAAGGAATCCCAGCTCAAAAAATATATCTTTCACATTTTATTTTCATCGCAATAATAGGTTAGATAGGATGGTGTCTATATTGCATTATTACAATACCCAAGAATATGTCGTGCGTGATTAATTATATTACGTATATGAAATTAAAAAAAAAAATCTAAAGTGCATTAACTTATCTCGCTTGTTCTCGCCGAACCTTTAGGGACCTTTTGCGGAACAATTAGGGACTTTTTGCGGAACCATTAGGGACTTTTTGCGGAACCCTTAGGGACCTTTTGCGGAACCCTTAGGGACCTTTTGCGGAACCCTTAGGGACCTTTTGCGGAACCCTTAGGGACCTTTTGCGGAATCTTAGGGTTCCGGGGAACTCTGGTTGAGAAACGCTGCCCTGGTCTGGATGAAATTGGGCCTTGCCCGTGTAGCAGAGGGGGAGACAGACACCATCAGTCCAAGGGGGCCCTCCAAGGTTCCCCACTGAGCGTGGGTGTGTCTCTCTCTGCTGTACAGCGTAATAGGCTGAAGCCAACTAGCAGTTTATAAACTCTATATGGAAGTTGCTTTACGACATTAAGTGTTATTACTTTTTATTATCTTTGTTGCTGTCATCATTATTATTAGCATTGTAATGGTTATTATTATTTTTATTATATGTTTTGTTATTGTTTTATTGTTATTTTGTGCAATAACTTGTAACTGTGACACTGGTTCAGAGGCAGCAGCTAAGTGACTCCAGGGGTATACTCGGTTCCTTCAGATAATTATAGTCTGCTTAGTCTGAATGATTTGTAGGAGACACCCTAGGACCGTTGTTGGCTACTGTGGGGCTGCGGGTTTTCAATCAGTGAAACACGAGACATTATTTTTTTAATGGAGGTTAAAAAATCTGTCACATGAAGTAAAATATCAAATATAAAACAAAATAAAAATAAAATTGGGGGGCGGGGGCATTTGTGACATTTAGAAATTTCAAACCTGTTCTTCAGGAAATTCATGGGAGAGAATTTCCTCCGGATGACGTAGTCATTGGGTGTTTCAGGCCTCCTCCTCCTCCTCCTCCTCCTCCTCCTCCTCCTCCTCTTCCGGCCGGGTGTTGTCGACACCGCAGGGGACGCTGACGGAGAGGTCAACGAGGAGGAGGGTGTTGACGTGGCTACGCGCACGCGCTCAGGAATCGAACCTCCCCCCCACCCGGCCCCTTGTTTTTCTTTTCTAATTATCCATAAACATATTTTAATTTGTTTACTTTATTTATCAATTTATTTTATTTTATTTATGTCACCAGGCTGCTATATATTATTTCTGAATTAAATTAATTATAGCCCGTCTCGATTAGATAACACTTTCTATGACAAACTCTTGTTTCCTTTTACTGCGGTTCTCGATGGACTATTTCCTGTTTCATTTTTTCATTACATTTTGACGAGCGCACACGCACATACACACACACACACACGTGTGTGTGTGTGTGTGTGTGTGTGTGTGTGTGTGTGTGTGTATATATATATATATATATATGTGTGTGTGTGTGTGCTAATAAGAACATGGGTACGTGTGTTCACTTATGCAAAGTAGACCACTTGGAAAAAGAAACTAACGAAGCAGAGCGCTTTCGTATATTACATCTTCAGTGCAACAAGTATATATATGTGTGTGTATGTATGTATGTATGAACATGTACGCACGAAAGCAGATTCATATGTGCTTTAGACCGAAGGAAAATATCAGTTTTATCGTTCAAAAGCGGCCATGCGCTCTTGAATGCTTTTGTTCATCTATTGAACAATTAAATCGAATCTCGATTTTCTCGTTCGACCTTGTGAACGTACGTGTGACTGTGATCTTTTTTTTTATACTCGTGAAGTGCTGTCGATGAGAGTGGTGCTATAGAGATGAATAAAATCGCCAGACGCCATCAGGAATAAAATGGATAAATTCAACTCCGATACGGAAGGGGTAAAGGAAGGATCGTCCTGGCTTTATTTATAAATACTACCTTTTTCTAAAATATCTCAATTCCTTTAGGTTGGATATTTACGATAGTCGTAACTTGACGAGGTCTTCAAAGACTCCATATCGTAAATGAAAGGGAAATACAAAGCCTCTCCACAGATACTTTGAAGAAGATACCAACTACTGAAGAAAGGGCAACTGTACAATGAGAGGTAATGTCGATAGCTTGGGAACATTGATTCCCCCACATCCAACATTGATGCCATATCGAACCGCCCCTCCCTCTCTCTCTCTCTCTCTCTCTCTCTCTCTCTCTCTCTCTCTCTCTCTCTCTCTCTCTCTCTCTCTCTCTCTCTCTCTCTCTCTCTATTCTCTCTCTCTCTCTCTTATATATATATATATATATGCACACACACACACACACACACACACACATATATATAATATATATATATATATATATATATATATATATATATATATATATATATATATGATAGCGTAGTTGGTTAGTTACTACGGCACTTGTCATGGGATCGCTGAGTTCGAGTCCTCGGAAGGACCGCATTTCAATTTCTGCATGTGGCCTCATTGGGTCTCCCAATGTTGATGACTTAGAATTAAAGTGCATTGTGGTTGTTAAATATATATATATATATATATATATATATATACATATGTGTGTGTGTGTGTGTCTGTCTCTGCTTGTCTGTCTCTCCCTCCTTCACTCTCCTCCATCTTCTCTCTCTCCATCTTCTCTCTCTCCACTCCCTCCCTCACCTCCGGTCATTACTCCACCTTCTTTCGACCTCCATCAGACAAAATATGAAGCTCTTATGGCTTATCAGTGCATTTCTCCTAGGCCTAAGTGCTCTACGAGTATTTATATCGTAATGGAGATTATTTCATTTTATTTTTTCATTTGAGTATTTTGGGGGGTAGTTTTTTCTAGTTCATTGAAATATAAACGCACAAAGTCTCTGTCACACCAAGACAATACCAGACAAGTTCTTGCAAAAGCTGAAATACAGGCCACTGCGCCATATATAATATAAGAGCCTAACAGAGCCTAACGCCTGTCAAGTGGTGTATGTGTGTGTGTGTGTGTACGTGTGTGATTTCATGTACACGTTTCAACGTCCTCGTGTCTTTTTATGTACACACTTTCATACGATCTATGTATATTCTTTACCTGTTATAACTGTCTCACACACATTATTTTTTCTTTTGTCTTGTCTTTGCCTTCTTTGTCCCGGTTGTCATTGCCACGATATGCGTACGTGTGTTGAGCCTTGTCCCTCTCTCTCTCTCTCTCTCTCTCTCTCTCTCTCTCTCTCTCTCTCGATTCAGATTGTATGAATGATTCACTGGAGGAGAGTGTGGGGGGGGAAGGGGTAATGTGTGCGTGCGTGCGTGCGTGCATGCGTTCGCAACACTCAATATTTCTATCCACGCATCTTTGTGTGTGCGCGCGCGCGCGTGTGTGTGTGTGTGTGCGTGCGTGTGTGTGTCTGTGGGCACGCGCGCTAATGTACCTTCATTCATCATCATGTACTACTTACCTATGATGTATATGACCTATTTGTGCTACACATGGACGCATGTAACATGATATGCTAACGCGTACATTATAATTATGCTGTAGGCTCAAGTGTTACAGCATGTCTTGCCTAACCTCTTTCGTACCGTGTGGTACTTTTCTTTTGATTATGGCTGCCGCCAGGTGATTTTATTCTCCTTTTATACCAACGTGGTAGACTTTATGCATTTTGTTCTGACGTCAGTCGATTTTTTCTCTAAGCTCTCTAAGGGAATTTTTATCATTAGCGACCTTCCCCCTCCCCCCTCCCCCCTTTTGTGTGGAGTCCGCCCCGGCAGCTGAATGAAATGGCCTGTATTCGTTGTTTCAGTTATTATTGTTATCATTATTATTATTGTGGTTATTACTATTATTATTATGATAATTACGATTAATATTATTATTATTATTATTTTCTTTTCTTTTCTTTATTTTTTCATCAAGGGCCCTCAAAGGAATCGTATTTGTTGTATATGATTTTTCACGTACCATGCACTGTGGTGCGTGTATGCGTACGTGTATATATATAATATATATATATATATATATATATATATATATATATATATATTTATATATATATACATATATATACATATGTATATATATACAAATATATATACATATATTTACAAGTATATATACATATATACATATACATATATATATGTATATACATTATATATATATATATATATATATATATATATATATATATATATATATATATATATATATATGGATGGCTACCATCTGAAAGGAGTAAAGAGGACTGATCATATTCATCTATATGCCTAACAGTCAGAGGCCCTTGTATGTGTGTGTGTGTATATATATATGTATATATGTATATATATATATGTATATATATATATATATATATATATATATATGTATATATATATATATATATATATATATATATATATATATATATATATATATATATATATTGAAATGGTTTAAAGCGCATTGCATAATCCAATTGCGTGGCACGGAACCAATAAGGATGTCGATCAGCTGCGCACGAAACAGGCCAGCTGCCCAGACTGTTACGAACGAAATGCACAGCTGGTACTTCGACCGGGCAAGGGTACAGGCTGCAACTGCATGACATGTAAAAAAGATCGATTCGTGACAGCTTCTCATACAGCTGCACGAACGCTTACAACAAAACGGTACCCAACCAGCTGCAAGAGAGTAAGCATCTCGTAAGACGGTACGATCCCGTTGATAAGGCTGATATTGGAACTCGTTATCGGCTGTTTTCACACTTAGGAGTCACTGATAACACGCCACAGACTGGATAAGAGAATCGCCACGCTTATCGTTTCCTCCTCCTACTCCCCCCCCCCATTCCCAACCTTCCCTCAATACCCCCATCTCCCCGCTGTAACCAGGTAGCAGTCGTTCATTTTCCCATTTTCCTTCGTTCTATCGCGTAGTATAACACACACACACACACACACACACACACACACACACACACACACACACACACACACTAAATAATACACATAAAATCACACCGCATGCAGACCACAAAAGATAGTTGGCTGGGTGGACTGCGTGTAACTGGATCTAGAGAAAGCTTTTGATAAGGTACATCACAAACGATTGATAAGGAAGTTGGAAATATACATGGGTCAAAGGTATCCCTCTGAAATGGATCGAAGGCTTCCTGGAAAGTTGATTAATGATTGCAGTTGTAAAGGGTAGGATAGCGGATTGGAAGTAATTGGTGGAGTCCCCCAGGGCTTGGTTGTAGCTCCCGTAATCTTCCAGATAAATGTTGCCATAATGGAATGAAGAAAAATAGTCACACCAAGGTCACGAAGATTGTAAAGAATTAAGAATGTTCAAATCTGCAACAAAGATATGCGCTGGGTTTATGAATGGAGCCAGGTTTTGAAGATTAGTTGTAATGTAAAAAAAATTGAAAATAAGTAAAGGAAGAAACCACTGCAGAATTGTTAAATGAAAAATGAAGTAATTATAAATGTGAATGAGGAAAAAGATTTCATTATTTTCTTTGTGAAAAAAAAATATAGCCCTGACTATATAACAATACAGAATAGAACATAGAATAGAACAGAATAGAACATAGAATGTTGGCGAAAGTAAAATTGGCATTGTACCACATGGACGAAGAGACGATAAAAAAAAATATATATATATCGTCGGAATTTTGATCCGTCCTATATCAGCGTATGCAGCAACAGTGTCTCCCCCTTCCCTCGTTCAAAAAGGAACCAAAATGTACCCCATCCTTGGTAACAGATCATATGAGGAAAGACTTAGTAACTAGAATGAAAGTCACATGATTGCTGTCTAAAGAACTATGAAAGAAGTGGACATAATCGACCAAGAAGATCTCTTAATGTGGGACGAAGAACAATAAGATAATTCACTGAAATAAATATATAAAGAAAATCAACAAAGAACACGAAAAAAATGCAGCATAGAATTGTAGAAGATAAATGGTTCAATCAGACAACGAAATTTAAAACCAGGTTTGACCGATGGAGGAATAAAGATGAAACCTTGTTCTTACCTTGTATATATTACAATTAAGTAAACACACACAGACACACACACACACACACACACACACACACACACACATATATACACACACAAGGTTTGCTGGTGTAGTGGTACCGCGCTTGACTGCTACCTGAATGGCGTCTACGCCCAAGTTTGAAAAGCGCAACAACACTCCAAGCCATGACTCCAGCTCTGGCACTGTGATGTTCTACCTTGGGCGGGGACTTGAACTTAGACCGCTGAGTTAGTATTCGAGGTCGGTACCACTACACCAGCCAGTCCCTGTGTGTGTGTGTTTGTATGTGTATATGCATGTATATGTGTACTTTAATAGAACACTAGCGTTGATAACTCCGGATAGTGAACTTCACTCATCTCTTCTCTGTATTAGTTCCTGCTGTGGAAAGACTGTGCCTAGCTTCATATCTCTGGACCCAAGAGGTGTGGCGGGAGACAGGGAGACTCAGCGTGCTGAGATGGGAGGAGTGGCTGAGTGGGTTTTATTTGGTAATGAAATGGGTGTGTGCTTGACTCGGTCAACCCCTTATGAGGGGGAAAGGCTTTTGGTGTGTATACTCGTATGTACACATTATATATATATAATATATATATATATATATATTATATGAATGCATACAACAAAAAACGCATGACCAAGCTGTAGAAAATCACGTAAGAAATGAAAAAATAAACGTTTACGTGTGTTAAGGCATCTCCAATGTAAAAAAGTAAAAATAATAATAGATAAAAGACAATAATACATAAAGAGATGGATAGATAAGTAATAGTGTAGATACAAGGCCTACCTAAAGAAGTACATGTAAGAGCCCTAGAGACGTCATTACCCTTATACAGTCTGAGGTTGTCCTTATGCGGCCTCTGTTCCTCAACTTGTTTAGTTGTTGTATAGACTTTTACCTTTTCCCCATTGTACCCTGAAGATGTAATAATAGACGAAAATGTTCAGTCCTCTGTGCTTTCATTTCCTTTCTTTTCATTTTGTGATAGACTGACGTACAATAAAGAGCAAATATCACAAAGTCACTAAGATCATTTTTGGTCGAGGACGTGATAAATGTTCGTATGTAGTATTTAGCTTACAATTAGGTCATTTTCTTGAATAGATAAGAAAAGAAAACCTCAGACAAGGAATTGGAGTTTTGTGTTATGAAAAGCTCAGATTTTTTTTTTTTTTTTTTTTTTTTTTTTTTTTTTTTTGTAACATTACTTGTAGATTCAACTGATTTCGTTTGTGATCTCCGAACTCGTTCCTTGTTATTCTTCACTCTTACAAGAGAAAACTATCACTCAATTGTTCATTTGATCTTGAGGGATTTATTGTCCCGTTGTTGCTTACTGGACATGTGACCCCCTTCCTGGTACTTTGTATGTGATTCACCATTGTCTTAGATCACGTGACTCTTTATTGACGACTGTTACCCTCCCGGAAGGGATCTCAAAACTCGTATGTGGCTTGATCTATAGATAATGCTGTGATCTCGCACACAATCCCAATTTCATACTCGCCAGAGTTTGAGTCCCGGTTCGCGGTGTGTCTGTGCGATTCACCGTGGTCTTGGATCACGTGTTGGACTCGTGATCGACAGCTATTTCCCTCCCGGAAGAAAGCTCAGAGCTCATATATGACCGATCTATGGGTAATGCTGTGACCTTACACGCACACACACGCACACCCAACTCCCCCGCCCACGACAATTGGAGTAACGACTCACAGCACAGCGATACTGAAACTCTGGTCGGGATTCGAACCCGGCCCGCCGTAGTGGTCCTGGATCACGTGTTGGCCCTGTGGTCGACAGCTATTACGCTCCCGGATGAGAACGTGTGTCCGGGAAAATACCCTAAGCGTACTAGGTTGTGTTCTTGGGTCAACCGAGGTCGCATGATTGCGTGCTGACCAGGTCTTCCCGTTGTGGACTAATTGGTATTCTGCATGTTCTCGTGAACATGTTATTCCACAACATGTTCACCCGAATTTACACTAGGAAGTGACAGGCTGTGAAACGTCACCTTTGCCCTTTATGTTTGGACATCCATGGCAAATGGGAGTCATCACATGTGGTCGAAATGTAAGATTAAGAAGTCAACATTGGACCCTAAAGGCAGCTGGATAAAATCGCCTGGCGACACGCCAGAAGAATGTATAAAGAATATCTCCTCTCTGCTTGAGGATTGTGAGTAAGGAACCCAACTTCGGTATCCAATCCACCTGTTTAAGCCGGCTGCTCCTCCTCCTCCTCCTCCTCCTCCTCCTCCTCCTCTTCGTCCTCTTCGTCCCCTCCTCCACGTCCTCCTCGTCTCCTCCTCCTCCTCCTTTTTCTCCTCGTTCTCGTCTCCTCGTCCTCTTCGTCTCCTCCTCCTCCTTTTCCTCCTTCTCCTCCTCCTCCTTTTCCTCCTTCTCCTTCTCCTCCTTTTTCTCCTCCTCGTTCTCGTCTCCTCGTCCCTTTCGTCTCCTCCTCCTCCTCCTTTTCCTCCTTCTTTCTCCTTTTCTTCCTACTCGTTCTCTTCGTTCTCTTCGTCTCCTCCTCCTCCTTTTTCTCCTTCCTTCTCCTCCCTTCTCCTCCTCCTCATTCTCCTCCTCCTCGTCCTCCTCCTCGTCCTCCTCCTCATTCTCCTCTTCCCCGTCCTCTTCGTCTCCTCCTCCTCCTCCTTTTCCTCCTCCTCCTCGTTCTCGTCTCCTTCTCTTCCTCCTCGTCCTCTTCATCTCCTCTTTTTCTTCTTCCTCTCTCCTCCTTCCTTCTCCTCCCCAATTTCCTCCTTGTTCTCTTCGTCTCCTCCTCTTCCTCCTTTTTCTCCTTCCTTCTCCTCCTCCTCATTCTCCTCGTCCTCTTCGTCTCCTCCTCCTCCTTTTCCTCGTCCTCCTCCTCGTCCTCTTCATCTCCTTTTCCTCCTCCTTCTCCTCCTCCTCCTCCTCCTTTTCCTCCTCCTCCTTTTCCTCCTCCTCCTCCTTTTCCTCCTCCTCCTCCTTTTCCTCCTCCTCCATTTCCTCCTCCTTTTCCTCCTCCTCGTCCTCGTCTCCTTCTCTTCCTCCTCGTCCTCTTCATCTCCTCCTCTTTTTCTTCCTCTCCCTCCTCCTTTCTCCTCCTCCTCTTCCTCATTTTCCTCCTCGTCCTTCTCGTCTCCCTCGCCCTCGTTCTCCTAGTATTCCTTCTACATTTCCTCTTCTTCCTCTCTTTTCTCCCTCCTCTTCTTCTCCATCCTCTTCTTCTTCCTCCTTTTCCCCTCTGAATTTTAATTTCCTCTCTCGTAATATCCTTCGTCTTCCTCAATTTCTTCCTTCTCTTTCTTCTCCCCCTCCTTTTCTACTCGTCTTTCTATCTATACCCTCCTCATCGTATTCCATTCCTTCCTTCATTTCCTCCCCTCCACATCCTCCTCCACTTCCTCTTCCTCTTCCTTCTTCCCTTCCTATTCCATCACCTCCTCCTCCTCCTCCTCCTCCTCCTCCTCTTCATCTTATTCCATACCTTCCTTCATTTCCTCCCCTCCACATCCTCCTCCACTTCCTCTTCCTGTTCCTTCTTCCCTTCCTATTCCATCACCTCCTCCTCATCATCATCATCATCTTATTCCATACCTTCCTTCATTTCCTCTCCTCCACTTCCTCCTCCACTTCCTCTTCCTGTTCCTTCACCCCTTCCTATTCCATCACCTCCTCCTCCTCCTGATGTTATTCCATTCCTTCATTTCCTCCCCTCCACATCCTCCTCCACTTCCTGTTCCTTCTTCCCTTCCTATTCCATCACCTCCTCCTCCTCCTCCTCCTGATCTTATTCCATACCTTCCTTCATTTCCTCCCCTCCATATCCTCCTCCACTTCCTCCTCCTGTTCCTTCTTCCCTTCCTATTCCATCACCTCCTCCTCCTCCTCCTCCTGATCTTATTCCATACCTTCCTTCATTTCCTCTCCTCCATATCCTCCTCCACTTCCTCCTGTTCCTTCACCCTTCCCATTCCATCTCCTCCTCTTCCTCCTCCTCTTCCTCTTCCTCCTCCTCCTCCTCTTCCTCCTCCTCTTCCTCCAACTCATTAGCTCTCCCGCGCGCCGCCACCACCTCCAGCTGGCCAGAAAGATGGCGCCAGAATCCCGGTCACCTCCCCCCCCTCCCCCCTCCCCCCTCCCCCTCCCCCGACCTTGGGGCTCTGAGAGAGGAGTTTTCTGCACTTGGCTCGCGAGTTGCCGCAGCCGCTGCCGCTGCCTTCCTCTTCGGATGAGATGGTGATGACGTGGACGTCTGAGGTCGCCGCCGCCGCCTGCCGCAACCACAGCGTCAGCGGGTCTTGTACTGGCAGCGATCTCTCTCTCTCTATCTATCTATCTATCTGTCTATCTCTCTCTCTCTCTCTCTCTCTCTCTCTCTATCTGTCTACCTATATATATCTTTCTCGCTCTTTCTCTTTCTGTCTGCCTGTCTGTTTCTCTCTCTCCCTCGGTCTCTCTCTCTCTCTCTCTGTCTCTCTCTACCTCAGTCTCGCTCTCTCTCCCTCTCGGTCTCGCTCTCTCTCCCTCTCGGTCTCTCTCTCTCTCTCTCTCTTTCTCTCTTTTTCTCTCTCTCTCTCTCCTCCCGCTTTCGTTTTCCCGGTTTGTGCTCGTTCATCAGTGTTTCCTTCTTTGTTGTGCTGAACTCTTCTTTCCTCTGCTCCTCTTTCCGTGTTCACCATAATCCTCCTCATTTTTGTTCTTCACTTCTCGATCATCATCATCATCATTCTCTTTTGTCTCCTATTTCTCTCTCCCTTCTCTACTTGTTTTGTCTCCTTCAACTCCTTTCCCTTCTTCTATTTCTGCTTCAACTCCTTTCGTTTCTTCTATTTCTCCTTCAACTCCTTTCGCTTGATCTATTTCTTCTTCCTTCTCTTGTCGCTTCTTCTATTTCTCCTTCAACTCCTTTCTCTTCTTCTATTTCTTCTTCAACTCCTTTCGCTTCTTCTATTTCTTCTTCAACTCCTTTCGCTCTTCTTCAGCTCCTTCCACCAGACGAGAGGAGGAGGAGGAAGAACACAAATGAAGCCACGTGGGCTGGCCATTGTAGATAGCACACCATAAGGAAGTGCACCCGTCACAAGAACGATTGCGACGTGGCCGTCACAGTCTGAGAACACGAGGTCCTTCTCTTGCTCCTCTCTAACCTCCTTTCATCCTCTTCCTCCTCTTCCTCCTCTTCCTCCTCTTCCTCCTCTTCCTCTTCCTCCTCCTCCTCGGACGGGTTCGGGCCAGTATTGTTCGGTGAAAGTACGATGAAAATCTTCCCCATTCATGCCGCGCCTGGTTCACAGGTGTGTGTGTGTGTGTGTGTGTGTGTGTGTGTGTGTGTGCACGTGCTCGTGTGTGTGTATGCGCGCATGCGCGTGCGCACGTGCGTTGCATTTAGTAATTATGAATAGTTCACTAGGTAGACCAGCTTTCCTTTCATCTTCCCGTTTTCCATAACTTTACGGATGGTTCCTTGGAGAGCGAAGGATGAACATGAACGAAAAGTAACTATTTCGAACGAAGAACAGGAAACGCAAAGTGGCTCTTGGTTGCTGAAATCAGCAGTGAATCGTGTTTGGTGAGGATTACTTAAGCCAAAGCGTGATGGAAGTGGTCAGCCTTGAGGGGCCAGTGCAGGACCACTTGACTATCCCTTGGGGAACGAAGCAACCTTTGGACCTTCACCACGTTCTGACTAAATCCGTATATGATTTTATTCAAAGGATAATGGACCTCTAGGTTAAGAGGTTTAGGTTAACCCGTCTTCGTGTTAATGATAGGTTGTTACTATTATGTTATTTATTTAACTATCAGTACTGTTCTTTTTGATAATAGTATGCCTTCCTTCGTCTCTGCATACATTATTACTCATTTTTTTATATTTGAATTTTCGTTTTCAGTTACTGGATGCAGGGATGACCCGGCATCCATAAGGAGCTGAGATGTAAAGGGTAGAAAGGGTGGAGGGGAGTAAAAGGGATGGGACTAGGTACCTCTCTTATAAGAAGGAAAAAACTCAAGGTATATAGATAGATAAAACTTTTCATTTTCATAATTTTGTCTAAATAATTCCATGTTTCTGATTTAGCTCTTCACGCGGACCCAAAATACATAGATTCCTACGGCTAAGAACACAGAAAACGCAGGGCAAAGTTGCTGGATACATTTGCCGATAAACGCCTCGACCTAGCGTAACCCCCTCACCGTCTCTTATCGATTGCACAAACGAAACTCAAGAAGATTTTCTTTGGTGGAAGTCGTTATCCCCCGTATACTGACTGTGATTTCCCCCCCCCACGGACTAGAGCCACGCATCTTTTTTTTTTTTTTTTTTTTTTTTTTTTTTTTTTTCCATACTATTCTCCACTCAAAAGTGGTCATCTGTAACTACTACTATCTGTCCTTTCTACTATTCCACCTTAACATTCTCCATTACCACCTCTGTGACTGCTCTTCGGTGTGCTGGTGGGGGCTCCTTTGGGTTGAATAAAATCGTCTGACGACAGGTTGGTTATTAGAATAGTTAAACTCGGTTGACTTAATCGTGATAAGTTCGATGTTTGGTTAACCATTTCGCTGTGGAAAGGATTATATCGACTAAATTTAATCTACATTTCTCCAACTTTACAGCGAAAGGCTCTGGATTGTTTATAAATTGGTCGTAAATCCCCACAACAAATCACATTTAATGAATATTACCATTTCGTTTTTTTTTTGTTTTTTTTTTTCCGATGGTAAGATGTCTTAAACCTGGATTCGTCTAGCTTTGAACAAAGACGTCACCTTTGCCTAATGTACTTCGTGGACCTCGAACTCATGTCAATGTTGTATGTACAATAGAGAGATACCACCATAGATACAGTAATCTAGATTGACATTTGTGAATCGTTGACAAGTAATTAGCTAGATTTTACTAGAGAGCAGAGTGGATGTTATCTAGATAGAAGGTTTAGAAACTGCCAGGTTGTCTATACTTAGCACTTGCCTTTCTTGAACCGTATGATGGCGCAGAGGACTTAAAAATCACCTGACGGCAACTAGAGTAGAAAATAAAAGTGCCACCAGATATGGAAGGGGTTAATTGAAATATGCTATAATTTCTTGGTCGCTTAGGGCAGTGATAGGAGTAAAAAAAATTACATGGCAAGGGGTAAATATTTGATGTACCCGACAGTTGAATAATAATTAAATTGAATTTCATTTTGTTAATTGTGTGTGTATGAGAGAGAATGAGTGTGTGTGCGTGTGTGTGTGTGCACGCAGAGAAAGAGGAGGGGAGAGGGATTTTTTTTTTTACCTATTATGATGACCATGATTGATCTTATTTATTTATTTTATTTATTTTATTTTTATATGGTTAATATTTTTTTTTTTTTTTTTTTTTTTTTTTTTTTTTTTTTTTTTTTTTTTTTTTTTTTTTTTTTTTTTTTTTTTTTATGGAAGTAAGGGGCAAATGGAGAAATACATCAAGCCGAAGGGGATAACGATGGAGGCAAAGTTGAGATTCTTTGGCAGAGTTGGGCGCCGCGGAGATGAATGAATTAATTATCTTGTCAAGTGACACCCGGTACGGAAACTGTTAATAAAAAAAACGCAGTCACTGTCAAAAGACTATACAAACACATGTTTTCTAATTATATTTGTGTAAGAAAAAATCTTTGACTATGCATTTTGTATATGAAAATATACCAAGTAATCTATAACTACAGTTATATATGTATAGAAAAAAACACAAAGTGTATCAAAAGTTTTGACAGTGGCTGTTCCCAGTATTATTGCATTTTCTGCTGGACCTATCCTTAAAGGTCAGATATCAACATATATACCATTCACTAAAAATCATCGAAAAAGTACTTTTTAAAAGCATACAAATAAAGTTTTTACCTATTACAGAAGAATTTATTCAGAAAATTCACTTTTAATTGCGCCTCGCATACCACTTTTCCGAAGTCTAGATATTCAGAATAACAATATTGTTTGTTTGGCAACTGTGACGTCACGAACGCGGAATTCCCCGAACCTTTCCCGAAGCGCACGGGCGGAATGTTTCGAATAGCAGACGACGCAATGAAATGAAGACAAAACTGTTTTTTGCCAAATTTGATAAGATGTAGATGGTGGAATTATATAGAATACTGTCAGTATGTTTTTTTTATGTACATTAAACTGTAAATACAAAAAGTTATGGAAGTCTTGATATCTGACCTTTATAGGTCAGATATCAAGACTTCCATAACTTTTTGTATTTACAGTTTAATGTACATAAAAAAACATACTGACAGTATTCTATATAATTCCACCATCTACATCTTATCAAATTTGGCAAAAAACAGTTTTGTCTTCATTTCATTGCGTCGTCTGCTATTCGAAACATTCCGCCCGTGCGCTTCGGGAAAGGTTCGGGGAATTCCGCGTTCGTGACGTCACAGTTGCCAAACAAACAATATTGTTATTCTGAATATCTAGACTTCGGAAAAGTGGTATGCGAGGCGCAATTAAAAGTGAATTTTCTGAATAAATTCTTCTGTAATAGGTAAAAACTTTATTTGTATGCTTTTAAAAAGTACTTTTTCGAGCAATACGAAGATTTTTAGCGAATGGTATATCTGTTGATATCTGACCTTTAAGGTGTTAGGCTCTCTCTCTCTCTCTCTCTCTCTCTCTCTCTCTCTCTCTCTCTCTCTCTCTCTCTCTCTCTCTCTCTCTCTCCTTTTACTCATTTTTCCTTTGTTATACTATTTGGATATATCACACATATATAGATATAACTTCTCGTTGTTACATTTGTTGTTATATTTGCATATTTTCTATATGTCACGGGTCAGTTTCTTTTGTCCCCCAGTATGATGCACAGTGGCTCATGAAGAGGTCTCGAGTTCGATTCTTGAAGTATATTTGCAAGTTGGCTTGGGTCTGTTACAAAAACTTGACGCACTCGGAAATACCGTAAGTGAGTATCAAGTAAATGTTAACTTACCCACTCAAGGTAACAAGGTATTTGCCGACACATCCTTTCCCTCGTTATTCACTTGTTCACCTGAAGTCAAGTGATTTTATTAAATCGAAAGGTTAACTATGGCAGTGTAGTGTTGGGTATCTTTTTGTATCTTTTTATATGATGGTCCGAGTTCTATTCTCGTGGGAATCGTTTACTTGTACTTCTCATTATTGTAACAGCCGAGTGCGCTGCTCATTTGTGTATATACAGTATGTAGTGTATATATATATATATATATATATATATATATACACTTATATACATATATATGTACATATATATATATATACATATATATATATACATATATATGTACATATATATATATATATATATATATATATATATATATATATATATACACTTATATACATATATAACATAATACAATATGTAATAAACACGAAATTATGTCTGTCCGGGACCCTTGTATCTTAGTCTATATTTATTCAACATATGCATGTACTTGAAAAAGCTGTAACAAGGGAAACGTAGTACCAATAAAGGTTTCGATCTCACAAGGTGTTTATTCTCACAGTCTTGTCGGCTTTTGCCATTGTGATTCATATGCATATTAGACCTTTTTGGAATCAGGATGATTCCAGGGTAGAAGACCTGCCCTTCATTTGATTCTTTTAAATCCAGCATTGGGATCAGGATAAGGATTCGTTATACAATAAGAGTTGAAAGTTCAAATTTGAATAGAACTCCAAAAATTTGTGAATTTACAGGTTTTTCATTTAAGGTGGATTTAAAGTAATACCGAATTTTTTTGAATTTACAAAAATATTTTCAATTCAGTCAGTTTAAAACTAGATCCAAAGTAGAATGCTTTACAGGAGCGGGCAATTCCAGTTTTCCAGTAATTGTCCAGTCAGTGGGATTCTTTGGAGCAACTCCTGGTTACCCATCCCTGTTTTATTATTATTGCTCTCAGATGAGAGGAAGGGTGGGAGGGGTGTGGAGTGTATTTAGAGATGAAATGGGTGGGAGTGTTTTTATGCCTTTCCCTTTTTGGCTACCTCCCTTGGAAGGGGGAAAAAGCCATGGTATATGTATGTATGTATGCTCTCTGGAATTGGCTTTTCTTCCACCGCAACCTAACGTATTCGTTGCTTGATCTCTTAGTGGTTTTGGTGATAGTGTAGGTGTGTTTTCTTAACTTTGAATTTTTTCTTAGGTTTTTGGTTCTTTAAACGTTTTTGGGTGTTATTACTAATTTCTCCCATCTCTAAAATCATATATATTTTTTTCATATTTCTATATATGCCCCTTACTTATAGATGATACAAATGTAGCCTATAGCAAAAAAATCCCCCCTATATTTTCCCAGGTCTTGCCCCCCCCCCTCCACCCCTGAGGAAAATCCTGCCAACGCCACTAATGTATAATACGCTTCATTGCAAGTGAATAAATATACATAAACATGCATGTTTGATTAATAGCATTGACGATAATGCCGGTGGCGATAGCTGTAGTTGTTGAAGGAGAGATAAGGCTACAGGACAAGAAGTCCTTCAGATAAGAGAGACCTCCGCGGGAAAACAGCCGGAAGTCAACGTTTAAAAAAAAAAAAAAAAAAAAAAAAAAAAAAACCAACGTGGGAAGGGGGTTGGTGTATGTGTTGATAACTTGAAGGAGAACCGTGAGCCGGAAGTGCCACTGTGGGCCTTGGTGAAGGAGCACCTCGAGGAGGAGGAGACATTTGAAGTGGCTTTGTGAGTGGCTGGAGGGTTCTGTTGGGCATCGGACCACGCCGATACGAGGAGATAAGGAGATGGAGAGTACCTGGGGCCCAAGTCGTAGTGCGTCAAACCTCCTTGCATAACGCGGCGCTCCAATTGGTCGAACTGCTTGGTGCTATCTAGTGATTGGCTGGCGGAGGCCGCGCTGCTTGGAGACCCTTTGGTCCGTGGCGAGAGTACTTGCGGAAATAGATAGGGAATGAATTTATGAGTGTATATTAAAAACGGGTGGGTATTTTTTTTTTTTGCCCAGGTATTTTTTTTATTTTGTGTATTATCTTATATGTTTCATCGATTTATTCATATTCTTTATTTATACATTAATTTACATTTGTTTAATATATATATATATTTTTTCCTGTATTCATATTTTCCATTTTATGTATCATTTTATTTCATTCATTCATTTATTATATCTTTTATTTTATATAGTTTTATTTTTATTAATTATTTTTTTCATGACATTTTTTTTTTTTTTTTTTTTTTTTTTTTTTTTTTTTGATAAATTAGGACGTCTTACAATAGACCGAGATAGGCCTTCAAGAAATTAGGCCACGGGTGACGTCAACATCCGGAATCGATTGTAAACACCTAAAGAAGAATTTAGAAACTATAACGAGGAACTCTTCTGTAAACAACATGTTCCTTGGTTCGATTCCTAAGAGCTACCGGTCACTGTCCCCTTGATCTAGATATCTAAGCACATAGGGTATAGGTGAAGGCATTGGCTGTCACTAGGAGCCTCCTGGTGTAAGTTCCTTAGCTGAAGGCGCATTTGAAGTGCGGCGTAGGACAATTGAACTGATTTTTTTTCTCTCGAAAGTAGTGCTATGTGTGATTCACCATGATCTTGGATCATGTGTTGGACTTGTGATCGACAGTTATTTTCCCACACAGAAGACCTCAGAGCTCATATATGACCGATCACACACACACACAAACACAACTCCCCCGCCCACGGAAGTTGGAGTAACGACTCGCATTGCAGCGATACTGAAATTATTTCAGCCTTGGGCGGGATTTGAACTCGGACCGCCGTAGTGGCAGCCGGGGACTCTACCACTGCGACATCGAGTTGAGTGTGTGTCTCTTTATTAATTCTTTTTTTTTTTTTTTTTTTTTTTTTGTCTCGTATATGAGGTATAGGAGGCGTTGGCCGCGGAAATGAATAAAATCGCCTGGCGGCAGCCATAATAAACATAGAACTCGGAGGTCAAGTGAACAGGGCTGTAACTGCTTTACTACAGAGGTGCCATAGAAATGAATAAAATCGCATGACGACAAATATGATCAAGGGAAAGGTACTACCGGGTACGGAAGTGTTATAGTTCTCTCTATTGGGAATCTCCGAAATTCGAAATTTTTTCTAATATTCGGAAAGCGAAATTAATGTTCAAAATGTACCAAATTATTACAAAGTATGTATTATATCCGTTATTTAATCTCAGAACTCTTCCTTACAAATACGGAAGAATTCTTATTTCACTAATTCCTCACTGGAGATTTATGTGAATGTGTAAATTATCGGCTCTTCGTCGTTACCAGTGTATAACTTGGCTTTCGGTGTTTTGGATGTCTGCAAGCCGATTTTATTCAGCTGAAGAAAGTGTCTAAAGGCGTTGTGGCACTGGCCTATGTTTTATCCGACTGTTGGATCAAATTTGCGGTCCTCAGCTTTAGGGAAGGAGTCAAGTATGCCGGAGGAAATTATTTTTCAATTTACATTCTATGTAAATTGTTGAAGAAAAAAATACTGTGACATAGTTATTTTACTGTGGAAAAAATTAATTTTAAGTTGTATGTAAATTGTTGATTTTTTTTTTTTTTTTTTTTTTTTTTTTTTTTTTTTTTTTTTTTTTTTTTTTTTTTTTTTTTTTTTTTTTTTTTTACGTTCTATGTAAATTGTTGAAAAATTGACAGTTATACTACGGCTGAGAATAATTTTCAATTTTCATTCTATGTAAATTGTTGAAAAAAATAGTTCGACAGTTTTTTACGGCGGAAAAATAATTGTGGAGGTAGGCGACACCGTTGATTATTGGGAGGTTGAAGGAAAATTAGACCAATGTGATAGCCTCATGTACACAGACAAGCAATCCTTTGAGATTACGGTGTAAACCTTTGTCATGTCATCACACGATTCTAGTCAGGAGAGAAGAGGACCTCGTGTGTGTGTGTGTGTGTGTGTGTGTATACACCTCCATTGTTGAGCTTAGTTTTATGATTATTTTTTTAAGATGAGCTCGAGTATAGGATGACCTTTGCGTGTGGTTCAAAATACGCACATACTCGTAAGTGCATCAGCACTCGTCCACACACACACACACACGTACACACACACATACACACACACACATATATATATAATATATATATATAATACACGTAACGCACAATCGCACGCTCATATCTTTAGATATACACTCGCATGTCCACAGACGTACCCATACACGTGCACAAGACTCGCGCGCGAACACACACACACACACACACACACACACACACACAGATGCTTACACACAGATGCTTACACACAGATGCACACACACAGATGCACACACACACACACACACACACACACACACACACACACACACACACACACACACACACACACACACACACACACACACACAACACAACACAACAACCGCAACACCCACAGATCGGACTAATGAACTATGAAGATTTCATCCAGGATAATAACAACTGTCGATCATGAGTCCAACACGTAGTTCAAGACCACAGTGAAACAAACACACGCACACACACCGTATGTGTGCACACGTGTATAAGTTGAATTTTGCCCAGAACGCTCCAAAACATCGAGCCAACAGCAAACCATAAAGACCTGTGTTGTTGCTGCACCGACAGTCTGCGCACGGGGACGATTGTAAACAAAAGGTCTGAGAATGAATTGCACAATTGATCAAGTTAAGTGGACGCGGTACAAAGAACATCAGGCATGATAAAAGTTCTTGTGCAATAGACAAGGGGGGGGAGAAGGAAGGGGGAGACGTTGTGGGGGAGGTCAGGGGGGAAGGGAGGGGGAGAGGGGGGCAAGGGTGTTGCGAAACAAAACAACTTGTTTGTAATCTGGCTTGGCACCACACACAGTCTGTTCATTCATTCGAGAAAATGGCAGTTACCTCTTCAGTCTGGCGACACACTTTGATTGTTTTGTTCTGGTTAACGTTAGGGGATATTTTATGCAGATTATTTTATTTCTTTTCTTGCTGTTGTATACTTTTAGCATATGGCATGGTTTTGTTTATTAATTTATCTATCTTTATTCGTTTATTTATTTGACAAAACTAGATATTTTTAGGCGAGTGCGTGTGTGAAAGAACATCATTAATCCATTGAGAAAATAATAATAACAAAATAATAATAATAATAATAATAATAATGATAATAATAACAAAAAATCGGAAGATAAAAATCTCATGACGATACCTCTAACAAATGTACAGCTCGTGGGTAGGAGGTGCATTTATCTGAATAAAATCGCCTGACGGCAACCAGAAGCAATGTACAGGCCATAGACTTAGATGTATTCAATTAACTTTGGACCTATAATACATTATATATTTGTCCAGTCACGCGTAGGATATGTAAAAAAATATCCGTCTGTTGGTAGTATAGAATCTCTGAAACGAACAATTATACACTTTGCCTATTTTTTTATGGCTAAAGGAGGAAGGTTTAATTCAGCAGAGTCAACACGCAATGGCATCTGGATGAGTAAAGATGGTTGATGATTGGTTAAAAAAGGAGGCGTGGCCTGTTTCTCAAGCATTACCTTCCCTAGTGTCAACGTGACTCATATAAATAGGCATGTCAACCAAAGAAGGACCTGAACTATCCCTCTAAGATACAAATGACCAACGAGGAGGGTAACACCGTAAGAAAATTAATAAAGCAAACTGAACAATCTAACTGCTGTTGACTTTAACAGAATATATATTCTGAACGGCCCCCCATATATATATATATATGTATGTTGAGACATTCTAACAGGTTGACGTAAGAGGAGTAGGAAACACAGGAGTCTTAGTCTTGAGTTTATTCCTGACTAGTTTCGCAGGTATGCTTTTTCGTACCTTTGAAAAAGCATACCTGCGAAACTAGTCAGTAATAAACTCAAGACTACTCTTGTGTTTCCTACTCCGCTTACATATGTATGTGTATATATGTATATATATATATATATATAATATATATCACAATTTACTTTAATTCTAAGCCATCAACGTCGAGGAACTCGAGGATGCAAGCATGCAGAAATAGATACTTGGTCAAGCTAGGGACTATAATGTATTTATACATATACATTAGTGTGTATGTTGGATGAATGAACCTATTCTAGCCAACATAGTTGATCTCATTCAAGTGAGGAATATGTAGATGACAATCACCATAACAAAGGTGGGCAAGGTTTCCTTATAAACTGAATAGAATCTTCTTGTTCTTTCCGTAATAGGATATACAGACATCGTAAGGAAGGGGTAAGATAGTTGTAGTAGTAGATATATTGCTTAGCTGTAGAGATAAATAGTTTGACGGCAGTCAGGAGTAACACCCGGAAGAAAAGGGCTTCCTCAAGACGCTCTTTGAAATTAATAAAATCGCCTGGCGGCAGTTAGGATTCAAATAAAGTATCACACGGTAAGGAAGGTATTAAGGTAGCACAGAGTCGTGTTTCAGTGGAAAATGAAACTGGAATGGAAACTTAACTCTTCGCTGACGTCATCTGGATGACCTGGTTTGTAATGTCAGGTCAAATTAGAGTCAAAAGTCCTGTCCCTACTGAGGTAAAGGGTTGCTACGGAAATGAATAAAAATCACCTGACGGCAGCCTAGATAAAGGGGGAAAGTACTACATGGCACGTAAGGGAGTTCAAGGGAGTTAGAATATAATTTTGAGTGAATATGACTCACAGTCCTTTAATTTGTGAGGTGAAGAACGAAGGATAGTCAATGTCATTGGGTTACAGGGATTGTCTTCCTAAGGTTAACCTCTTCTCTCTCTCTCCCTCCCACACACTCCCCGCTCCCCTCTCTCTCTCTCTCTCTCCCGCCTCTTTTTTCCTCTCCCTCTTTTTTCTCTCTCCCCTCTCTCTCCCATCTCTCCCTCCCCCTCTCTCCCTCCCCCTCTCTCTCTCCCCTCTCTCCCTCCGTCTCTCTCTCCCTCCCCCTCTCTCTCTCCCTCCCCTTCTCTCTCTCCCTCCCCTTCTCTTCTCTCCCTCTCCCTCTCCCTCTCCCTCCCCTCTCTCCCCCTCTCTCTCACTCACTCGCACGCACTCTCGGGATGTCACTCAGTTTATGGCTACTTAATTAATTGATGGAATGTTGATGGACTTGAAGGAAGCAGAAGAGGCCGTGAACTTGTTAAATGTGAAAAAAACACTTCATCTTATGTAATACTATTGATTAACAGTTTAGTAGTTACTTCAATGATAGTCTTGAAGAAATAGTTCAGTGCTCCCATGTGATACTATTGAGAAGAGAAGGGATAGTCTAATGGTCATTTATGTAATAGTTTGAAGAAATGAGTTATATAGTACTTATGTAATATTCTTGAAAACGTAATAGTCTTAAGATTTGAGTGATAGTTTAGTAATAATTTATGTAATAGATACGAGTATTTGACCACTAGTCAAATAGGCAATAGTATGTGTTACTATTGAGAAGAGATATAGCTAATAGTCAACTAATGATAACTAGTCAACCCGCCCGTGGGAATTCCACAAACACGACGAGTTGACAGCGTACATTTGGCAGGAAATACGACAGATTGTTATCGCCATATTTTTAATTTTATTTGTTTATTTCATTAATGTTTACTTGTTTGTTTATTAGTATTGTTATTTTCTTTTACAGATTAATCAAAGACTTTAATCAGATTTTTTGTCATGGTGTTCTGAATTTTCATTGAAATGATCAGTTTTTCCTTTTTTTTTTCAAGAAGTTCAGTTGACTATTGATATAACAAGTAGCACGACAAACGACCTTAAATATCCTTATGAAAAATGTACCCCTTTCCCAAGAACGCTCACAACCACATTAAGAACGTTAAGCTGCCTATCCCTGATCAAATGTTACTCAATTCGTATTTCATTTATCTAATTGTTATTAATTAATTTATTGAGAGGAAGAGTGCGACCACTTTAACACCTTTGAGGCCGTGAGACTTCTCTACAACTGAATGAAATTGCCAGTCCCACGCCAGAACAAAATCACTACACTAATTGTGTGACGTTAGTCATAATATATACACACACACATGTATGTATGTGTACACACACATACACACACACACACACACACACACACACACACACATATATATATATATATATATATATATATATATATATATATATTCATACATAGTTATTTTATTAGAATTTGAATTGCACATCATAATTTATTACCTTCAGAAGTATTGCAGGAACAGATTCTTTTTCTTTCTCTTTCTCACTCTCTCCTCTCTCTGATCCTCTCTCTCCTCTTTCTCCCCCTCTCTTTCTCTTCTTTCTCTTTCTCTTCCTCTCTTCCTCTCTCCTTTCTCTTCTTTCCCTCCTCTCCTCTTCCCCCCTCTCTCTCTTTCTCCCGCTCTCTCATTCTCTCTCTCCCGCTCTCTCATTCTCTCTCTCTCTCTCCCGCTCTCTCATTCTCTCTCTCTCTCTCTCCCGCTCTCTCATTCTCTCTCTCTCTCTCCCGCTCTCTCATTCCCTCTCTCTTTCTCTTCCTTTCTCTTTCTCTTCCTCTCTTCCTCTCTCCTTTCTCATCTTTCCCTCCTCTCCTCTTCCCCCTCCCTCTCTCTTTCTCCCGCTCTCTCATTCTCTCTCTCTCTCCCGCTCTCTCATTCTCTCTCTCTCTCCCTCTCTCTCCCTCTCTTTCGCTGTTTCTCGCTCTTCTCTCGTAGAAATGATGGTGTTGGCTCAAGTCTTGGGGAGAGTCTCGTGTATAGATGCGGTAGCGGTGATGGAGGCATGAACGAGTGTAAGTGTAGCGGTGGTGTCAATGGCGGTTGTGTGCAGATAAGAGTGATTTCTCTATCGTTATCTCTCCCCTGGTGGGCTAATAGGCAAATGGGGGCCTTGGCAGCCGGCGGAGGAGGAGGAAGAAGAGGAAGAGGAGGAGGAGGAAGTGGGAGAAGAGGGAGGGAAGAGGTGTTAGGGTAAGGTCGGTGTCCTGAGGGTCGGTTATATATATGTGTGTGTACGGGTGTGTGTACGTGTGTATGTGTGTGTGTGTGTGTGTGTGTGCGTGTGTGTGTGTGCTGGAGCTGATTGCTGCCGATCGAGCTATTTATGTACAGGACACCACTTGTTTCATTCAATCGTTCCTTCACATCTATTTTTTGATAGAGTAGATATATCTATCTAGGAACAATCTACTATATATCAAAGGTCCAATATATGACCCCAAACTTTTCTGAGGAATAGATAGTCGGACAAGCGATTGAATAGACGCGTTTGCTGTTCAACTCTTTCAACTGAATCAATAATAAAAAAAAAGGAAAACTAAATATATATCAAAGAAATTGCTTGATTCCTTCTGTATGTGTAATACTTTTCTTTTTATTCTGCAGTGTCGTTAGATGATTTCTTTCAGACCCACGTAAGAGCGAAAGGGTTTTTATTAAAATATTTTGAGAGAACAGAATCATGTTCCCCTCTACTTCGTCATCTTCTTTTCCTTTTGTTCATCTTCATCATCATCCTATTTTCATCGTCCTCAGCTGCTGCCTCATCATCTTCTTTTTCTTCATCCTTTTCTCCATTTCCTTCCTCTCTTCCTCCTCCTCCTCCTCCTCCTCCTCCTCCTCGTACACCTCCTTCGCCTTCTCTTCCTCCTCCTCCTACTTCTAGCCCTCCTCAGCCTCCTTCTCCCCACCTCCTCTTCCTCCTCCTCTTCCTCCTCCCCCTCCTCCTTCTCCCCATCCTCCTTCTCTTCCTCCTGTTCCACTCCTCCACGTCGTTCTAGTCCTCCTCCTCGTTCTACTTCTTGTACTACTTCTCCTCCTCCTCCTCCTCTTACTTCTTCTCCTCCTCCTTATCCTCCTCCTAATCCTTCTCCTCTTCCTCCTCATTATCCTCCTCCTTTTCGTCCTTCTCTTTCAAAGATTTTTTTGTTGTTTTTTCCATTTATTCCCACCTTGCATCATTTTACCCTAAAATCGCCGGAGGTATCTCGTGTCGTTAAACTAGAATCCCCCGGAGGCAACTTGAAAAAAACACTGCAAGGAGTGCCAGAAAATATGGGTTAGACTTGTCGGTCAAAAGAGGAAGCTCAGATGAATTAAAACCCTTAATGGTAGCCCCTTTTTTTTTTTTTGTGTGTGTGTGTGTGTGTGTGTGTGTGTGTGTGTGTGTGTGTGTGTATGTGTGCGCGTGTGATGTGGTTGCTACATGGGCTTTCCAGAAACGCGACGAGATCAGCGACACCTTGCGCGCGGAAACTCCAACCGGCGGCAATTGAAAATAAAAAAGGAACAGGACCACACGTCAGGGAAGGAGGTTTGGCACTGAAGAGGAGGAGAGTGCCTTGTTGCTTCCAAGACTCTTGGGGCATCCCGAAGAGCGGCGTCGGGTGAGAGCGGCAGATAGCGCAGGTGATAATGACAAACCAAATCTGGCCAATTAGAAGAGCCCATCGTGATTCTAACCGCGTTACGCAACAACTCGCTTGGTGTCCTAAATGCCCGCCGTTTGAACCCTTCTCCGGGGAGGGAAAGTCGTTAAACCCCCACCCCCTCCTACCCCTTCCGTCCCGTGTAGCACTTTAACCTCCCGCCGTCAGGCGATTTTTATTCATCTCCGTTGCACTTTGTCTTCGGTAACTAAGAATCTCGAGTAATCCCTGACGTTATCTTGTCATTAACGGGTAAATTTGGATTCGTCTCAGGAATTATGATTATGCCGAATTCGTGTGTGATTCATCTTGGTCTTTGGATCACGTGTTGGACTCGTGATCGACAGCTACTTCCTTCCCGGAAGAGAGCTCAGAGCTCATATGATCGATCTATGGGTAATGCTTTGACCTTACACGCACACACACACCCAACTCCCCGCCCACGAGAGCTGGAGTAACGACTCGAAGCGCAGCGATACTGAAATTATTTTCAGCCCTGGGCAGGATTCGAACCCGGACCGCCGTAGTGACACTTTGGGACTCTACCAACCGCGCCTCCGAGTCGTCCGAGTGTGTGTGTGTGTGTGTGTGTGTGTGTGTGTGTGTGTGTGTGTGTGTGTGTGTGTACGTGTCAAGAAGCAGGAAGACTAATGAAGTCTGTAAACCACACGTTCGGAGACACCAAATGGAGAAATATATCTGTGTACGTGTGTGATTCACCATGGTCTTGGATCACGTGTTCCACTCGTGATCGACAGCTATTCCCCTCCCGGAAGAGAGCTCAGAGCTTGTATATATATGACCGATCTATGAGTAATGCTGTGACCCTACACGCACACACACCCCAACTCCCCGCCCACGAGAGTTGGAGTAACGAGTCGTACTCCAGCGATACTGAAATTATTTCCACCGTGGTGGGCGGGATTCGAACCCGGACCGCCGTAGTGGCGGTCGCGAACGCTACTGCCGCGCCATTGAGTTGGTAGTAAAATGTCAGCACTGTGTATATGTGTGTGTGTGTGTGTGTGTGTGTGTGTGTGTGTGTGTGTGTGTCTATAAAGACCCTTCAAGTGGAGGAGTAGGAAGATGATGAAGGCAAGAGGGAGGAGGAGGAGGAGGAGGAAGAAGAAGAAAAAATGAAGGAAGGGGAAACCCAGTAGCCGTCTGACATACCATGGAGAAGACAGACAGACAGACAGACAGGCAGACAGGCCTGCTTGGGGTAGAAATAATAGAAAAAACGTTTTTGCTCGGAAGGAAAAGAGGGAGAAAGAGGCGTTTTTGTGTGTGTGTGTGTGTGTGTGTGTGTGTGTGTGTGTGTGTGTGTGTGTGTGTGTGTGAAAATGAATGAATCATTCGGAGTTCACATCTTGCGACGTCAGAACCACGACCCTTTTCGCCTCTTTCTCGCGATCATTCCCGAGTCTCAACAGAACTCTTTTCATTGAGGTTCTTGCCCCATGTTTGGAAACGCGTCCATCTTGTATCCCGTGTATTATCTCAAACTGAATAAAACCTCGTGGCGACAACCAAATAAATGAAAATAGTGCAACCGACAACACTTTTCGCAACCTGACACCTACAACCTGTTATACAACACCTCTTCTAAACTTTCCTCAAAGTTTTGTCATCCAAGTTATACCTACTTACAACCTGTGTATTATTTGGCACCTTGCAACCTCTATCTTATCACAACCTCTCCAGCACCTACCAATTTACAACCTAACAACATATATCTCATATTTCTAAGGGCTCAACCTCCTGTAACCTTCATATCAACACCTACCCCGTAACCTGTTATAGTCAACCTCTCTTCAGCAACCTCTTTCATAGCTTCAACCTACTCGCAACCTTTCCTGGTGGACCTACTGTATTGCAAATTGTATTAATTAGCAACCTCTGATGCAACCGGCACCAATTTACAACCTACCTTAATGAGGGAATTAATATTTTAGGTGGAGGGCGGGGTAAGGGCTTCTGTGATACCTCTACGGATCAGAGTCACAAAGCTGCGATCTTGTCCCCACGGATAGAAACGCTGGATATTGTTGATAAAGAGACAATTTTGTCATCTTCAGCTCCACCTACAAACGGTATCACACTGGGCTATTTTTCCTTCAACTTTTGAAGTAGACTTGCAGCCCGCAACTTTCCGGAAGGAATCTGATCTGATCTGAAGGAAAATAATTTTCATCCAGCATGATATGCTGAAGGAAAATAATTTTCATCTAGCATGATATGCTGAAGGAAAATAATTTTCATCCAGCATGATATGCTGAAGGAAAATAATTTTCATCCAGCATGATATGCTGAAGGAAAATAATTTTCATCCAGCATGATATGCTGAAGGAAAATAATTTTCATCCAGCATGATATGCTGAAGGAAAATAATTTTCATCCAGCATGATATGCTGAAGGAAAATAATTTTCATCCAGCATGATATGCTGAAGGAAAATGATTTTCATCCAGCATGATATGCTGAAGGAAAATAATTTTCATCCAGCGTATCAAATACCATTTTATGTCAATTGTTAAGCAAACAAAATAGTTTGTCGTTGTGATTTTACGGCGGAAAATCTTCTGGGGGTAAATGGTACCACCGATTAGTTGGAGGTTGGAGGAAAAATAGCCCAATAAGATAACCATTTAATGGTGCATTAGGCTTGAAACATTTCTCTGTGGAGGTGTGATATTGTCTATAAGGATAGAACCGGTAGTGAAATGTCAGCACTGACACACACAGACACACACCTCCGGCGTTTCCTCCTGACGTTTTCTGTGGCTGTCAGCACCTGTCAGCCAGCTTCCGTCGGTCTCAGTGTCAGCTTCCTTCCCTGCCATGACACACTCCCATGTGTCAGCACCCCGTGGCTGACCCTGGAGAGCCCGGCTGACAGCGTCAGCGATTAAGTTCATCCTTACAGCTGACTAGAATTGTAATGATCAGCATAAGCCTGGGCAAGCGACGGTCATCAGTACCCGTTGGGGTCACGAACTGTAATGACTTATGAGGCGAGGCTGAAACCAACGTACCACAGTTGCGTTTGTGTAGTTAAATCGTTTGACGACAGTTATACACAGGCAAGTTGCATCGTCAACCACAGGTTAGGCCGGTGGTCTTGCAGTGGGCTCACTACTCTTTACAAGAGTTGAGGGGGTTAGCCAGTAACTGAATAAAATCACATGACGACAGGAAGAAGGAAATCGGTACGTTCATGTTATTTTGAAAAGTGTTTAATCTCATGAGATCACCTGTTGAGTCATTTTTCTTTTCTTTTATTAATGATATATATATATATATATATATATATATATATATATATATATATATATATATATTAGCACAGCGTAATGTAATAGCACATTGGTAAAATGAAACTTGTTAACCCACTGTCGGAGAAAAGAAATCAGAAATACTAATTATCTGTATATTTCGACCACTGACTGTGGTCCTCTTCAGCAGAATGATACAAAGGAATAGAGTTAACAAGTATAAATATGGACAGGGAGAGAACAATTATGTACATATGTACATATGTTTTTTATTGATTTATTTTCATTTTCTACTTTTCTCCTCTTGTTCTCATAAATAGGACTTGTGACAATAGCTGGATCATTCTTTCGTCATGCTAAACACCCATTGATTGTATGTACCGTCATTTGGTGGAACATCACGTAAGAAAAAAAAAATAAATAAATGAACAGACCTTCTTTCTCTTCGTTCGTTCTCCACCTTGAAAGAACGGGTTGGCTTACTTAAGGTTAATTCAGTTATGTTTTTTTTTTTTTTGCGTCTGCTTGGGCGGGTACCTTGCTGCTGGTCAGGTATTGCCCCGGATTCGGGTAAAAGCGGACGGGTTGGATTTCGTCGGATAGACGAGTATATTGTTACTGCTGTATACATACATGTAAGACCTGTTAGGAACGGGTGTTATTTAAACGTAATAAACATGTAAGCTTTGTACATGCACATAGGAACTGTGTGTGTGTGTGTGTGTGTATGTATATATATATATATATATATATATATATATATATATATATATATATATATACATATATAATATGTATATATCTGTGTGTGTGTGTGTGTGTGTGTGTGTAGATACGTGTGTGTATGTGTCTGCATTACACGAAAACATTACTGTCGGTGTGAAAAAAGGATACATCTTTTTCATCTCATTTTTCCCACACCAACAGTAGTTGCGTTCGTGTGAGTCACAAATGTTCTACTACATTTCGCTCCATTGGTATGTACGTATGTGTGCCAGTGTATGTACGTATGTACAGTATATGTTCAAGTATATCCATCTCTATCTGTTTTTATCGCAACTTCCACGTGGTCTCCCCTCGGTGCTCGGTCGTAAACAAAATTGATTTTCTCATTCAATCTCTACTTTGGGTACTTATCGGACCTTGTCATCCCGCGATGATAGCGACGACGACGACGACGACGACGACGACAACAACAAGCGGGTAGCCGGACCTCCTGTGCCGTAATTCCCACCAAGTATGTCACCTTGGAGTATGCGAACCGTTTTACTGGTCCTAATAAAGAAAGTATTTATTTCTTTATTTATTTTTTGATGGAACGTCAAAAGTACGTCGCCGTGACGTAGATGTAAACAGCGGTTCGTACATCATACGTGCCAGTTTGTTCAACTTCCTCGTGATGCTGGGAATATCTATACCCATCCTTGACATGAATACACTCGATTATAGTGGTATATATATAGATATATATATATATATATATATTTGTTTATATATATATATATTTGTGTGTGTGTGTGTGTACGTGTGTATATGTTTGTGTGTATATATATGTATATATATATATGTATATACATATATATATATATATGTAATATACACAGTATATATGTATGTACATGGGTTGCGCATTATTTTCTTAACTAGCTAGGGGAACTGGTTGGATTCAAATTTGGCTGCTCCATATATATATATATATATATATATATATATATATATATATATATATATATATATAAAGTGTAATGAGAAATAGACATCTAGGAATGGATGCTAGAGGAGGTTATATGAAGGAGGGATTGTGCCGACAGCACTGTACGGGGCAGAAACATGGAACATAAAAGAGAAGGAGTTTGAATGTGTTTGAGATGAAATGTCTGAGAAGTATGATGGGGGTTACTAGGCTAGATAAAGTGAGAAATGAGGAAGTGAGGAGGAAAGCAGGAGTGGAAGGGGAGTTGGGAGATAGGGTTAATGAAAGAGTATTAGGATGGTTTGACCACATGGAAAGAATGAGTGAAGAAAGATTTGTAAAAGAGGTGTGGAAGGCAGAGGTGGAAGGAGTGAATATGAGGGGGCGTCCTAGGATGAGATGGATGGATGGGGTAAAAGGGGGCATTACAAAAGAGAGGAACGTCTGTTGAGAAAGAACGGGAGAGGACAGAAGATAGGGGTGAATGGAGAAGGGTTGTGTATAGATGATGCTGTGATGCATGATGGGGAGTCTGCATGAAGGGACGAAGAGGGGTGGTCGCCGAATTAATGAAGCGGCCTTGCTGTGGATGTGCTGTGTCTTGCGACACTGCTTCTGACCCAGGGTAGTGGACAAGATGGAGGGATGACCCGTCATCCAGGAGGTGCCAAGATGGGAGGAAGGGAGGAGGGTGGAGGGGAGTGGAATATGTAGGGGATGGAATGGGTGGGAGTGGATTCTATGCCTTTTCTTTTTGGCTACCCCCCGTGTAAGGGGGAAAAAGCCTTTGGTGTAAGTATATATACCTAAATTGCAATAAATAAATAAATAGATAAATATTTTCATAGAAATAAGAAGTGTTGGATGGTAATGCAACATGGTCTACCACAGGTATCTGTACAACTGAAGCTTAAAAAATCGAATTGTTGCTACGTGAGGTTCTTATGTACGTACAGGAAGTTTGTCGTATTAGACCGATGGGCTCGTTGTTACCCTCGCTTAACACACTCATTACTTGTGTGAAACATGTATCTTATCTCAGTTTTGCCAGCTTAAGCTTAAACGTTAAATCCCCTCCGCGATAACCAGTAACAGCTTGTGATCAACCACTTATGAGAAGTCAGAGAGACCGGGAAAGAGAGGCAGAGATAATTAGATACGGGTAGAAAGAGATATATAGATAGGGAGAGAAGTGGACAGGGAGAGAGGGAGAGAGAAGATTTCGCGTTTGTATCATACAGCTTTTAGTAGCTGCCATTTACCCTTTAATTCCAAGCATGTAAGGCAAAGGTGACAGGTTTATTTATAGCTAAGTTCCTCCTGGTGCAAATTCTTTGATATTTTCACACGTAGGACTGTGATCCATCAGTCTTACATCACGTACTGAACTTGTGATTGACAGCTATTAACTAACTGGATGAGAGCTCAGAAGTCATATAAAGACCTATGAGGGGTGATTGAAAAATTCGTGGCTTAAGGTACAAAAATTTATTTCATGAGATATTGATATATTGATTTTTCAATATATATATATATATATATAAGTCTAAATAAAAATATTCTTCTAAAAAACGCTGTGGAAGTCGGGGACAGGTGGTATTACGGTGACACTTTGTCCTAAAAATATTCTTGAAAAAGCGCTTGGGTAAGTTGGGGTCAGGTGGTATTCTTCTTCTTCACGTTCCTCTTCTTCTTCTTCTTCGCGTTCTTCTTCTTCTTCGCGTTCCTCTTCTTCTTCGCGTTCTTCTTCTTCCTCGCGTTCTTCTTCGCGTTCTTCTTCGCGTTCTTCTTCGCGTTCTTCTTCGCATTCTACTTCGTGTTCTTCTTCGCGTTCTTCTTCGTGCTGGGGATCCCGTGTTGGGGTTCCGCCCCGAGGCCGAGGCCGAAGGGGAAAACGAGGGATTAGAGCGCGGAAAGCTGCGGCCGTAGGCCGCTGTTTGCGCAGCCAAGCCTCCGGCGACGGCTTGTATATATATATATATATATATATATATATTAGTGAACTTAGGGAGCAGGTTTTCATTAATACATTTTCTATTAAAAATCACTGCATACTCTGCGTTGGTGATCTTCTTCTTAAGACTTTCTATTTTCCTCAGTATTTTCTTCTCTGAAGCAGGGAGAGAAAATATCACATTTCCGAACGAGTCCATGTTTGGAAATAAAAAAAAAAAACAATATTTAACGACGTTTCGCCTATACCTTAGGCATCTTCTGGTAAATTTATTGAAGAAATTATTTACAAGAGTATAAATACAGAAAAATACAGAAAAAGAGACATAAAGGAGAGGTCAATTGGTAACACGCGTCATGTTCTGTTGGTGACGCGGGATGCTCCGAAGAGTTCTAAAGTACCGCACATATTTTGCTGTATATTTATTAAAGGCATATGGTTTCTAATAAAAACAGCCTCTAAACATTTTAGTTTCTTTCTGTTTGTATCCTTGACCAAAATTGAGGTGCTTTTATTTAGTTGGTCCCGTGTAATGCTGGTATTGTGGGATTTTGTCACGTGGGTTTTTATCGCGCCATTTTGCATATGTTGTGTGAGCCTCTGAGTTAAAGTTTGTGTGGTATGGCGAAACGTCGTTAACTGTTGTTTTTTATTTCCAAACATGGACTCGTTCGGAAATGTGATATTTTCTCTCCCTGCTTCAGAGAAGAAAATACTGAGGAAAATAGAAAGTCTTAAGAAGATCACCAACGCAGAGTATGCAGTGATTTTTAATAGAAAATGTATATATATATATATATATATATATATATATATATATATATATATATATATATATATATATAAAGTGTGTGTGTTTGTGTGTATTTACCTAGTATTATACGGGAAGGGAGCTATGCTCGTGGTGATCCATCTTTGTATCTTTCAGCATAGTTTGTTCTTAAACTCTTGAATAGTGTGTGTATGTATGCATTATTTCAATTACGTGTGTATCTAATCAGCGTTAAAACTTCTAACTATATTGCATTTACTTACATCTGTTTGACGAAATGGTTGATGACATTGTTTCTGCCTAATTCTATATCAGGTCTACGGCGTAACAGATTGAGACTATACTATCTCGTCCATCTTACTGTTTTTTTTTTTTTTTTTTTTTTTTTTTTTTTTTTTTTTTTTTTTTTTTTTTCAATTGAACATCCACTTCGTTTTCATACATTTTTAAAGAGAGCGGGAGAGAGAATCGTGTGTATTGTGAAGATAAGTATTATTATTTTAACGTTCTGGCACGAACTGATCGTGTTTGCTGTTTGGGTAAGTGTTTCTGTATGACTTATTTCCTTCTTTCACTTTCAAAAATGCTGTCATTTAGTTTCGCTTGATATACTTGCGAAAGTGAGAATATATGAAATATAATAAAAATACAGTCTCTGTTGTTGTACCTGAAGACAGAGAAGTAATTGGTTTTCATTACCAGCTAAAAAAAATATATATATATCAAGATGTTTTGCACAACGCTGGTTTTCCAGTTCAAAGGACATTTCCTTGTGCTGGTTACGATGTAAGGGTTTAACTGAAGCAATTTCCTCTAATTGGTCTTCAAGAAGGGAAAGCAAGAGCTCCCTCCCCTCCCATTGGACACTGTAACTGTTACGTCACACGTTCGTGCGATGACGTCATTGTATACAAAGTGAATTTCCCAGTGCCCCGCGCGAGACAAATGATGTAAGGAGACTTTACTGCCGTTTCCGGTGCACCCTCCTTCCCTCTTCCTCTTCTTCCTCCTCTTCCTCCTCCTCTTCTTTCTCCTCGTCCTTGTCTTCGTCCTCCTCAGCCTCTTCTTCCTCTTCCTACACTTCTTTCTCCTCTTCCTCGTCCTCGCATTCGTCCTCCTCCTCGTCCTCTTCTTCTTCCTCCTCCTCCTACTCTTCTTTCTCCTCGTCCTTGTCTTCGTCCTCCTCTGCCTTTTCTTCCTCCTCGTCCTTGTCTTCGTCCTCCTCTGCCTTTTCTTCCTCCTCCTACACTTCTTTCTCCTCTTCCTCGTCCTCGCATTCGTCCTCCTCCTCGTCCTCTTCTTCCTCTTCCTGTTTTTCTTTCTTACCCCATCATCCCCGTTCCCTCTCTTCCTTACGCCCCCAAACACACCCTATCCTTAATTTCCTCTCCCTTCCCTCCCTTCCCGTCTTTCTCCACCCTCTTCCTCCCCCCAATTCGCCCTCCGTCCCCTCTCCCCCATTCGCCCTCCGTCCCCTCTCCCCCATTCGCCCTCTGTCCCCTCTCCCCCTCCCTATTCACCCTCCGTCCCCTCTCCCCTTTTCCCCTTCCCCCCTTCCCCATTCACCCTCCATCCCCTCTCCCCCTCCCCCCATTCACCATCCGTCCCGTCTCCCCCTCCCCATTTATCCTCTGTCCCCTCCCCCCCATCGCCCTCCGTCACCTCTCCCCGTCCACCGCCCCCCCCCCCCAGCATCCGGCCCCTTCTCCCTCTCCACTCCCTTTCTCATTCCCGTCCCCCGTCCTCCAAAGTTACCCGAGAGAACTCTGGTTACATTCCATATAGAAAGGTTACCAGGAACCACAATAACGCCCTTCTCCCCCAACGGCGCACTTCCTTGAACATTCGAACGAAGACGTTTGCGATGCCTTGAAGGCCAATTTGGGTTCCGGAGTCACGGACGAAATATCTCAAAATGAAGTATTACTGTCGCCATGTTTTACGTTGAGCGTAAATACTCCCACTTCCGCAAATATGACCAAAGAAAACATTGCAGAGGGGAAAAAAAATATCAAAATTGATAAAACACCAGGTCGCTGTTTGGTATTCAAATATTTTTAAGGAAATAGTAAATTAAATTACTAATCCCGTTGCAATGACGTCACGATCCCAATGGATACGGTCATTGTGATCACTCGCAGGAGAAAGTCCCTCAACTAATTCAATTAGAACATTCGCTTGTAGGATGATGATGATGATGACGTCACCTCTGCTGACTCGCGATGACTGATGGAAAAAAGAAGAATCCAGTCCCATCTGTGACTAGGTACAACTCGAAATGACTCGGTGCGACTGGAACTGACTCGGCATGATTCGAGTTGACTCGTAGCTACACTAAATGATTCGGTGTGACTCAGCGTGACTCGAACTGACTTAGCGTGAGTCGAATTGATTTGAACTGATTCGGTGTGACTCGAGTTGACTTGGCGTGAATCGAACTGACTCGGCGTGACTCGAGTTGACTCAACATGACTCGAAGTGACTTGACGTGACTCAAACTGACTGCGTGACTCGAATTGACTCGTTGGATGACACCGTGAATCAGAGTAATAACTTAAGACGAGTCATGACTCAAATCGCGACCCGTTTGGAGTCAGCGCAACCGAAGTGGAATAGAATCGTTTTGGGGTTCGTCAGAATAAAATATATCAAGCACACCACCGTATCTGTTGAAGGAGGGGGTTGCTAAGGAGATGAATAAAATCAACTGACGGCAATCAAGCTAATCACGATCGTCATCATGGTGGTGAAAACCCTATGCCAGAAGGCGCTGAGTACCTGCGGCCGAAGCCGTCACCTTTGCCCTATGAGCTTTGGGGACTGCTGGGGCAAGTAACAGTCACTGCAAGGAATCAGAAAGAAGTGCGGGAATCGAACCCGGAACCAAGCGAATGGGAGACCCGTATATTCGAAATCGTCTGGCGGCATATAGACTAAAGGGAAAAGCACTACCAGGTACGTAAGGTATTACATAGGTTAATGCATAACCTCAAACAGTTACGCCCTTAATCCATCTTCCATGACTTGTGTACGGTTGGAGATACAAGGCCCCTGTGCAGTTCATGGCGTGAAATGATGTATATAAACACAGGGACGTAAACGTAGGCATAATTCTGGTAGCAGATTGAAATACCTCAACAAACACGTGCTTCCCGTGTTTATCTTACAGTCATACCGAGGAGAAACACGTGGAGATGTTTGTTATATACTGCCAGCAACCAACACGCCACTGCAGGTCACGCTGTTGCAGCTTCTGATGTTGGCCAACTGGACAGTGGTGACCTACTGTATGGTTGATGACCAACTGTATAGTTGGTGACCACCTGTCCAGTTGGTGACCACCTGTCCAGTTGGTGACCTACTGTATTGTTGGTGACCTACTTTATAGTTGGTGACCTACTGTATAGTTGGTCACCACCTGTACAGTTGGTGGTCAGCTGTACAATTGACAACACGCGTTGTTCGTCCATCTTCACGCGCAATGTAGTACGCGTGTGTGTGATTCACCATGGTCTTGGATCACGTGTTGGACTCATGATCGACAGCTATTTCCCTCCCGGAAGAGAGCTCAGAGCTTATATATGAACGATTCATGGGTAATACTGCGACCTTACACGCACACACACCCCTAACTCCCCGCCCACGAGAGTTGAAGTAACGACCTGCAGTGTAGCGTTATTGAAATTATTTCAGCCGTGGGCGGGATTCGAACCCGGACCGCCGTAGTGGCAGCCAGGAACTCTACCATTGCGCCACGGTCGTGTGTGTATGTGCGTGTGCACGCGCGCGTATTGTCAGCAGTAATGTTACTATACCCAATAAATCGTATATTGTTATTTTATTATTATTACTATTATTACTATTGTTACTATTATTACTATTGTTATTACTACTACTACTATAACCACCACCACTACCACTACCACCACCACCACCACCACTACCACCACCACCACCTGTAAATGTAAAATAAACCTATTATACTCTTCATTTTCAGCAACCTTGAACTTCCATCTAATGAAATCGACTTTGGATATTCAGAAAAAATATGTTAGGCTGAAGACGATAGCCTTCGGTTAAGCTTTAACCAAAATAGCCAATGTTGTAGCCCTTAAACTGATTAAAGTCTTAACGACATCAACCAAAAGCCAAAACAAAGCCTTCAAAGTTAAGCAAAGGGGGACATTAAGATTCAGAAGCTCAATCCAATGGTGTGCATTAATATATTTTTTTCTGGTCAGCGGCCGGAGATTCAAAGTAATTCCAACACCTCTTCTCTACATGCACTGCCCGAGTTACGAAATCTTTGTGCTTCCAGATTTACCCATCTAGCAAACTACACAACATATCATCATTATTGTCACGGTTACTGGCTTAATCAGACTTGGTTAGGCAACATTAGGTTAGGCATAGTTAGATGAGGTTAGGTTAAGGCTATGGATCAGTCTTGGTGATAAATGATGGTAATTTTATTAAAAAAATTACCATGAATGATTTCATCCTTCCGTTTTCTTCTACGGTCATTCATGTCAAAGCAATTTTTTTTTCTTATTTTATTTACTTTTTTTTTTACTTTGAATAAAAAAAGTAAATAAGATAAGAAAAAAAAACTGCTTTGACATGAATGACTGTAAAAGAAAACGGAAGGATGAAAACATTCTTTTTTTTTTCTTATTTTATTTACTTTTTTTTTTACTTTGAATAAAAAAGTAAATAAGATAAGAAAAAAAAACTGCTTTGACATGAATGACCGTAAAAGAAAACGGAAGGATGAAAACATTCCTGGTAATTTTTGTATTCAGGGATGGAATGGGTGGGAATGATTTTATGCCTCTTCCTTT
>NC_134787.1:42214787-42232287 GCF_046742065.1 Oratosquilla oratoria
ATATTCGGTGAAGCCCTATATCCATAGGGTGCCCAATGGTCCACGCCGTCATTATGACGGTACCCCATATATCTATGAGGAGTTTCCCTGTTCGCCATCAGGGACGTGCCAGTTTGCAGTGGGTCCTGCGACTGTGCGTGTGAGCTGCTCTTTGTCTGATCTTTCTTACAAAACCTGTTCGATATGGGTGACCCTGCAGAGATTGTCTCTCTATCGACATAGCTTTTGTAGTCATTAAGATTCTCAAGCCTATCCACCACGTCAAGGTGTCAACTCTCGGATAGGATATATATATATATATATATATATATATATATATATATATATATATATATACATATATATACACACACACACACACCTGTCACCATATCGTTGATCAAATTCTAGCCTAACGACCTTCAGATATTTTTCCCAATTGAGAATTTCCAAAATTCGGAGTTCTTTCTAATATTCGGAATGACAAGTTCTGAATTTTGGAAAGATCTTCAGTAGAAGAATCTGTACACCTTCAGATTTTGTCCTGCCTTCAGCCACTTTTGCTTCCCGATGCGAGGCGATTTTATTCATCCAAGAGAATCTCGAAGAAGTCGAAGAGAATTTCCTAAGAGAATTTTTATGTCAAGCGTGTTGGGTGTCTTTGTAAACATGTATTTGTGAATTAATCAATTAATTGTTTTGTTATTGATATTATTATTACGTATTCATTACAATATTGGTATTATATTATATTGTTATCATTGTCATCATCATCATCACTTTTGGTATTGTCCACACGTAGAGCTCCTGGTCCAGAACAAATCACGGGACGAATATAAAATTTTAATCGTGTAATGTGGATCATTACGAGCGCATAATTCGATAGGAAATGTACCTTTTTTTTGGGGGGGAGCTGGGGGGTGGGGTGTCGGATACATGTTATTAAGGGCGTGTTGCCAGCCAGAATGGATTGGTCGAAGTCTGTTTCCGTTTGCGACACAATGACAACCGAAATCACTCCTGCCCTGAGTCGTCATCTCGATCTCTTTCCGTTCAGTAATGGGGGTGCATCCTGTGCCGCTCTGTCCGGTTCCGTTTGGGCGTTGCTATGTCGGCATGGCAATCAGGCAGTCCGGTAATGCAACCGGGTCTGGTAGTTGCACTCTTCCGTTGTTGTTATTATTATCATTATTTTTTTTTTTTTTTTTTTTTTTTTTTTTTTTTTTTTTTTTTTTTTACTTGGGTGTGTCTCCAAGTCCTTAAGTCTCCATCTGTCATATGGGTTACAAGTGATGCACAATGAATAAGAGTATCATGACTCTATATTGAGGCTATGTCACGACCATCAGGGGTCACGTGACTCAGCTTCTGACGTGTGACATCGTGCCACAGGTGCCTGGCTCTCTCTGGCATTCCCACGATCGCATCAGCGGGCACCAGCATCGATGTTAGTGACATTTCACCCTTTACTTACCGAGGGATGGTTGGGAATGCCACAGAAATTAATAGAATAGCCTGACAGTAACTAGAATTGATGGATAATTAGTTACATAATCAGGAAGGCGTTAATCGAAAGAGATTACAGGGTGCCACGAAAATGAATTAAATCACCTGACGGCAGTCTGAATAGAAAGGCGAGTACTACCCTGTACGGAAGGGGTTACAGAACTTTAAGGTACTTCTTCGTGGCAACAAATAAATAAAGTGGTTTAATTTTTTTCTAGAATACTTGAAAATAATACCTGACGCCTTTGTTTTAATTAATATAGAAAAGATCGTCCGGTGATAGATAGAATGAATACTTTAAAGTACTTCAACTAAGTGAAGGGATGTCATAGTGGCAGACAGTGACTTCAACCCTCTCATTACTGTGACGCCTCTTCACCTGAATAAAATCACCCGACGACATCCAGGCGTCCGCTAGGATAGAATCCATGAGGGTTGCCATCGTTCACGAACCGATCTCCTTATAAGGTCAATGTGGAAGGACTTCATGTTCTACGTCACGGCATTATACGAAAGAAACCTCACCACCCGCCAACCCTTCCACCCCTCCACTTTCATCTTCACCCCGCTACCTCCTCCTCCAACCTCTACCTTCTCCTCTTCCACCCTATCCCAACCTCTATCCTAATCCCCAACTTACCCATAACCTCAAATATCCATCCCTCTATCTCTACCCCCTCTACCTCCACTCTACCCCAACCTTTACCCTGACCCCAACCTGCATCCATCTACCTCCATCACCTAACCCCTCCAACTTCACCACCCTAACCCCACTTCCACCTTCAATCCCCTGCTCCACCCACAACCCCTGCTCCACCCACAACCCCAGCCCCCAGTCCCGACCCCCACAACCCCTCCAGGTCCACAGAATCTTCACCCACCACTTTCTCCCATAGATCTCTCACCCTTTTACTCATTCTCATCATTAACTCTTGTCTCCTCTCTCTCCCTCCCCCCCCCTCTCTCTCTCCCTCTCTCTCTCTCTCTCTCTCTCTCTCTCTCTCTCTCTCTCTCTCTCTCTCTCTCTCTCTCTCTCTCTCTTTACACTCACCCAATTTCTCACCTTGGCAGTCATTTCCTTTTTCATTTCGTGACATTTTCGCTTATATTGAATAAAATCACCTGGCGATAACCTGAATAAATCCTTTCAAGTTGAAGCGGGGGTCTGCAAAGAATGAGCTTGTCTCAGTTACCTCCTTCCTTACCTAGCGGTGCTTAGCCTTTTGCTCTAGTTGGTGTCAGCTGATCTTTTCAGATTTGTTACACCCCTCCGATAAATAAGGTTAAGTTGGCGACCCCCACTCCTATCTCCAGTTCCCCATTCCTTCCTCCCCTTCCGTCCCCTCCCCATCTCCCTACACCTTCCCCATAACTTCCTACAAAAAAGAAACTCCTAATTAAACTACAGACATCCTTGATTAACTAAATCAACATGTGAAATATAAGATAACCTACTATGGAGGCACGAGATTGTCCACAAGGATAGAACCGCCGGTAAACTACAGTCTATAACAACTAACTCCCCCGCCCCCCACGTACCTCCCCTTTCCTGTCCCCAACCTATTTCTGATGCATTCTTTCAAGATTCCTGCCTTTCGTCACGTATCTCACACTCTTATGTACCGCTGTTCTTTAGCCTCCAAAGGGCTACCGTATAACACAATTATATCGCTAAGCATCCACTAGCTACCACTAGTTTCAGGTCTGTGGTCCCCCTTTTGAAAGTCTGTAGTTGCCCCAGGGGGCTTTGGACCCGAAGTTGAGAACCTGAAGCCCCAATCACACCAAGCTTACGACCTGTTTCCGACCACCTTCGACCGAAAATCAAGCGATCGGTCGGCGACACAAAACCTATACAAGGAATTGAAATGGAAAAAGTTAATGTGGTTGATAAGATGAAACTCTATGTACTGGGGACTATTCAGTGTGTGTTGTAATATATTTGTATATCGATCTATTTATTTATCTATCTTATTACCGATTACTAGCGACTTCAAAAGACTACCTGGAACTGGTCGCCGGTGGTCGGAAACAGGTCGTAAACTTGGTGTGACAGGGCTCTTAAGGCCTACACACTGTCAGTCATGATTGCACAATATTCGTGATTGCGCAAGATATCCTGCGTGAGTGGGTGTGATTGAGTGTTTGCGCAGATGATTGAGGAATTTCCAACACCGTTTGATTTTGTAAGCTCAAGCATAGTAGTTACACCATCATGAGTGATAGTGGCGATGATTACGCCAACATCTCGGTCTTTCCGTTGTAACCATGGCGAGCACACAGGACACTCAGGAATTTTGGAGGGAGTTCATCCAACTCCACAAACTCCAAGAGGTAAGTAATGATTGCTCAATCTTACTGATAGTGTGTGGCCCAAACACTGTTTGCACAATCTCGATGACTGTGCAATCATGATTGACAGTGTATAGGGGCCTTTAGTGTCACCCATACGGACTAGAATTACACACTCTTACGAGTATGTGGTGCTGTTTCTTAACCTTCATGGGGCTACTTTTGAACACTGAATTAAATCACTTAGCATCCACTAACTACCACTAGTTTCAGGTCTTTGGACCTCAAATTGAGAACCACAGTGGCATCCCCTACGGACCAGAACCACACACTCGTTTATGATTGGAGACTGTACTTCACTTTGAGAAGAATGTTTATTACTTTTAACCTTAACTATCTCTTCTTTCTTCTGCCCTCTGACATTTCTCTATCTGACTTTACTTCTTCCGCGCGATATTGCCCTTAAGGATAGAAGCATTGGTTATCAATAACGAGGTGAAATATCTCCCAGCCTCCTCTCTTCCTCTCCCCACCTTCCTCTCAACCACTTCCTTTTCCCCTTCTTTCTCAAACCCTCCTTCCCATCTCCCTCCTTCCATTCTCCCTCCTTCCCCTCTCCCTCCTTCCCCTCTCCCTCCTTCCCCTCTCCCTCCTTCTCCTCTCTTCTTTCCCTCTCTCTCCTTCTCCTCTCCCTCCTTCACCTCTCCCTCCTTCTCCTCTCCCTCCTTCTCCTCTCCACCCTTCCCCTCTCCCTTCTTCTCCTCTCTTCTTCCCCTCTCCCTCTTCCCCTCTTCCTCCTTCCTCTCTCCACCCTTCCCCTCTCCACCCTTCCCCTCTCCTTCCTTCCCCTACCTCTCCTTCCCCTCTCCCTCCTTCCCCTCTCCCACCTTCCCCTCTCCCTCCTTCCCCTCTTCCTCCTTCCCCTCTCCTTCCTTCCCCTCTCCCTCCTTCCCCTCTCCCTCTTCCCCCTCCCTCCTTCCCCTCTCCCTCCTTCCTTCCTCCTTATTCCTCCTCCCTCTCCCTCCTTCTCCTCTCCTCCTTCCTTCCCTCTCCCCTCTCCCTCCTTTCCCATCTCCTTCCCCTCTCCCTCCTGCCCCTCTCCCTCCTTCCCCTCTCCCTCCTTTCCCTCTCCCTCCACTACCCTTCTCCCCCTCTCCCTTAACCCACCCCTTTCTACCCCCCACTTTCCCACCCACCCCTCTCCTTCCTTTAACATCTACCTTTAACTTCGTCCTTAAATCCTTAAAGTTTACATTTTTGTCTCCTCATCCTCATACTCATTCTCATGCTCCCCCCATCCCTTATCCCCTGTATCGCCCCTAACCTACCCTTATCTCTCTCCCCTCCTCATCTTCTTTTAACACTCCCCTTTACCCCAATCTCCTTCCCTAAACCTTAAAACTTCCATTCCCTCCCTCCCCTCTTCCTCCTCCCCCTCCCCTCCACCCCTCCTTCCCTTCCTCTTCCCTTTCTTCTTCTTCCTCCTGAACCTCAGAGCTCTTGTCCCTGGCTCCTCCTCCTCTTTCTCCTTCTTTTCTCCCTTCTCCTCTTCTTTATTCTCCTCGTCTTCCCCTTTCTCCTCCTTAACCCCCGAAATCTCTTGTTTCCTGCCTTCTCCTCCTCCTCCTCCTCTCCCTCCTCTTCTTCCTCCTTCTCCTCCTCCTCCTCCTCCTCCTCCTCCTCCTCCTCCTCCTCCTCCTCCCCCGGCCACCCGCAGCCTAAGACGTCAGTCGGTCTTGTGTTCACTATCACTTGGCGTATCAGACCTTATCTCCCCCGTAGTCCCTATCGCTCGTAGCGTCGTTCAGGTGATGTGTGTGTGTGTGGGGGGGAGGCTTCCTAGGTTGTGGGGAAAACCTTCCCGGGACCCTTCACGGGGTCCTACACGGGGTCCTTCTTGGGCTGCTTGGGACCTTACAGATAATGCAAAGGTTTTACAAGAGGTAGGTGTCACCTCCCGTAGAGGAAAGAAACTCTTGATATACAGATAGTTTTATATATATATATATATATATATATATATATATATATATTTATATATATATATATATATATTATATATATATATGTGTGTGTGTGTGTGTGTGTGTGTGTGTATGTATGTAGGTATGTACAACACTGAATGGGTCCTAGTCCTTGGCTGTACCATGTTTCAATTTCTGCATGTTGGCCTCCTCGAGTCTCTCGATGTTGATGAGTTAGAATTGAAGTGTATTGTGGTTGATTATATATATATATATATATACATATATATATATATATATATATGTGTGTGTGTGTGTGTGTGTGTGTGTGTGTGGTGTAGTGTCCCATGGCGTGGCCAAAAGTCACCTTTGCCCAGTGTGCTCGGAGAGCCGGAAGCCGTCTGGGATCGAACTCGGGGTTACGTAGTTGCGGAATGAGTTGGGAGACCAACGCGCCTCTACTGCTAGGGAGGTCAGTCGCACGGGTTCGAATCCTGATGAGGGCACCGTCCTTGTCACCTTGAACTGGTTAGTTTGTGAAGTGAATCCGAATCATTACCATCATCGTCGTCATCATCATCGTCGTCGTCAACATCATCATCATTGTCGTCGTCGTCGTCGTTATCATCATCATCATCATCATCATCACCGTCATAATCATCACCATACCATCATCACCGCCATCATCATCATCACCACCATCATCATCATCACCACCACCACCACTATCATCATAATCATTATTACTATCATCATCATCATCATCATCATATTTGAAGCTAATTCAGCAAAGATCTTCTGCTATGTTATCCATTTTATGTCTATGAACTGCGTAAGCTAAACCCGGTTCTGACAGGCGAGATTTCCTCAGGAGATTAAATCCACTTCACGGATTCCAGGGTAAACCTTTCCTAATGCAAAGATGGATAAAATCGCAAGGCGATAACGGCCTGGATAAATCATTGTGACTGTCGCCAGGTGATTTTGTTAACCGGAAACATAACTCCAAAACTAAAGGAAATGTGCACCCGACTCAGTAAATTTATTTCCACCAAGATTTCGTTCAGTTAAAGTTAACCTGGAAATATCTAGAATTAAGGTTAGAATCGTGGTTAGTCACTCAAAGGGTCAACGATTTTAGGTTAAAGAAACGCCAAAGGGTTTAAATGATCTTAAGTAAGATGAATGTCGAATCTCAGGAAATAATGTTAATTTAGGTATTTATTGAATGACGTGATGATACACTGATATTGAAGTTAATAATATTAGTGATAATAATGATAATAACTACAATAATATTAATAATAATAATGATGATAACGAGACCATTATAATGATGAAAGTAAGTTAATTTCACTCGTGGTGATGGAGATGGTGAAGATGGAAAAGATGCTGGCGTCTCTCAACACCACACACCCGGAGAGGAAGAGTCTCAATCAAAATGGGGGGAAATATTTTATTGTGAAAAATGAAAAAAAGAATGGAGTCGCATTGTAGCATGCACGCATGACATGTGACCCGTCATGCAGAAAAAAGATAAAAAAAAAAAACAGAAAAATCAAGAGACTCGCTGGGTTTTCTCAGAAGAACAAAATATTCGTTTCCGACACCAACTCTTGACGGACATTGACTGCAAGGATACAATGGATCATTTACCTCCTCCCCTTCTCTCTCTCCTTTGCTCTCTTTTTCTCTCTGTTGCTCTCTCGTTTTCTCTCTTTTGCTCTCTCTCTCTCTCTCTCTCTCTCTCTCTCTCTCTCTCTCTCTCTCCCTCCCACTCTCTCACTTTCCTTCACTCCCCTCTCTTTCTCTCTCTCTCTCTCTCTCTCTCTCTCTCTCTCTCTCTCTCTCTCTCTCTCTCTATTCTCTCTCTCTCACTCTCTCTCACTCTCTCTCTCATCTTCTCTCATCTACTCTCACTCCCCTCTCTATCTCCCCCTCTCTCTCTCTCCCCATCTCTCTCTCACCCCCTCTCTCTCTCTCTCTCTCTCTCTCTCTCTCTCTCTCTCTCTCTGTCTCACTCTCTCTCTCTCTCTCTCCCTCTCCCCCTCATTCTCTCATCTTCTCTCACTTCTCTCTTTCTATCCCCCCCCCTCTCTCTTCTCTCTCTCTCTCTCTCTCTCTCTCTCTCTCTCTCTCTCTTTTATTTTCTTATTACGGAAGAGCGTGAGAGAGGAGCACGTATTCATGGGAATGTAAATGACAGAAAAAGGAACTTAGATTGTATCTGTGACTCTTTTTCATTTATATACATCAAAGTCTAATCTAGTTAGCTGATTCAGTCAGCGAAGGAGTTTTTGGAACGAGTTTATCATTTATTTTAATTATAATTTATTTATTTGTTTATCTTGTATTTTTCGTTTATCTGTTTATTCATTTTTATTTATTTATTTAGATATTTATTTATTTAGTTATTTTGGTGGAAATAGAGATTTGTATACGTGTTTGTTCATCATTTAACTATATGCATTTATTTGTTTTATTTATTATTATTTATATAATTATAATTTATTTATTTATCATTATTATATATTTTTTTCTTTCCTATTCGACCTAGTTATGGACCAAAAGGTCTTCTGTCGGCATGCTCCTCCTTTGTAATCCTTTGTAAAGATGGAGAGTTGTCAAACGCTCGGAATAATCGGTCATCGGTGACGATTAATACCTTCAATTTATTTGAAAACATTTCACAGTAATATAAACTATAACAACTTTCCTAATACCAGATTATTTTATTCATTTGAGTGAATTAAGTAGTCATATTGATAGTACAGTCACTACCATGATCTTAGGCGAAGCAAGCCACGCCCCCTATATTTCCTGAGCAATCACGACGTGTCTTTCAGAATCGATCGTGATTGGTCAGGGAAGAACAGGGATTTTTTTTTCCAGAGATTGCTGTGATAACCGTAGCAGTAGTAGTATTAGTAATCAGAGCAGCATCAGAAGTAGTAGTAGTAATAGTAGTAGTAGTAGTAATAGTACCATGGGTAACTGCAGCATCCATTTTGGCAGAGTTCCTATCTTTTGTATTATCTCTTTTAGGCCTACCTCTTTATCAGCACTGCCTTTCTTGGGTATCAGTGCACTAACCCCACCTCCGAATTAATGTAATTGCGGATTCGGTATTTTACGCTTTTCTCAGGCTGCACACACAAACTAGATTCAACACAGATTTATATATATATATATATATATATATATATATATATATATGTATAATATATATATATATATATATATGTATATATATATATATATATATATATACATGTATATATATATTTATACACGTATATATATATATATACAGTATATATATATATATACACGTATATATATATATATATATATATATATATATATATATACATACACACACACACACACACACATACACACACCAAAGGCTTCTTCCCCCCTTATATGGGAGGAAGTCAAACTACCCACTCATCCCACTCCTATCCGTCACCCCTTTGGTTCTCTTTCATCTTCTTAGCTCCTTTTGGATGAAGAGCCACCCTTGTCTCCCGTCCACTGTCTGTATTATAAGCAGTGCAGCAAAGCACAGCACATCCACAGTAGGTCCAACCGTTTCCTTTACACGGCGACCCTCCTCCTCGGCCCCTCATGCGAAAATAGAGAAGACGATGAGAAATCCGCTTGTGCCGCGCCAATTTGTAGTCCTTTCATAACCATTCTCCACTCACGCTTATCCTTTGCCTTCTTCCCTCCCTGCTCAACAGACATTCCCCAGGTGGTTTTAATCAACAAAAGGAAATTCTCTAGTATCTAAAGGATTATTAACGATCTAGACAAGGTCTTCCAGGGCTGGCCAGTGGGAAATCTCTAGGAGAGCGTAGATGAACCTCCGTTGGAGGCGAAAAAAGTGTATATATATATAATATATATATATATATATGTATATATATATATATATATATATATATATATATATATATATATATATGTATATCAAGTCTTTTATCTTTCTGAAAACGAACAAAGTAATCAAAATTTCACAATTGATGATAAAGGTGGGGCCGGATTTTCTTAGGATGTCGCGAAAAACGCGAACCCCTCCAAAACTGTTGCAGCAGAAGTCTTGCGTGCGACCTCATGAAGACGTTACAAAGAGCGGATTTAAGAAATATGTATTTGTTAGTTTGTTTGTTTGTTTGTTCATTTATTCATCAATTTTCTATTCTGTTTATTCATTTATTTCCTTTTCAAGAAAATGATCCTGTTTAGATCAATTTCATCATCGTTCAACACCTCTTCCTCCTCCTCCTCCTCCTCCTCCTTCTCATCTTCCTCCTTTCCTACTGTTCCTTCTTCGTTTCTTCCTTCTTTGCCCTTTTCTTTTCTTCCCGTTTCTCCTCCTCCTCTCCTCTTCCTCCTCCCTTTCCTCCACTCTTTCCTTTGCCTTCTCTTCCCTTTCTTCAGCCTCCTCCTCTTGCTCTTCTCATGCTTGTTCCTTTTCCTCCCGTCCTCCTCAATATCTTTCTACTCTTCGCCCTCTTTTTCTTTTCTTCTTTCCCTACCTCTTCCTCTTCCTCTCCTTATGCTTGTTCCCTTTCCTCCCTTCCTTCTCAATATCTTTCCCCTCTTTCTCCGCCTCTCTCTTCTCTTCTTTCTCCACCTCCTACTCCTCCTTTTCTTCCTCCTCCTCCTCTTCCTCCTCCTCCTTAGGTGAGAGATAAGCCTGAGACCTCTTGCGCATGGGCGACCAAGAGAAATTCCTGGAGTCCATTAAAAGACTTTGAACTGAACTATCCAGTACTGTACTTGCCTCCTTGCCCTCCTCCTCTTCCTCCTCCTCCTCCTCCTCCTCCTCCTCCTCCTCCTCCTCTTCCTCCTCCTCTTCCTCCTCTTCCTCTTCTTCCTCCTCCTCCTCCTCCTCCTCCTCCTCCTCTTCCTCCTCCTCCTCCTCCTCTTCCTCCTCCTCTTCTTCCTCCTCCTCCCACACACCTGCCATGGGAGTATGAACTCAAATGACATCATCCAGAATAGAATACGTAACAAAGGTCAGCCATTCGTCCCCTCGCTGTACTTTATGTACTCATTGTTAGTGAATGCAGATGGATTGTAATCGAGTGAAGGAATTCTATATGTCATTTATTTATTTATTTGTTATAACATCATCATGTTTTTTTTTTTTTTTTTTTTTGATTTTTTTTTTTTTTTTTGTTTTTTTTTTTTTTTATCTAAGAAAATCAAGAAATTCAAGACCCTCGACTTCTCCCTCCCCTTTTGTCATGGCTCTAGCCTTCGGGAACGTTATCGCTCTCGAGTCTTGATATGCTTTGGCCACAACGATGAATCACGACTGCTATCGCCTTTGAACTGATAACGATATTCTGAGGAGGTTGGTGAACCGACCCCACACACACACACACACACACACACACACACACACACACACACACACACACACACACACACACACACACACATACAGTTGCTAGAGTTCCCGGCTGCCATTACGGCGGTCCGGGTTCGAATCCCGCCCAGGGCTGAAATAATTTCAGTATCGCTGCGCTGCGAGGCGTTACTCCAACTCTCATCGGCGGGGAGTTGTGGGGGTGCGTGTAAGGCCACAGCATTAGCCATAGATCGGTCATCTATGAGCTCTGAGCTCTCTTCCGGGAGAGAAATAGTTATCGATCACAAGTCCAACACGTGATCCAAGACCATGGTGAATCACACACCTTATCTTCTTCCCCAGGAAAGCTCTGCCGTCCCTGTCATGTATTACAAGTCGGACTGGTATCACTTGACCTTAGTTGTATCGTGGTGGCAAGGGCTACGCTTACGCGGAAATGTGTTTTTTCTTCTTCATCTTTGTTGATTTTTAATTTCTTTGGAGGGTCTCAGGGTCTGATGTGCTTGGCTGGGATGGGGGGGGGTTGATGGATAGGATGGCCTGGCGCTAGCCAGAATAAAAACATAAGATTGTTACGAGGACGGGAACTGGAAGTGGCCATAGTTCGGACGCTGAGCCGTGAAGAAGGCGAGAAACCTACGCCAGGAGGCACTGAGTAGCTATGGCCGAAACCATCACCTTTGCCCTATGCGCTTGGACTGTTGGGGTTTGTAACTAGCAATCACTGGTGGGAATCGGAGAGGAGTGCAGGATTCGAACCCACGCTTCCGATGACACCATACCATGCAGTAGGGCCGTGAGGTGCCTCGGTAAATTGACAAGTGATGACAAGAATTAATTCGGGGTTTACTACCATCACCATCATCATTACCACCGCTGGCTGAGCGGGTTAGGGCGTAGTTACTTGCGACGAAGGTCGAGGTGAGGGCGGTTCGAATCCTGCCACCGGCGAAGTTGAACCAAGGGCATGGTTCATTAAATTCCACGCTACAAAGCCCTCTGTGAGGGGCACCGTCCTAGTCCCCCGATAGGGGGGGAGTGTGTGACGTTAAACCATATCATCATCATTACCATCACTTCCGTTACTACCACCATTAACATCGCTACCATCATCACGAACGCCACCCATACTACTACCACCATGACAAATTCTCCAGTAATACGTTTGCTGCTACGACTAGAACTACTACTGTTATTTTTATTAATACACTTACTAGTGCTACTAATACCATGAATAATACTAATACTAGTGCTACTACTATTTCTGTTTTTTTTTTTTTTTTTTTTTTTGTTACTACAATTCCTGTAACTACTACGCCCTTTGGTACTACCGTATTACTCCTGTTAATGATGATTCTGATAGTGGTAAATGATATTGATAAAGATTGATTATTATAATAATAACCTTAATTCCCGCCACTTGAATCATCGAGTGAGTAAATGTATTGCGTAAAATTCAAAAATCCTCATCTGTTTTGCGATATGGATTAGAGCAAGGAAGCACTAAAGATTTGGCATTGACACTAATATTATTAGTGATTAGTGTCTCTTTTGTCTCGATTATCTTTGGCATGAGCTCCTCATCCCCAGCGGCCATCGGATCGCGCCATAAGCAGGTTAAAAGAAACGTTGTATAATTGTATGCACTGTGTAGATGTTAGAATTTCTTTGTCTACTGTGCGTTGTCACCAAGGGCATATGGTGTCTGCCTCCACGTCATTTCTTCGATGATGATGTTCGAATACTGGGTGATGACCTGAACGAAATCAAGGTGACGCGTATCATAACTGGCATCGTTTGGATAAACGCGTTGATAGATTCGGTTAGAATTACCAGCCACGTACTTCGCAGCTCGAAGCAAAGAAGCTCCAAGAATGAATGCCCTAGACCAGGGGTTCTCATTAGGGGTGAAATTCACCCCCAGAGGGGAATTTTGGGTTTTCTGGGGGTGAATTGTGACCACATTAAGTTTACGGAGTGAGGAAAGCAAATATAGGCTCTGGCCTATCTGGCCTGTCACCTGGGCTGGAATTATATACCACTGCTGACCCAGGTTAATCTTAGGATTAGAAAAGTGTTACGCTGTGCGATAATATCTGCATATTATTTAGAATGCACCTTTTGAAACAGGGAATCTTGGAAAGGAGGGGGGGAATGACATTCTGGCAAAGGGTGAAAGGAGTGCATGAGCCAAGCAAGGCTGAGAACCTCTGCCCTAGACAATCGTTTGACAATCATCATCAAGCCATGAACGATCATCGTTGAGCTATAAATAATCGTACCGAGCTAAGCACACCATTAGTTGTTGTTGTGTTGATAACAACAATATTAGTTTTGAAAACAACTAATGACAAGAGTAGTTTCCGAGAATTTTAAAAACAACGTTTAATTTCACCTCTTTGTGGATCAGTTCGGCTTTTACTTGTTTTCCTTTTCACCATTCAAATATATATCGATGTTAAATACGTGATGCAGTTGTCAGTATAGTACCTACCTACGAGCAAAGTGTGCTTTTTTGGCTACAACTCTAGATTGATATATCTAGTACTCAGCAGCAGAACTTGTATTTGTGCAGACAACCATATCTTGGATCTGGATGTCTGCAGCTGACTGTACGTTATGTGGTGGTCGAGCATGAATTTTCAACCTGTCTTCCGTCACGTACAGTACATCACACTTATGCATTGCTGTTCCTTAGCCTGCTAGAAAATGTGTCCCCCCTGTGACCCTCCCTCCCCCCAGGCGGGGGGGGAGGGGCCTATGGGCCATAGGTTGTGGACCATTATGATACGGAACCATAGAGTGATGATAGCATTTGTGAAGGCAGAAGAACACATTGGTTCGGTAACAGTAATGATGATACTTGTTACTGATAACGGGAACAAACTGTGGGAATGATTCTTGTTGTAGTGCTGGGGTTGGCGTCTGTGATCAAAGCAATAGCGAAGTCTGCAGCAACACGACTGTAACAATATGTTAGTGGTGGCTGGAAGTGAAAATAGCACTTCATAAGATGGTGGAGACCGATTCAAAAGAATAAAGAATTAGTAGAACAAGAAACTTTGTAAAGCTGCTCTTGTTAATGTATGCATTTACAACTGGACTTTTTACCTCACTCGCCCAGACATTAGGAAGATTTTTAGACGAAAGAAAATAAATAAATACAATGAAAATGTGGGTCTATTCATGCGCTGGGCTAATGTAACCGTGGTTTTAGCGGTCGTTGTCAATTAGTCCGGTCCTTCTGTTGCCGGGTTCCCCGCATAGCCAGTCGACCGGAAGTTCGATTCTCCTTATCCGCTTGTTGGGTGACGGGAGTGAGGTAGGCCCCTTTCTTATCCTGTTATCGGAGGTTTCGAGTCACGGGGTTTTAGACGATGACGTAAGCTTCCTAATTGACATGGGCTCAGCACGCTACAGTAGCCCTAGAGGCTTCTCTTCCTCTGGCTTCGGTCTCGCCATCCAAACCCTTGCATGGGCTTGAGGATTAGGCTTAGTAGGCTGGGCTTAAATTATTTCTTACCTTGCGGCAAGTAAAGTTCGTTGTGCCCTAGAGGCTTCTCTTCCTCTGGCTTCGGTCTCGCCATCCAAACCCTTGCATGGGCTTGTGGATTAGGCTTAGTAGGCTGGGCTTAAATTATTTCTTACCTTGCGGCAAGTAAAGTTCGTCGTCCAAGTTTGCTCCATCATTTGCAGCTCGAGCATCGCCTTTTGTTAAATAAGCCCCATCGCTTGCAGCTTATGCCCCGCTCTTTTATGATAGTAGATATGCTTTTCTTAGAAAAAAAAAATCGAAACTTCATCAGTGTGTTCATTATCTACTTATTTTTTCAAAGAATCAGTGTGATCTAGTTTCTAAGTGTATAAGACTTACATGCGTTTTTGGAAGAGAAGCTAGTATGAAAATTTAGATCTCGTCTAGTATAATGTAATGAATGGATTATGATCATGCTGTGGGGGGAAATATCATTCCATCCAGAGCTATTTCGCTCAAAGTATTAATATATTTCGAACTAATCTCACTCAAGTTTAATTTTATTACACCACTTAAGCTTAAAGTAAGCTAACCTAACCTAACCAAAATTTAAGCTAAGTTACCAAATCAAAACCTAGCCTTACTAAACTTAGCTCCCCTTCTCACCCAACTAAAGACTTAACCTAAACAAAACCCAAATACTTCCAATAAATTCACCATAGCTAACCAATAAATTCCAATAACTTCACCATATGTGACCAATTTGTCAGGGGGAGAATGTTTCTGACTACAACAATATCTTGAACGAAATGCCTGGGGTGAAATATTTGCTGTTTGGAAGAACAAGAAAAGAGTACCTCAGCGGTGGCATCAGCGTTGAAAATCTCCGGACGCTGTTCAAACCTGACGCTGTTTTATGTTTTTGCACGCCATGTAAAGCCTTTATACACTATTCAAAGCGTCTGGATGATGACCAAAGCAGCTGGACGTCGTTTCAAAGCTTCCTGACACCATCTAAAGCTTCTAGATTCAGTTAAAATCCGCCAGACGCTGTCCAAAGGTTCAGGACTCGGATGAAAGTCTCCATACACCGCTCTTTATGGGGTCCTGAAGGTCCACTTGCCGCTAAGTTAGTGACTGATGGGAAAAGAAAATACAACAAAGAGCACTAAAAGTGATGAAAATTGTTAAGGCGCCTGAATTGGATGGGTGTCATTTGTAGTCTCTGACGAAGGAAGGAACTGTCATAGCGGATTGGCTAGTGAGGTTGTTTAATGTGTGTCTAAGGGAGGGGAATGTGCCGGAGTATTGTTTGTATAGTTCCGCGTTACAAAGAAGGGGACAAACATGAATATAATAGTTTTAGAGGGATCAGTCTGTTGAATGTAGTTGGAAAGATATATGGGAAGGTATTAATTGAGAAGATTAGGGGGGAAGGACAGTGTGGCTTAAGCAAAAGTAGAGGATGCGTCGATATGTATATATTTCAGGCAGATAAGCAAGATTCTTTTGGCAAAAGGTAAGGATGTCTTTTGTATTCTAATAGTCTGGGAAAGACTTGTGGCAGGATCAACGGGAAGGCGTTGTGGGCATGCTTCTAATGTATGGAATAGAGGAATTTTAGGGACAGTCAAAAGTTTATACGAGTAGTATAGCTTGTGTTAGGGTTAGACATGGTAAAAGTGGGTGATTTAACGTAAAGGTGGGACTAAATGATTGTGTATGTCACCATGGTTGTTCAGCTTGTTTAGGCGTGACGGAAAGTAGATATGTGCATGTACACATGTATGTATATATATTTGCGTGCGTATGTGTATCTATATGTGTGTGTGTGTGTGTGTGTAATATTAAAAAAAAAATCCATGCCATGGCCTTTATTTAGAATATATAACAAACAGATAAAGCTGAGTAGGTAAATAAATGTCCTGCAAAAAAGAAGAGGAGAGACTGTGGGGGACTCGTGAAAGGCTACAAAAGTGGAATGCTCCCTCACTGGCTAGGAGTCCGGTAGCAGCAGTAGGGACCGGAGCCGGACCCTGGGAGGTGGGGGGGGGGAAGGGGGGGGGCTCGTCAGGGAGAGAGCGCGCGCATGCCGGAAGTCAGGCGTCCCGGCCGGAAACGGCAACGCTTCCATTGTCGGTTCCGTCGACACCACCCGGCTGTCTGCCTGTCTGTCTGTATGTCTGTCTGTCTGTCTGTCTGTCTGCAGACTGAGCTTATCGGTTCGTGTAGGAGTTCTGTCCTCTGTTCTTCTTCCCGTCTGTCTTGTCTTGTCTTGTCATTGTCTGTCACTGCCTCTCGCTCTTTGTGTCTGCCTGCCAGCCTGCCTGGCTTTCTGTGTGCATGATCGTCTGCCTTCTAGCCATCATCGAGCTTTTTGTGCATGAGCTTTGCCTTGTCTGCCTACATACTCGTTGGTATGTTGCTAGTCTGTCTGCCAGTCGCTTTTGTTCTTTCAGTACACGCATTCTGCCTTACTGTCTTCCTGCCTGCCTGCCTGCCAGCCACCCAACATACTCGTCTGGTAATCTGCTAGTCACTTTACAGGATTTTTCTATATGTAAATATTTGAAACCCTTCCTCTAGTCAGCCCACTTATCTGTTATTCGCTTGTCTGCCTGCCAGTCGCTTTTTAGATATTCATGTAAGCCATTATATTCTAGAATGATTCCTTTCATTCTAGTCCCTTTTATAGATTTTCATTAGTTATCTTAGTTCATTGACTGTCTACATGCTGCCTGCCTGAAGTCTGCCTGAATATTGTCAGTCTACCTTTCGTATACAAACTCAAAGTCTATGTCTACATTCGGAGACTTCACTTCGTATGTCTGACTACTCGTCACTGATTTCAAGTGACGCGATGGAGTCCAGAAGGATAGAAGCGATGGTGAAAGGTGA
>NC_134787.1:42237287-42247443 GCF_046742065.1 Oratosquilla oratoria
TCATCTTTCACCCTCCTCTTCTTCTTCCTCCTTTCTCTGCTCTTCCTTTTATTCCTTGCTCTTCCTCTTGCTCCCTTTTTCCTCCTCCCCCCTCCCCTTTTTCTTCCCCCTCCTTTCACCTCCTCCCCTCTTTCTCCCCTCCTCTTCCCACCTCTTCCTCTACTCTGTTCCTCTTATTTCTTTCTTTCTCCTTCCTCCACCTCTTCCCTCCTCTTCCTCGTTCTCCTCACCTTTCACCCTCCTCCTCTTCTTTCTCCTTCGTCTTCCCTCTGATCTTCCTTCCCTACCTTCCTCGTCTTCCTCTTCCTCTTGCCTTCTCCCTCCTCCTATTCCTCTCGCCCTCTCTTCGTACTCTCCTCCTCATTTCCTCTTTAACTGCATGGGGAGGAAACGAGAACGATATGTTCAAATATCTCCCCTTACTCTACCCTTTCTGGGAGTTTCCCCCCCCCAGCAAGGTCACCCCTACTGCAGGGTGAAAAATAATTACCCAACCAAAAACAACATTAAGGGAGCAATAGTCCTCCCAAAGACAAAAGCCCACAGCCACATCAACTCCCCATCTTCCCCCCCCTCCCCCATGATGAGACTGTTAGGGGGTTCCCTAATCTTAGGAACAGTCTACAGTGACATCTGCCTATCCCCCCTCCCCCCCCACACACACAGAAGGGGGTGTTAGTCGCCGCCGATCTAGCTAAATGACACCAGAATCAGGACAATTGACCACCGTGAAGTGAGAATCCATTTCCGGAAATGTGCCCCAGCTTACCATCTACCAAGTGGACTCATTTCGATCGAAGTATATCCAGACTTCGTCTCCGCAAAGATTTTTGGTCCTCGGTGCCATTAGCGGACCATCACTTCTAGAGGACATGAAGGCCCCTTTAGAGGACGCGAAGACTCCGTCACTATGTGCTCACCCCCCCCCTTCTCCCCTTCCCCTCTTTACCCCCTTACCCTCCCCCGGAATCAAAGGAAATAGATCCACTTAGGGCAGAAATGCACTCGACATTACAACAGGACAAACGGTGGTATTCTTTAAAAAAAAAAAAAAAAAAAAAAAGTATTTTCTTATATAAGTCCTTGGAAGGGAAAGATTTATATACATTTTTTTCATAAGATTCTTACGGTGGTATTCTGAAAAAAAAGTATTTCCATATATAAATCTTTCCCTTCCAAGGATTTATATAAGGAAAGATTTTTTTTAAGAATACCACCGTTTGTTCCAGTGGTTCTCGGCAAGTTTCCCCTCAGAGAATACGTGGATGACTGAAGTTAAATCCTAGTTGACAGGAAAATGGCTTGTATAGTTTCAGTCCTGCATGTGCAGTATCATTGCAAAATTGCTTGTGATGCTATCGCTCCTGTTTCCTAAAGTCACCATGATTTAATAATGAGCGAGTTAGGGCGTCGTTACTTGCGGCGAAGGTCGAGGGGATTGCGGTTCGAATCCTGCCACCAGCGAAGTTGAACCATGAGGTGCACCGTTCTAGCCATACGATAGGGGGGAGTTTGTGACGTTAAATCATATCTGTCATAAACTGTCCGGAAATAGATTCAATTTGGAAGTAGGTAGAAACAAATTTGCCAACCGTGTAGTTAAGATACTGTAATGATTATGATTTATGTTATATTATTTGTTTTTGTTTTGTTATAATTTGTCTGTCTGATTTTCATTTATTATTAATTATATGTCAATTTATTATTATTTACTATTTACCTGTTTGTTTATTATGTTTATTATTTTAACTATACCTATGCATTTATTTATGTATTTTATTTGTTATTTACATTATTATAGCTTTTATTTTTTATTTATTTATTTATTTATTTATTTATTTATTTTTTTTTTTTTTTTTTTTTTGCATCCGACCTAGATATGGATCAAAATGTCTCCTGTCGGCATGCTCCGCCTTTGTAATCCTTTGTAATATCATCATCATCATCATATATCTATGTATACTGGGTTAGTCTTAATATATTACTTATTTTGTATTTGCTGTCAGATGAATGGGGGTGGGTGGAGATGATGATCTTATAACTCTAAATCTCAAGTGAGTTCGTTTGAGTAAAAAGGACTTTGTTTACAATATTTTGTTTTCCGAATCTCCAAATATCAAATCATCTTTTCGTCATAAATTGAGAAGCTGAACGACGAACTAAGAGAAGTTAAACCTGTACGAATATATTAGACACATTGTTGAAGTGTAGACTTAGGGAAGTCTTGAATTCTGTAGACGAAGTCGTCTTGCAACCTTTCAAATTCTAAACATTTGACGAGCATCGTGATAGTGTGACGGGGGATTGGTTTAGGTTACTGAGCGGGTACATCAGTCCAAACAACATACAAAGGGTTACAAAGGAGGAGCATGCCGCCGACAGGAGACTTTTTGGTCCATAACTAGGTAAAAAAAAAAATAATAATAATAATAATAAAAAAAAAATAATAAATAAAAAAAAAACCAGAAACGTGGGAGTGGTCCACATCCCACATCTGTGGCAGTGCACAAAAGCAGAGTTCTTGAAAAGATCTCTTAAAAGAGTAGAGTGTTAAAAAAATCCAACTCCCACACAGTATTGACTTTCTGACCCACTTGGAGTCCCAATTGACCTAACTTATACGTGGGTGACCTAAGATCCGATGTAATGAAATAACGCCCACGCCTCTTCTCGGAGGAAGGGAGGAGGAGAGGAGGAAAGAGAACGTGAGGGAGAGGGGAAGAGGATAGAGGGGGCGGAGAGGAGGGGTAGGGGAGGACGAGGGAGGGGGAGTAGGGGAAGGGGGGTGAAAGGAGGAAATAGAGGGTGAGAGAGAGAGGAGGACGAGAGGAAGGCGGAGAGGAGGGATAGGGGAGGACGAGAGAGGGGAAGTAGGAGGAAAGAGAAGGTGAGAGAGAGGAGGGGAGGAGGACGGAAGAGGAAGAGGAAGGCGAGGGAAGGACGAAGTAGGGGAGAACGAAGAGGGTGAGGAGGAGGAGGGGATGGGGAGTGGAGGGGAGGAAAGAAGAAGAAGAAGGAGGACCAGGAGGGGAGATGGGAGGAGGAGAAGGATGGACGTGGAGAGTGAAGAAGAGGAGGGGGAGGAGGGGTAGGGGTCTGAAGAAGAGGAGGAGGAGGAGGGAAAATAAAGGCCATCCAACACGGCCAGCTATGACGTCACACGTTCGTGTAATGACGTCATTGTATTGCAAGTGAGTTCTCCCAAAGCCCCGTGAGGTGACGCAGTACGATATATAAGCTGACCTACTATAGTTTCCTGTACCCCCTCCTCCTCCTCCTCCTCCTCCTCTTCTTCTTCTTCTTCTTCCTCCTCCTCCTCCTTTCACTCTTTCCCTTTCCTCCTCCTTCCTCCTTTTCCTCTTCTTTTCCCCTCCCTTTTTCTTTCATCCACGTCATTTACCACTTCTCCCCTTTCTCTCTCATTCTTCTCTCCATCGTCTCTTCTCTCCTTTTCCATTTCCCCTTTCTTCATCCTTCCCCTTCATCTCCCCTCACCCCCCTTCATCTCCCCTCATTCCCCCTTTATCTCCCCTCAAACCTTCCCCTTCCTCTCATCAAACATTTTTCTTCTCCTTCAAAGGACGATTAATTGCAATGGGGGGGCCCCCCCCATGCTGAAGTTTGGGTCTTAGATGAGATAAACATAAGAGAATGCAGCAACGTGGGTTTAATCTTTTGGGTCTACAAAATGTTCTTTCACAAAGAAAGGGGTGGGTGGGTAACCTAATTTTTTAATCTGTGTTTAACCTCTCTCATGCCTACCAGCAGCCAAATTAAAGTAACGAATACTATTTCCAGTCTTCAGCCGTACGTTTGTGGCCATGTTAATATTCACTTGCTTGGAAAAAACAGACGTAGACACATGATTATAACTGATGAAAAATAGATGAATTGATAAATAAACAGATGAATAAATAACACTGAGGGTGGAACATGTAAAATGTACTTCTGAAGAGGGACACATCTTGAAATTGAGCGAGTTAAGACATGTTAAGACTTATTGACCCAATGTCGGAGAACGAGATAAGATAGACAGAAAATCTGTATATTTCGACCACTGTATGTGGTCCTCTTCAGCAGAATGATACATATTATGTATGAGAGTATATATAGCTAGAGGGGTACATTTGGGGACAAGGAAAAATGTACCCCTCTTAGCTATATATACTCTCATACTCCACACTATGTATAATTTTGCTGAAGAGGACCACGGATAGTGGTCCAAATACGCAGATTTTCTGTCCATCTTCTCATTCTCCGACATTGGGTCAATAAGTCTTATTTTATCAATGTATTACTACATTAAACCTTCCTAATTGAGCGAGTTACTTAGACTGATAGACAACTTCGTATCCAAAACTTCCGAAACGCGTCTTTGACTAACGGTACCAGAAAATGCACTCTTATAACCATTTATCATAAGTCTCATGTGTCCCCAGCTTAAAACACCAACGGAAGTGTAATGGAGGATATGCTAGAAGGAGAAGTGGGAAAACTAGACACGTTTTACGAATTGAAGATTTTCGTTGATTCTTGCAAGACTCTCCATCTCCTTTCATGAAAGTCTTTCTGGTCTCTTAGCTTCCAGTGACCTAAACTTTTGTTTGTGTTTTCCTTCCAACGGGAAGACAGGAGGTTACATACAAAGGAGCTCGTGATGGGGATGGGGAGAGAAGGGCAAAGGAAAAAAAGTAGAAAAAAAGGATAAAGGGATAGAGGGGTTGGGAAGACCTGTAATAGGAGAATAGAAGGGTAATTGTGATAAAATGTGGCTGGAAAAATATTTCATAGAGGGAAAAGCAGTATGTCTATGTATGTATTTATATACTATATATATATATATATATATATATATATATATATATGTGTGTGTGTATATGTATATATGTGCAGAAAGATCACTAAAACAACACGTGATCCACAAATAATATATATATATATTATGTATATATATATATATATATATATATATATATATATATATACATATATATATATTTGCAGAAAGATCACTAAAACAACACGTGATCCACAAATTTTGCTGTTTCCTTCTGATTTCCTTAGTGGTTACCAGCATATATATATATATATATATATATATATATATATATATATATATATATATATATATATATGCATGTGTGTCTAGATTAATGGCCTAAATCTGGCCTGCGTCTCAGGTCACGGCAAGGTTGGGTCATCAGATAAACTGCAAGAGCTAATGTCCCTTCCGGGAGGCCGGGACAGAGTTGGGAGGAACGGGGAGGGGGGAGTTTTTTTTTTTTTTTTTTTTTTTTTTTTTTTACTGGGATGGATTCGAGGCAGGATCTGGATCTGAGGGTCCGTCAGAATCTGTCCGGTCTCCGCCAATTCTGTCTGAAGCTTTGACGAATTTCTTTACATTTAATTTTCAGCGTAACAGGGAATCTGAGCAAAGTCTAGAGGCCTTGAACAAAATAAAACGTTGTTGTTTTTTAAGGATTTTTTTTTAACCTCCAAGGAGGTATTATTTTTGTCTCGTTTGTCTCTTTATTTTATTTATTTATTTATTTATTATTATTATTATTATATATATATATATATATATTTTTTTTTTCTTTTCTTTTTTTTGCATGTGTGGGATTCACCATTGTCTTGAATCACGTATCGAACTCGTAATCGACAACTATTACCCTTCCGGAAGGGAACTCAGAGCTCATATATGACCGATCTATGGCTAATGCTGTGACCTTACACGCACACACCCACACACCCAGCTCCCAGCCCACAAGAGTTGGAGTAACAATTCGCAGCGCAGCGATACTGAAGTTATTTCAGCCCTGAGCGGGATTCGAACCCGGACCGCCGTAGTGGCGGCCGCGAATGCTACCACTGCGCCATCGAGTCGTGTGTGTGTGTGTGTGTGTGTGTGTGTGTGTGCGCGTGTATGTGTATGTGTGTGTTTAAGCTGGAACATGGCCCAAGTATCATACCATCAGATTTCATTGATACTCCGGATAGAAACGCTGGGGATGTCAGTCAAACTCTTCCCAGGTCACGGGTGACCTTGTGAAGTCATTGCGTCACGTGACCCAAACATGACGTCATGGATGTTACACATAACCCAAGCATGACGTCATGGATGTTACATGAGACCCAAGGCTGACGTCATGGATGTTACACGAGACCATAGTGTGACATCATAAATGTCATATGTGGCAATGATGTGACGTTATTGAGAACTTGATGAAATTGAGATTGAGCATGTGTGCGTGCGCGTGCATTTGCGTGTGTGTGTGTGTGTGTGTGTGTAGGTGTAGGTATGTAGTGTAATGTGTAAGGTCATAACATTACTATACCCATATAACGGGACTTACGAGGTCTAGAGTTCTCATCCAGAAGTATAATACACGAAGTTATCTTCTGTCTTCAAGTTCCTGTTTGCCTGTGGTTTGCATATATTGTTAATATATATATTATATATATATATATATATATATATATATATATATATATATATATGAGTGGAAGGGTGGTGAGTTAAACACAAAGAACAGTTGGAGTTTTATTCACTGACGTTTCGTCCTTACCAGGACATTCTCAAAGTATACTTCAACATATATATATATATATATATATATATATATATATATATGTGTGTGTGTGTGTGTGTGTGTAGACATTATATATACATAAAATATAATTTTAAAGCTATATTTTCACATTTTGGCATTTTATTTACATTTTCTACACTTACTGCTGGAACTCACCGTCCAAATGATTGTTGATATATGAGCTGATCCAAATTCATCTGGAATACATCCTCGTTCTAGAAACGTGTTGGAACAACGACGTCTTATTCATTTCAAGATTACTTTCAGATCATGGACCGTTAATAGAAGAGGTGGGAAAAGGTCACAGCGAAGTAACTTTAGTAAATATGGAGGGGCCGTTCTCGAAGTCTTCTATTAGTGTTGTTTGCTGGCATGGCGCACCGTGGGAAGCTGACTATCACTAGAGAAAGGCTTAGTCCACTAATATAGGCTTTGTACACGTAAGGACAAGCGGATCGTATTTAAATGCATCTTATGACTTTTGTTTTTAATGAAGAGGTTTTCTAAAATTGTTGAATGTCGTGTGAAATAACCTCTTTTGTTTGTTTCCTGGTGAAGTTGTAGTTGTGGATAATTGATGTTCAAGAACGCCATTTTGAAGTTCAAAAATAGAAAAGCTGGTGATATACAGTCCGTAAATGTCCATTTTGAAAGTAGTCTTGTGGATAACCTCATAGTACATAGTACATAGTACATGTGTACTTCAATCACGTTTCGTATTTATACATAATCAGTCAACATCGTGCCAGGCTGATATTGTAGACACGACAGGAACAGAAATTGTGTGATTTTACGATTTACAAACCTTTTTAACCGTTAAAATTCGTATACCTTCACGAAGAAATGTTATTGGTCTTAAAATTAATAGAACTAAATTTAACAGAAGCTAATTGATTTGCTGACGGCTCATTAGCGGAAGAAGGTAGCTGTGTTAATTAGCGGTTACATCAGCCCATTACTATTGTGAACAAGATTAAACGAAGAAAGAAACCCAGAGAAGAAACTCGTAACATCTCTTCACAGGCCAACGCAGGTTTTGCCAGTGCTTATTAACTTTCCAAACGAAGCTGAAAGGGTTTTCTCGATGACGTAATGTACTGGGAGTAGTTACATAACACTGCTTCAGATAGTTTGTTGAAGTTATACATCATATTTCTAGCCTATCTGTTGATATGACTTGAGACCTTGTTTTAGAATACGTGTTACTGTCCAAAACTAGGTCATTTGTCTCTCCGAGTGTAGTTCCAAAACTGTGTTCTTCGTTTCTTTCATCTGTGGTGCTGTGGATAAGAACATCTCATGTAATTACTTCTCCTCTGCTCAGTCAGTGTCTAGACGTTCGTTCCTCACGAATTCCAAGTGAAGGTCGAACAGGAGAAGGGGCCAGGAATGACCTTATAAGGACTTTAGAGAGAGAAAGGGGGGAGGGGGGAGAGAGAGGAGGGGAGGAGAGGGGTAGAGAAAGAGAGAGAGAGAGGGGGAGGAATGAAAGGGACGTGAGCTTAGCAAGAGAAATCAGGAACTGCACTAGAGAGCGAGGTGTTGAGAGGCCCCTCTGCCTCGGCAAGATTCCAGTGGCGAAGCAAAGAAAATTATTCTCCCTCTCTGGATAATTGAGGAAAATGACCAAACCCCGGGAACTGGAAAGTGTGCGGATTGAAAGTGGAGGTATGCTGGAGATGGAGGAAGAATGGAGGGGTGGCAAGGGAGTTTATGGAAATGGGGAGTGAAAGGGAGGAAGGGGGGAGGTGAGTTTTAAGCAGTTGAAGAACCCAACCTGATATCCAAACGAGCGAATCGCAGTGTTTAGTGATTGAAAGGCGACTCTGTATAACTATGACGTGCGGACGGTCACCATTTTAGTAATTATATTCATTTATTCCCCATTGTCCATTGAATCCACTTATTTGATACTCCGGTCAGTGGCTGAGTACTGGTGAGTGAGGGGATCTATATGTTTGTTATTGTTTGCAGTTGTGTTTTTGATGGTGAAAAATAAATATGACGATTCGGTACGGTATGGCAACAGCGATATGTACGTCATCCAACCATCTGGCCATCGTGAGAGCATGGCGACAAACCCAACGCACTGGAATGTAAGGACGCAGGAAAAAATAAAAAATAAATAAATAAATAAATAAATAAAATAAAATATAAACAAAAAATGAAAGAAGAATCAAAGAGGTAACCACGCATATCATGACTAAAGCGACTAAAAAAAACATTAACTTAATAATATCTAAAGTTCCCAATGTAACATCTTACTGTTGTTTTCCTGTCGCAACTATTGTTAGGTGACTTTTTTGTGAAATAAATTTGTAATTGTGGCTTTGTGAATGAATATTTATACTAAGATTATAATGATAATGGAAAACATCTGATTTAGATTTGAGTCTAAAAATGTAACTTTTTTTTACTTACATAATCGTTACAATGAAATGAAGCTGCATAGATTTAAACTACACAACTATAAAAAAAATAACAGCGCAAATGGAGCAGGGAATGTGATATTGATTTTTATTTTGTTATTACTTTTTACATAGAAATGTGATGATAAAAGTATTTCTTAGGGAGGTATGTATGCATATATATATATATATATATATATATATATATATATATGTATATATATATATAAAACATACACACATATATATAAACATATATATATATAAATATAAATATATACACTTATATAATATATATATATATATATATATATATATATATACACACACACACACACACACACACATATATATATATATATATATATATATATATATATATATAATATGATATATGGATTACGAATTGCAAATAACATAATGAAAAGGAAGTCTAGTTATAGATTGCAAATAACAAAATAATGAAGAGTTGTAAGGTTGTGAGGTATTAGGAGAGAGATCGACGTTGGACTTCGAGAAACCTGCCAGGAAACGCCATCTCGGACTTCTGAGCCCCCAGGCTAATAAGCCCCCCCGGGGAGAGTGAGGCCCCGTGGGTGGAAAGACCCCCCTCCCCCCTACTCTTCTCTCTCTCTCTCTCTCGCGCGCGCGCGCGCTCTGTGTGTGTGTGTGTGTGTGTGTGTGTGTGTGTGTGTGTGTGTGTGTGTGTGTGTGTGTGTGTGTGTGTGTGTGTGTGTGTGTGTCCATCTCTCTATCTATTTATCTATATAGCTCCCTTTCTTTTTCTCTGTTCAATTTCCTCTTCGCTTTCGTCCATTCTTTCCCTCACTCTCTTACATTCTCTCCCTCGATCCCTCTACTCTATCTCCCCCTGTCCCCCTCTCCCTTTCTTTCCCTCCCTGCCTCCCTCTCATTCCCTTCCTCTCACCTCCTCTCCGTCCTCCCTCCCTCTCACCTTTCACCTCTGGCCTCTTCTTTCCTTCCCTCACACCCCCTAGTGATTCAAGATGACTCGATACATAAAATCAGAAATGACATATGTTGGGGAAGGGGGCACATGACCCCCCCCCATCCCCAATTTCTCCCCCCCCCCTTTATCAGTTGCCAGCCGATTTTCTTCATCAATGAGACCAATTTAAAACCAAATAATGCCTC
>NC_134787.1:42250443-42257943 GCF_046742065.1 Oratosquilla oratoria
CGGGAAATACAAATAAAATATTTCTACGTCACGGCCTGTGACCGAGCAGAGACGCATGCGCAATGAACACTTGAACAATCAACATATTACAAAAAACAATCAATATTATTATTATAAGATAATACCATAGTTACATTAATAAATACATACAATACATAGTAAAGAAAATACCTTACGGTGACACATATTTGGTCATAACCAAAGCAGCACAATACGAACACACGTAACATGACATTTCCTCGAAACAACAATAACAATTACATACTTGGCAAGTATACATCGGAGATGTAACAATATATATATACATGTGTTTGTGTGTGTGTGTGTGTATGTGTGTGTGTGTGTGTGTGTGTGTGTGTGTGTGTGTGTGTGTGTGTGTGTGTGTGTGTATTCACTTGGTCTTTGGTCTTTGGATCACGTGTTGGACTCGTGATCGACAGCTATTTCCCTCCTGGAAGAGAGCTCAGAGCTCGTAGGTGCGTGTGTGTGTGTGTAAAGATTCCCCCAATCCACCATGGAGCCCAACAAGGAGAGACTATGCGTTGTGTATCTATCATGCCAACAGTCTCGGGGAACATGGAAAAGTATACACACTCATTACCTTCATACTGGGGGGAGACAGCCACAAAACGTACGATGTTGACCCAGACGGTAGTTACTTGGCTCAGCTCGTGCCTGACTCAAAGGTTCAAGTCAGGCAGATCATTCTATTTGTTTCTGTTAGCCAGAAGAGATCACCTATCCTCTCCTAGATTGGGGATCGAGATGTGATGATAGCCCAAGAAGAGAACCTCAGCGCAATCACAGAACATTGCTGAGCCTCTAGGATTAACGTCTCCCGGCTCTGCAAGAATGCCACGCATGACAAACACGCGGGTAAGTGACCTACAATGGGATGGAATGGTCATTGACTCACGATGAATTAGTCTCCTAGATGAGACACATTTATCCTACTGCAACCCAGTACCGTTTGCAGAAAGGTCGGGTCGACGGCAATTAACCGATTTCCACAGAGAATTCTTGCATGATGGTGCGTCACAAAAAAAAAAACAAAAAAAAAAAAAAAAAAAAAAAAAAAAACACTCAAAGAGTAGAACTGTTTCACTTGGCATTTTTAATAGACTTACAATTACTATCTGCGTGGGCAAAATGAGCAGTCCCTTATACAAGATTAAATCATGCATTGGAAACGTGACATACCCAGATAATATTTGTGACGTACACAATACCATAGCTATATGCAGATTCAAACATTGAAATGAAAGGTTATGTATCTGGTTGCGTTTATTCATAAATAAAGGAAACAAAACTAAGTACAGTTCAGAATCGCCTATGTTGATCTGGCACTGCCAACATGAATATATTTCTGTGCTGCTTTTCTGTTGGTACTTTCCTCTCTCAGCTACAGTTTAAGCTACACAGCTCTGCTACTGCCGACTGGAAACCGGCATTGTAGTCACAGGTTACCTCGTTCTTGATGTAATCGTCGCGCTTGTCTTCGAAGACATCATTGATGTCTGGACCCCCGACTAAAGCCCCATTCAGTGGATGAGGGTTGGGTTCTGGAGAACTGAAGACTGACCAGTCGCAGGTAGCCGGTGGATCGGGACAGGAACTACTGGCGTGGTGGGGGCGCAAGGGTGGGTTCTGGCCGAACCCGACCACGAAGCTCCTCCCGGCGTCTCCGAGGATGTAATGGATCTGTTGTTTGGCAAAGTCTCTGTAGATGTCGGGTTTGATACCCTGAGCTGCTGCCCGGAGGCATACAAAGACAGCATTCGAGGCATAACGGAGGGATCCCCACTGAGAGATGTGCACTAAACCCTTTGGTGTGCGGGGCTTGTTGTTCATGATATCGTCGCAGAAGCTTTTGATCGCTGTTTTGTATTCCGTTTCATCCGTTAATTGGGCGAGGAGCACTTGGACGCCTGGGGCTTTCTGGTCCCAAGAGAACTCGTTAGGAAGGTTCCCAAGGTTAAAATCTTCGTAATGATCAGCTGCTTCAGTTAAATAAAAAGTCTCATTAGTGGCTCTATAGAGCCAAACAGCTGCCCACGCCAGTTCGTCTCCGTAGCCACTCCAGCTCTTATAGTACTCCTTGGCGTCGGCGATCGAATCAGAGTACTTTCCTCTGTAGGTATCAGCAAACTCGTACAGTTTCCTGGCGTGCTGGAGACAGTCATCGGCGTAGGTGGGGTCTGAGTCCCTGAAGAGGATGGAAGCTGCAGCCAGGGCGGCTGCCGTCTCTCCCGCCAGATCTGATCCAGGATTGTCTTTGGTGATCTTGTAGGCAGGGCGCTACATCGTCATATCCTCCGGTCTTCCCCAATAGGCATGGTCCCACTCTCCTTTGCCCACCTGCCCGTAGAAGACGAAATCTGACACGTGCGCCTTAATGAAATAGTCAGTGGCCCACTTGACGGCTTCTTTCGCATGGCTCCATTCACCTTAAAAAAGGGGAATAAGGAACAAAAACTTAAAATTATAGTAAAGAAAGAAAGAAATTCTAATAAATTATGAACAATGCCAAACTCACCTGCAACTTCATAGCCTCTTTTGTTCTCGATGGCTCCCCATGCCAATACGGTTGTCGTAGCGGCCATCGGGAATCCAAACTTCACATAATCACCAGCTGGTATACGAAATATGAAAAAAGTATGGGGATATTAGTATGTACATGTGTGTGTGTGTGTGTCTGACTCAGTTTTAGATACACTTAAGTTTCATATATGCCATGTACAAGCACTAGCAAATCTTTATAGATTTGTAGGTATTAATATACACACCATCATAGTATCCTCCTTTTAAATCAATATGTTCTTTAGTGTCAGGGTCTTGGGCATCATCCAGGGTAGAGTCACGCCTCCATGTCACTCTCTGAGTGTCTGGAAGTTCTCCAGACCTTTGAGCCTCGTAGAAGAGCAAAGACAAGCGCAAGACCTCTTCGTAGCTGTAGGGTACATTACCGCACGATAAGTTCCCAGGAGTTATAGTTGTTGTTTCTGTTGTTCCCGTCGTTGTTGTTGCTGCTCCTGAAGTTGCTGCTGCTTCTGTTGTTGGTGATACTGTTGTTGCTACTGCTGTTGTTGTTGGTGTTGCTGTTGCTGTTGTTGCTACTTCTGTAGTTGCTGATGCTGTAGTTGATGCTGCTGTTGTCGTTGCTGCTGTTGCTGTTGTTGCTACTTCTGTTGTTTTTGCTTCTGCTGCTGTTGTTGCTACTTTTGTTGTTGCTGCTGTTGTTGTTGCTGTTGTTTTTGTTGCTGCTGATGTTGTTGCTTCTGTTGTTGTTGTTGCTGCTGTTGCTGCTGCTGTTGGTGTTGTTGTTCCTATTGTTGCTGCTAGTACTGTTGTTGTTGTCACTGATGGAAATGGAAAGATGAGTGCTTACTCAAAAACAATGCTTCCTCCTCTATTGCGTCTGTGCGTGAAGACACGGCTGAAACAAAGGAGGACTGATCAAGCCGCCCACAATGGATTTCAGAAACAAAACTCCTCAACCCCTCATCCCGGAGTTAGCACGTCGAGGTCCCAGTAGCTGGTCTCCAGAACAGTCCCAAAATTGAATCACTCTTTCAAAATCCAAATTACCTCCAACCTATCTTCCCTGTTTCACATTAGGCGTTCAGTATACTAGCACCTGTTCTTCCATACCTAAATACCTACTCCTAGCCGGTGACATTGGAACAAACCCAGACATCTACACATGCTTCATACGCACGTACGAGGCACATGAACTAATTACATACATCACTCCAATGTTACTTTGCAAGTACTGGATCCACATGGCATGCACTGCACTCAAAACACCAATCAATATGTTATTCACTGCAACATAACACACACTAAAACTCACTCCCAAAAACACCTCATCACAAAACACAGCCAAAATACTCATAAGCTACACACGAATATAATCACAAACATGCACAGTAAACTGCAGGAATTCTTGCACAAACACCATTCCACTAAAACAGAAAAGCAAATTCACCATACAGCATAGTACCTTTGTTCATAGACAACACTACAGTTAATGAAGAGAAAACACAACACAAACGTTGGACTAATTATACTAATAATGCTGGTAACTGGCATAGACTAAGTCTTGTAATTTAATACGAAGTCATTGCAGCGATACCCCATGATCGAGACGCCTCTTCAGGTCAGCATTCAATGTCCATGTCTCACAGCCGTATAGCGAGACAGAGAACACAAGTGACTTGAAGATTCGAATCTCAGTCCTCCTGCATATGTGCTCCAGAAAAAATGCCACAATTTTTTTTGGCTGTGAAAATCGTAATTTTTGCTTTACCTATATTTCCTTTTCAGGGCTTGTTAACTACTTAGTGGCAATTTTAACCGTGTTTTTCTTTTCTAGATCAGCTGTAAAATGTTTACTTTAAAGCAGAAGCAAAGAATTGTGCACTTCTGGTACGAGACATATTCATACGTGGAGGTTCGTCGCAAATTCCAGAACGAATTTGGACTTCACCGTAGCGTCAAAACACTGGACAACAAGTCAATCTGGAAGGTTGTTAAGCACTTCGAAAAGGAGCAAACACTCCACAATTGCAACAAGGGTAGAAGTGGCGCAAAACCAATCCTCACGCCAGAGAAACGCCGGCAAATCAAGGACTCAGTTGTGAGAAGCCCCAAAAAGTCCTATCGCAGACGGGCATAAGAGCTAAGCCTTTCACCAACCACACTGGTGCGCTCCATGAGGAATGATCTGAAGCTCTTCCCCTACAGGATTTCCACTCATCATGTCTTGAAGGATGAGGAAAAGACCAGGCGCATTGAAACGTGTGAGTGGTTGGACTAGAAGCTGGAGCACTCACCTGGTTGGTTGGGTTGAACAACATCTGGTTCAGTGATGAGGCTCATTATCACCTCAATGGGTCGGCAAACAATCAAAATAACGTTTTCTGGGGGCAAGGAGCCTCCTGAGGAGATGAGTGAGAAACATCTGAAGGGCGCCAAAGTGACTGCATGGATCGCATTCAACCCCAGACATGATCTTCTCCGACCGTACTGGTTTCAGGACGGGGGTGGCAAGACAGTGACAGTCAACAGCGAGCGTTACTGTGAAATCATCAACAAGTTCAAAACTGAACTTGGTCAAACGTTCACTGTCCACCAGAAGATCAGAATGTGATTTCAGCAAGATGGAGCTACGCCCCATACAGCTCACGATTCTCTCGCCTTGCTGAAGGAGCTTTTCGGATCCCGCGTGATCAGTTTCCGCACAACACACGAGTGGGCACCTCATAGCCCTGACCTCAATCCCTTGGACTTTTGGTTCTGGGGAGCGTCTAAGGGAGAGGTGTATGCAAACAAGCCAACCACCCTTGACCAGTTAAAGCAGAGTGTCGAAGCTTATGCAGCCAATGTGACGGCGGAGACATGCCGCAAAGTCGCGGAGAATTTCTGCCTCCGGATCAAAGCATGTTTTAATCGACGTGGTCCTCACATCAAGTACGTGCACTTTAAGAAGTTTGCTTGAGTGCTGAACAATTTGCCAGCATGTTAGCTTTTCAGAATGCTAAAGTTTGTTCTTGCATCTCTGTCCGTTCTTAAATAAACTGAGATCAAATTTGTGGCATTTTTTCTGGAGCACCCTATAGATAACAACAACGCCATATACTCTGGTTGAGCGAGTTCATAATACCATGAACCATAACAATCCTTCGAAGTACTTCCTGACATAACCCACCACTTTTATGCACTACACTACCAAGCTATGTAAAGCTTTCCAAGACCCCAATGTCCTCGCCACATGCATGGGCAGACTCTGTCATCTAGTAGGCTCCAAAATCCTGGACTTTGATCTTGGTCCAGCAAACTTGAAGTTCAAGCGGTCTCTCCTACATGAGTAGTGAATAGAGGGCTATCAACAGGACCTCCAACGACTCCGCAAGAAGAACAACATCATAAGTAAACACAAAGTCAGTGAACTTGTTGCTGCCCATAGATGCTACGCAACGAGATGATCGACAACTCTGTCCAATAACCATTCCATGCACATGAAAATATCGTACGCGTCAAAATATTTTTACTTTCGGACACGTTGAATAAAAACAACAACTTACTCTCGTTATTGCAAATTTCTTGGCCATTAAACTTCATCGAAATGATGGCTGGGAAACCAGAATTTACCTGGAATCTGTAAATGTGAAATATTTGAAAATTAGACAGAATGGATGGTAATGCACAAAATTATCAATGCACCATTATCATGAGTTCACTATTCCTAACTGAAAAGGGATATATGCAATGATGTCTAAGGGATTATCTATTTCAAACTAAAGTAATGTGAATATATTTTACTATTAATACAATACCATAAAGTCCATATATTCATCAGTTGAAAAAATAAAATAAAAAAGCAAGGACCAGAACTTCAAATAGATTGACAGGGTGTTAACGATTAATTGAAAATATGAACAATTTCCTGAGTCACCTAAACCTTGTGACGAGCGTGGTATTTCACATATTTCAGTATCTGATTACCAAGACAAAAGGTGATCTGTACATAAATTTAGCTCACCGGTATTGGAACTCGATAGCAAGTTGTGAGCCAACCTGGAGAACGGCGTTATAACTCTTATGGGTCAGCTTAACGTAGGTACTGGTCATCATTGCGATGTCTGCTATCGAGACCTGCAGAATGAGCAAATCAAGAAGTTTCCTCATGAAAAAAGAAACATACAAACGAGAAAACAAAACCTAGTAGAATTAGAACCAGCATAGATGAAGGCTCACACTTTCAAAGGAGCGTTTTCGTAAGAGATGATTTCGAACGCTTTCAGTATGGTTAAATGAATATGCCCGATGTGTATTAGTTTACTGTAATGTCACGATCTCACTAATCTGGAGGAATTAAATTATGCCAGGTCATCATGATCAACTAACTAAAAGGAAATCTGATATTACATACACTCCCCAAATGTTAAAAGGCTTTAGTAATAGTTACTCTTACATGCATAATTTGTGAAGAGGAGAGTTCTAAAGTATAAGTGCAGGTATTGATCATATATATACTTTGCTCTAAACTGAATATGATTTTTGGCCTTATATGGAACTGCTGGAAGTGATCAAAATCTACTCTTTTTTTTATTTTTTATTTTTTTTAATAAACTACAAAACTGAGGATATGCTGTTTACCTGCTTAAAATTATCTGTTCAGTTATTAGACTTTAGTTCATTACTGTCCCCGACTGGAAGTGAGAGATATCCAAGTCGAGTTACAGGTCACTGATAACCGTGCCTCAGACTGGTAGGAATGCTTGTAAAACCACAGGTCATAGTTGACCTAAGTAGGAACTACTGAGGCTTTCTGTCGAACTGCATATCATGATGCAACTTAGGCAGAACCACTATATAATTTTTATGGGTCTGCAGATAATGACCATACCTCAAATGTACCAATGTCTTTATCAAAGGTAATTTCAAGTGTCCAGCCGGTGATGTCTTCTGTGATGTATATGTCAACGTTTCCACTCC
>NC_134787.1:42262943-42267943 GCF_046742065.1 Oratosquilla oratoria
GGTCGGTGATTAGAGATAGTTAAAGAAAATGGAGAAAAAGTGGGAGATAAACCAGTTGTTGTATGTTGGCGATACTGCGCTTGTAGCAGGATCAAAGGAGGGATTAAGAAAGTTGATAACAGAGTTTGGGAAGGTGTGTAAAAGAAGGAAGTTGAAGATAAACGTGGGGAAATGTAAGGTAATGAGATGTACAAGGGGGTAAAATGGCAGCAAACTCAAAGTAAGTATTTCTCGCCGTCTTCTCCTTTTCCGCATGAGGAGACGGAGAGGAGGGGCTGCCGACCTAATGAAGTGGCCTTACTATGGATGTGCTGTGTCTTGCGACACTGCTTCTGACCCAGGGCAGTGGGCAAAATGCAGGGATGACCCGTCATCCAGGAGCCAAGATAAGAGAGGGAAGGGGGTGGATGGGAATGGAGTATGTGGGGGATGGAATGGGCGGTAGTTGTTTTTATGGCTTTGATTTTAGGCTACCTCCCATGTAAGGGGGAAAAAGCCTTTGGTGTATGTATGAATATGGATATATATATATATATATGTATATATATATATATATTTATTTATATATTACATACATATATATATATATATATACATATATATAGACACACACACACACACACACACACACACACACACACATATATATATATATATATATATATATATATCTATCTATATATATATATATCTATATATCTATACTGTATATCTATCTATCTATCTATATATATATATGTATATATACATATATGTGCATGTGTGTGTGTGTGTGTGTGTGTGTGTGTGTGTGTGTGTGTGTGTGTGTGTGTGTGTGTGTGTGTGTGTGTGTGTGTGTGTGTGTGTGTGTGTGTGTGTGTGTGATAGTGTGTGTGTGTGTGTGTGTGTGTGTGTGTACACGTATTACTTCTTAGAGTGCTTTGTGGAACGAATTAGTGGCCATAGTCAGAATGGGACAACGGATTGATTGATCACATAATCTTTATTATGTTTGTTGCTGGACGATCGTATTGAGGCTGGGGAAATGTTTTCATAGACAGTATTGTGTCAGGTCCTTTTGTTTTATTTTATGAGGATATAGTTCAAATTTTTCTTTTTTTTTAACTTCCGTTCCCGTTAGAAATAATCAACTTACCATTGCAGAGTTCTTTGTCTTTAAACTTCATCGAAATAATGGACGGGAAATAGGAATACATATCGAAACTGTAATTGTAGAAAGTTTAAAAATTAGACAGAGTAGACAGTAATGTACAAAATAATCAATGCTACATTGTTAGAAGTTTACTATATCTAACTGGAAAAATATATATAAGAAATCATATCTAAGGAGTTATAAATTTTAAAGTGAAGTAATGTGAACATATTTCGCAAAGTTTACTCATTACTCAATAGCATAAAGTGAACACATTTACAAACTGAAAGATAAAACTAATACGAATGGAGAGTTCGATGTTTATGACTATGACCAGAGCTTCAAATAGATTGACATGATTTTTGCAATTAACTGAGGAAACAAAGAATTTCTTGAGTCACCTAAGCCTTCTGACGAGCATGGTTTTTTTGCATACATCCAAAGAAACACCATGTATCTGATTGCCGAGACAATAGATGGTTTGCAAATAACAAATATTCAGCTCACCGGTAGAGGAACTCTACACTAAGTCTTGAGCCAGCCTGGAGAACGGCGTTATAGCTCTTCGGTGTCAGTTTAACATAGGAATCGGAAGAACTTGCGATGTCTGCTACCCAAACCTGTAGATTGAGCAAAAACATAAGTTTCATTATGAAAAGGAAGGAACACAACATATGTGAGAACAGTAGTGTAGTATGAGTGACAAAACAGAGTCTGGGTAATATAAATGATGGCTCTTGCTTTCGATAGAGTGGTTCATAATCAATTATTTCAGACTATTTTAATATGACTCTATGTGTATACTCTATGCGTGTTGCCTTATTGTTGCAATCTAACTAATTTGGAAGAGTTATTATTACATAAGGTTATCATGAACAACTATTGATTAAAAGGAAATATGATATTTGCACGAACCAGATGTTAAGAGGATTTGCTAATAGTTAATCTAGTCTAAGTACAGGTGATCTTACTTTTTTCTATGAACTTTATATCTTAGTTGAAGTTATCTAGAACTGCTGGATCTATCAAACAGTAGAGCACTGCTGGCCTTACCTGGAAGTGGTCCAAATCTACTAAATTTCTGATTGAACTGCAAAACTGGGGATCACCGTTTACCTTACCAAAAATTATCCGTTCAATTGTCAGATTTCAGCTCATTACTGACTCCGGCTGGAAGCGATAGATCTTCATGTCAAGCTCCTAGGGCATCGGTGAGTCCGCCTTAGTTTAATCAGAATGTTTGTAAAAGCACAGGTTATAGCTGACCTAAGTAGGACCTACTGAATCTCTCTGCCGAGCTTCCTATCATCATGCAACTCAAGAAGAACTGCTAAAGCTATAGGAACCGTAAGTCAACAGTTACCATACCTCAAATGTACCAATGTCATTATCAAAGGTAATTTCAAGTGTCCAGTCCGTGATGTCTTCTGCGATGTATATATCAACGCTCCCACTCCACCCTTCTGCCCATATGCTTTTGGTAGTCAAAACCGAAGAGCATACACTTGAAAGAGTCACGGATTGGGCCGTGGTGGTAGATGCCACGACTGAGGTTGTCGGCGACTGCATGGTGGTGTCTGTAGGTGGGATAACTCTTTAAGTTCGGTAGCACTGTTGACAGATATTGTTTTGATTATTGACAAACAAGTTATTCAGTCGTGTGAGGTGGGGCGGTTGGCAGATATTTTTATTATTGACAAACAATTTATTTAGGTGAAGTGGAGTGGTACCCTCTCATTGTGAAAGTGGAAACCATCTTCATTAATCTCTCAACCTGGCAACGTTTAGTTATCCACGTGATTCCACGAATATTGCCATAAACCTTTGGCATCTGTCTGAACTCTGCATATTCCATAACGTAGTCAAAATCTACGAATGAGAGGCTGATTTTGTATCATGTTCGCTAATTGGTGGGTAGGAAATAAAAATAAAATATTTCTATATAGACAAATTTTAGTGACCCTATATTCAAATAAGAGCAAGTACTTAAAATCGTTAATATAATTGACCACGTACTGTAGTAATGAAGCGTGTGGTATGTAAGTAACGAATTTTGTGTAATTTTCATATTATCGATCAATCAGCCAAATGGATCTAGAATAGATTATTTATATTTTTCACTTATTTTATAGTAAGGGGATCGAAAGATTGTACAAGTGAGTCTCCCGACTCTATTTTAACAATTCACAATTGACTTTTCCACACACAACCTAAAACACAACATCAAATTTTTCACCCATGCGTAAGACCTAACAAATATAGCCTAACTCTGTATCTACAAAATATTAATCAACAGCACACAAATCTTTTTTAACAAGCTGAAACTATGGTTAAGACAAAATATAATATCTGCTTAGCCTCCGAAGTTATCAATGATACTGCTTGCCCTTGAGTGCCATGGATCAAAGACCCACCCACACAATCATGCACGCAAACAACACAACATACGCTCTATAAAGAATTTGTGGGAAAACCCAGTTTCGGCTATGGCATTCCTTGGGGAGACGGGACTGCTCGGACAGACAGTCTAGGGAACGACAACAACAGTCAAATCAAATCATCAAAATCTCCCACTGGATAAAAGTCTTGAAATTCTGGGTCTCACTTTTGATACTTGACCTTCAGCACACATATTAAACATGTATTTGTGAAAAACAAGAAATTGAACATGTAGGAACAATGGTAAGTATGGACCCCAGAGGTAAGCACTAATCATTGTTCACACATAACTTATAAGAACTATATAGCATTGAGCACCACATGAGAATAAAAGGCACACATTTTTACACAAGAACCCTTAAGTCCTCCCACCCTCACAGAGCCCACTGGAATCATAAAAAAAGCACTCTCAAAGCATACTCTTCAAACATTTACAATGACCTGCGCATAGCACCCCACAAAGCATCCAACTACAACAAGTATTCCACGATAGGCCTCCAGTTTCTATGCTTCATTCGGCTCCCCTAGACAACTGGCGAACTCCGAAAACAAGTAAGAACTTCACTGGCACGACTGCGTTCAGGTAACCACCCCATATTGAAACAGTTGCAACAAAGAACGAGCCTTTCAACAGAATCGAACTTTGTTAGATAAAACCGATCTCGAGGCGCATTCTGCGTTACTTGAGCAAACTATGAGCACCAGGGGCTTGCTGGGCCTATATCCTGGCTCTTCAGAAACGTTGATTAGTCCTTTCCTGCTGTTTATTGTCCCCATTTGGTTACAGGGAATCTCCTACCAGTCCCCGGACAAGTATGCAGGTTAGAATAAGCCGCGACACTTCTTCAAAGTTACACAGTTCCTTGTTTATGTGGAGTAGGCCCATGAACTGTCGCGGTTAGATAAAACCACCACAAAAAAAGGGCACATGACACCTCCCTCTACACTGCTCGACTCTCACCCCATCCAGGCAACAACATAAAATCTCTTGGTCGAGTGACCTGAAGGCCGAGTTGGTGGTCGAGACTTCGGAACTCGTGCAAGACATCTAGGGCAACAGATTGACTTACCATATAGCTTTCATTATGGCTGTTGCCGGGTGATCATATAGAGATTCCGGAAATATTCTCGTAAATACTGTTGAGCTCACCCTATTCTTTATGAAGATATCGTACGCGTAATATATAAACTTTCGCTCACTTTAAAAAAGAAAGAAAGAAAAAATAAACTCACCCTCATTATCGCAGAGTTCTCGTCCATTAAACGTCACCGAAATGATGGCCGGGACATTACAGTCCATCTGGAAACTGTAAATATAGACGATTTGAATATTAAACAAAGTGGAATCGAACTCGAGGCGAGTGGCAGTTATCGGCATCCTTCTGTGTGAAGGGAGGTCTAAATTAATGAGTCACAACGATATACAAAA
>NC_134787.1:42272943-42277943 GCF_046742065.1 Oratosquilla oratoria
TCCAGTAGACCACAAAATCCCCTGAATTTTCTTAAAGACATTCAGTTCCTTTTTTGAACTTTTCTGACTCAAGAACGTAGTGAAAAATCCGCGAATGAAAAACTAATTTCATATTGTGTCAGCTAATTGGGTCGGTCACAGGAACCGACCTAAGAGAAGCTCATGCCGGAAAATGTTAGTAAACTTGTATTCATATCTGAATAGATATATCTAAGGCAGAGGTGGGGAACTGTGTTATTTTGTGTGTCACGCTTCTCGAATGGTTGAAATAATGCGTGTTTGTTCCGTAGATTTTATTATTATTATTATTATCATTATTATTATTATTATTATTATTATTATTATTATTATTATTATTATTATTATTATTATTATTATTATTATTATTATTATTATTATTATTATTATGATGAACCTAAGGCCTTCCGGGCCATCAAGTGCGGCCTTCTGCGGCCTTTGATATACATATTATTTTTTTTTTTTAAAAGACCTTGAATATTTTTTAAGTCTGAAATCATTATACACCTGAAACTTATAATATACACCACACACATAGACGAAAGCAAAGTCAACCGTGTTCAGCGATGTCACTCCCAGATATTGGAACGATTTTTATACACATGTATATTTCTAAGATTAAAAAGATATTTTTAAACTGAATTTTTAGGGAGGGGGGTGGAAAACTTACACCGTCCCCTAAAAAGGGATAAAATAATTGAAAAAAAAAAAAAAATTCAGTACGGCCTCTATGTCGGACGATGAATTGTAAGGTGGCCTTCATGCACAAAAAAGGTTCCCCACCCCTGATCTAAGGTCATTACTAAGGGAAGATATATAGATATATCTATGGTCATTACTAAGGAAAGCTCGCTGGCTGAGCGGGTTAAGGCGTCGTTACTTGCGGCAAAGGTCGAGAGGATGGCGGTTCGAATCCTGCCACCGGCGAAGTTGAACTAAGGGCATGGTTCATTAAAGTCCACGCTACAAAGTCCTCTGTAAGGGGCACCGTCCTAGCCTTCCGATGGGAGGAGTTTGTGACGTTAAACCATATCAAATTACTAAGGTTGATCGGACGTTGAAGAGGTGATGAATGTGGCATACGAGTAATAAAACTTATGTAATTATCAAGCCAAGTAAGATAACCCATATTGTCCAAATATCAGCTAACACGATACAGAACCAGGTCTTCATTCACGGATTTTCATTATATCCTTGATAAGCAGAAGATAAATACAAAATATCTCTCGGAGTTTTCAGCGGATTTTATGGTCTCGATCTTTATCAGATGGGATTTCGAACATGAACATTACGAATGTTTGTCCTTAATAAACGGAACAAATTCTCAGCATAACGGGACGCCAATCCGATGAAAAATCAATCTCCTGTGTTGTGAGAAAATACTCTATCCTCTGAGTCAGTCTGTTTCAAGATTTCTGACGGAATAATTTGGGTTTCTTGGGTTAACGATAAAAAAAAAAAAAAAAAAATGGAAACATCATAATTTCTTAAAAGGCTTTAGTAGGAAGAAGTCATACATGATTTTCACCTATCTTATGTAAACCAAAATTCGATGTCTATAAATCGTAAGTACGGAATACTCGTACACTTGGATAGAGATTATAAGTAAGAAGGAGACACTTACTATCGGAGTTCTTTACAGACCTCCTAAGCTTAGTATAGAACATAATGAACTCCTGTTTCAACAAATTCGCAGGGCGTCCCAGTACAAAACTGTTGTGATGATGGGAGGTTTTAGATATAGAAATATTGACGGGTTAATTCAGTAGGAGATCAGGAATCGCAATTTTTCTTAGATGTGATACAAGACAATTTCTTAAAACAATTGATTACCGATCCTACGAGGGGAAGAATAATCTGGATTTACTCTTAACAAACAATGACGATTTGATATTAAGAAAAAAAAAAAAAAAAAAAAAACGAACAGGTGGATAATAGACTAGGTTCTAGTGGCCATCAATAAATAGTATTTAGCATTAAATGAGGAGAACTGAATAGTACAAATAGCATTCTAGTACCTGACCTCAGAACAGGCAATTCTGAAAAGATGAGAAAAAACTTACGGCAGTTTGGAACCGGTCCAATTAGTGATAAAACTGTCTTAGGTCATGGCATTGAGGTCAGTATCGTGCTCAGCCCGAGGTCATTATGAGAACAGGGGTTCTAGGTCATGTCATGAGGAAGGCAGGAAACCTTCAAGTAAGATCACATACGAGGCCCGCCCGGAGGTCATTAATACGGGGTCAGGGGCCTGAACCTAGGTCATGTCAAGGGGTAGGGACTGCGGATTCCCTACAGAAGTGACCTGGGGTATCGGATTGATCTTATATTTTTCACTGAGACTGTTGCCAGGCAATCATTATGGGAATCTTTTTGTAGACATTGTTAAGCTTACTTTTATGTGGATGAGGATATTGTACGCATGAAATGTGTCCAATTTCATTCATGTTTTAGAAAAAAAATAACTCACCTTTCTCAGGGCAGAGTTCTCGACCATTGAACTTCACCGAAATGATGGTTGGGAAATAAAAATCTTCCTGATAACTGTAATCATGAAAGGTTTGAATATTAGACATAGTTTACTTGTACTCGAGGAAAGTTACAATTATTGGTAGCCGTCGGATTCAAACTATATTTCACATGGTGCAAAGGGAGGTCAGAACCAACAGGCCACAGTAGTCCACAAAAGGCCCTATGAAGAGAAATTCATTATTCGGGATCAATGACGGGTACCTGCAGCGGTCCTGCAAGACAGGCGACAGAGAAAAATCATCTCCCTGCAGTCCATTTTCGAAATCTGGCAACCTCCGCATCTCGAGCGTAGCCCCTGTGGACAACTACTTCCCTGTTCCCACTACGTAAAAACAGTCCCACACTAATAAAAATATCATAAAGAAGGAGACTGCAAGAGACCATGTGGCCTACATTAGGCAGTTCCATGTCCATTACCACACGTCATCCCCCATCCATAAAGTTGTCTAACCGTTTCTTAAAACAACTGAGAGTTTCAGCGCTCACTACAAAGCATTCCAAAATATCTTCCCAGACATGTCAATAAGATGGACCGAGGATCATTGCTGTGGGCAACAATTATTATTGTTAGATTCAGTATTCCTAGCTTAAAAAAAGAATATATGTAATATTTTAATATTGTTATGAATTCTAAACTTGATGTAAAAAATATCACTGCTCACTCAGTGGCATTAAATAGATGTATACTCATTTCGGAGTACAATAATAAAGAAAGTGTTATGAGGGTAAAACTGTGACCAGAATCCAAACCGATTAATTTTTTTTTTTTTTTATGATCGAACGCGAATGAGAAAAAACAGACAGACAGACAGACGGGTGGAGAGAGAGAGAGAGAGAGAGAGAGAGAGAGAGAGAGAGAGAGAGAGAGAGAGAGAGAGAGAGAGAGAGAGAGAGAGAGAGAGAGAGAGAGAGAGAGAGAGAGAGAGAGAGAGAGAGAGAGAGAGAGAGAGAAAGAGAGAGAAAAGAGAGAGAAAGAGAGAGAGAGAGAGAGAGAGAGAGAGAGAGAGAGAGAGAGAGAGAGAGAGAGAGAGAGAGAGAGAGAGAGAGAGAGAGAGGGGGGGGGAAGAGGGACAGGGGAGGAGCCAGTCATCTAAACTTTATGACGAGCATGATTTTTCCACATATTTCTGTATTTCAATGCCGAAATAAATTATGATTTGTACAGCATGACTATTAAGCTCACCGGTAGAGGAACTCAATGGGAAATTGAGAGCCAGCATCGAGATGGGTGTTATAATCCATGGGAATCAGTCTCACATACAACCGGGAAAAGACTTCTATCTCTGCCATGGAGATCTGCGGAAGTATTAAAACAAGAAAGTTCCTAAAAAAAAAAAAAAAAAAAAAAAAAAAACCTGTGGTGGTATATGAACAAGAAAGCAAAATCTAATTAACTTATAATCAAACTTAGGGAAGACTCTTGCTTTCTATGGGTCGGTTCTGAAGATAATTTGACATATTTTTGTATGATAGCATGTCTGTTTTTATTTGTACTATTTTTTCCATTCATTCGTCAAATTTGATATTCGATACTTATTATTTTACTGTACTTTAGCAACTTCAGCAGTCTTTGAGAACTATAATGATAAGATCGATATGACAGTGGATGCGCTTACTCACTAATAATTACTCTTTCATACATAATTACACTCAAGAATTCTGCTGAAGCCGCATATTATCATACAGTTCAATGAAAACGGCTAAATTTCTTTATGGAACTGCAAATAATTGGGTATCATACCTCGAATGTACCGATCTCATTATCAAAGGCTAGTTCAAGTGTCCAGTCACTGATGTCTTCTGTGATGGAGATGTCGACTGTCCCATCCCAACCTCCTTCCCATTCGTTAGACATGGTTAACACAGAAGAACAGTCTCTTGAAACACTCTCGGGTTGGGTCGCGGTGGTGTATATCGTGGTGGGGGAGGTCGTTCTGACAGAAGTCGTGCTCGAAGAGGTTGTGAGCGTTGTGGACAGGGTCGTCGGTAACTCTGTGGTGGTTTCTGTATGTGAGGGATAATCCCTTCAGTTCGGTAGCATTATCAATGAAAATAGTTCTAGAAAGAAACAAACATGATATCGAGTGTCGAAGATCAAAAGTATTGGGTACTGTTATCTGTTTAAGGTAACTACCAAAACCCTTCATGAGATTAAGGCGTGTGCATCCATCATACCAAGAACTTACAGTCTTTGTATAAATAAAAAATAAAGTAGGACTTTAATTAGCCTTATTAGTCTTCCTGACAAGGTCCAGCGTTGATACGGGGTTTCGACCCCTATCAGATGAGTTTACGAACCTGAGCAGCCCAAAATTTCTTATCCTTGATAACGTAAACAAAGTACTAAAATAATCAAATTTCTATATTGTGGGTAAGAGGTCTACCCCCTGGTTTAGCCTCCTTCGTATATAATTTATGATTGTATATAGTCTCAATCTGGGTTTCCTGAG
>NC_134787.1:42282943-42290443 GCF_046742065.1 Oratosquilla oratoria
TTACACTGATAGTGACCCCTCCCATTAAATACCAGAATTTCAAACCATTATTCATACCTATCTTGAATCCTTGAAGTAAGTTCTGATGAAGACTGGAAATGAAAAACTCTGAAATTTGTGAAATATCGCCAATGCTACCTCGTCTTCGGGAAGATTCGTAAAAATAATGTCACTTGCCACAACACTCCCTTGACTACCATCCCACACACTGTCCTTGCTCACGTATACTTAGTCTTGTCTTTCACCTTAAACACTGTTTGCTATCCACATTTTTCTTTCCATACGCTTATCCATCATCTTTCTGCTATAGATTCTTCCTGTCACCATATACATACCTATTGCTCCATCTATTGACTCATCTCATATTTAAGCTTTAAGATTTTCCAATATCATTACATTCACATTTCTCCCAAAACGCCCTGCACACTCTTTTAAAGCAATACTAAACACTTCCCTCTCCTCCACGTATTTTTTCACTTTCAGGACCATATCTACTACCAAATGCCTATGTCTCCTATCCCAACCTATCACTCATATTATTTTTATGACAAGTTACTCTACAATGCACTTATCTATTTTATCACTTACCTGTAGTGCCACTCCTTGCCTCTTGTCACTCTTGCAACATTACCCTCCACGTTCCTAAACTCCAACTTCTCTTTTCCTTTCATTTTCATTTCACTTAACGGTAATACATCCATTTTTATTAGCACAAACACACTACCAATATATTTTTTCTCATCTATACCACGTCTATGTATATCAACTGGCCCAGTAACTAGGGTTCTTCTTGGTATCCTCCTGCTAGATCTTCTTTTGCCTTAACATTTCATACGTGAAAAATGCAGAGTGAAGTTCTACCCATCACTCCGTCCCATTTAGCTATCTTCTACGACAAGTATAGAACGTGTTGGTGGTATTCTTCTCTAACCACAGGGATGGACACACACACACACACACACACACACACACACACACACACACACACACACACACACACACACACACACACACACACACACACACACACACACACACAAACACACACACACATACACAAATGAAGACCTACACTTACAACGTAGGAACCCTTTCAGAAGACAGGCTGGAGAGTTTAAAGGAAGAACTAGACAACATCAAGTGGGACTAAACTAGTCCGAAGAACGGAAGAAAAGCTGATACAGTTACAAGATAGTCACCACCTGTTCTATTATAGAAGTAAGGAAAAAGAGAGTTAGTCAATAGGATTCTTGATAAACTGTGAGGTTACTGGTAACGTAGTCAAGTTCAGTAGTTTATCAGACAGGGTAGCTTGGACTGTCATTAAGCTGTGTAAAAGGTACACCCTAAAAATAGTTTCAGGTTTATGCACCAACTTGACAGAGCTCAGATGCTGAAATTGAGTTCTTCTATGATGATTTAACTCAGATAATGGATCAAGAAAAAAGAAAGTACACGTTGGTAATAGACGACTTTAATGCTAAAGTGGGGAAGAAGATGGAAGATGAGCCATGCATTGGGAAGTCTGGAGTTGGTGGAAGAAATGACAGAGGCGAGTTGCTGGTCAATTTTGCAGGGAACTACAACATGAAAATGATGAACACTTTCTTCCAAGTGTGTGTAGGTCGTAAATGGACCTGGGAAATTTGAAGTGAAACAACAAAGAATGTACATTTCATGTTAGGAGATGGGAGTAGGAGCGTTAACATTGTTACGGTCATAAATAAAGTCAGCATAGGTAGTAACCATAGGATGGTAGGTTGCACAGCTAATTCAATTTCAGAGCCGAGAGAAATAAACTAGTTTTGAAAAAGAAAATAAGCCTTGCAAAGGTTAAGGATAATGGTAAAAACATTCAATTAGAAATTAAAAATAGATTCGAAGCTCTAAGAACTAACGAAGACACCGTCGAAAATATGAATTTGTAATTAGTGAATATCATTAGGGAATTGGCAGAAAGAGTAGAAAGTACAAAAAGTAATAGATAAAACAAATACTCCAAAGCTACAAATGACCACACCATTAAGAAAACTTTAATTATGAACATCCCGCCTAACAGCATCGGTGTTGTTTATAAAATTCCATGCCAATACTGTCACAAAATTTATAATGGACAAACTGGGAAAAACTTGCAAACAAGGATTTTCCAATATAAATGTAGTGCGAGATCTGCCAAGGAAAATAATGCATTATTTCAACACAAAGCATTATACAACCATCATATTTATTGCTCCAAGGCATCAATTTTAGCCAAAGGAAAGAACCTACATGAAAGAGATGTAATATAATCTTTGATCAAAATATAAATTTAAGCTATGGACATTTTAAATATGATAGATTGGTAACCCAATCTGTGACCAAGATGTTTCCGCCAGATTGAACCATTTGTGTTGGTCAAGTCGATGGAGGTAAGGTCACCCCTCCGCATTGTATTGTCTCCCCCCTCCCTTCCTGCGGTTGCTACGTGAAACTTATATTTAAACATAACCCTGTATCTCTTTCATTTAGTCTGAAGATGTAATATACGAAAGTACTTACTGTCTACAAGTTTCCCTTCTCCTGTGGTTATTTCGCATTTTCGTATTACGATGATGTGATTCCTTGCACACACACACACACACACACACACACACACACACACACACACACACACACACACACACACACACACACACACACATACACGTATATATATATATATATATATATATAATATAGGTTCATGAGATTTCTGTGCTTCAGTGTAGAAACACAGTGTTAAGACGATGTTTAAAATATTGAAGTTGGAACTACCTCTCTATAATTCCAATAACTCATGTACAGCCTATGGCATCTGTCAATCTTATCAAATTACTGGATAGATACCGTTAACTGATAGCCTAGAGAGAGTACAGACTCGTATTTCCATATATATATATATATATATATATGTGTATGCATGAGAAATCACATAAACTCGTGATTCTAAATATGCGGAAAAACCACCAAGGAAAAAGAAAAAACTGATGACCAAGCGCTTTCGTCTATTCAGACATCCTCAGGGTACATAGAAAAGAAAAAGTACACAAGAATATATACAAAGAGTATGAGGTCAGGGAAGGAACCAGGAGAGGTTGCGAGGATCTAATGTCAACCTGACCCGTTCGCGGCAGCGGACGTTTGGGCTACTACTTTTTTCACAATAAAATTGTCTAACTTATACATACCATGACTTAAATTTAAGTTATTGACAAATGTATCTTTGATCAGACTGGATTCTATTATATTTCTCGTCAAATATGACTTATCTTTAACAATTTCTTTAGCACCCTCCCAATTTATACAATGATTAAAATCCCTTAGGTGAATAAATAAGGCATTAGACATTTGCCCACTCTTGACGCTATACTGATGTCTAATGCCTTATTTATTCACCTAAGGGATTTTAATCATTGTATAAATTGGGAGGGTGCTAAAGAAATTGTTAAAGATAAGTCATATTTGACGAGAAATATAATAGAATCCAGTCTGATCAAAGATACATTTGTCAATAACTTAAATTTAAGTCATGGTATGTATAAGTTAGACAATTTTATTGTGAAAAAAGTAGTAGCCCAAACGTCCGCTGCCGCGAACGGGTCAGGTTGACATTAGATCCTCGCAACCTCTCCTGGTTCCTTCCCTGACCTCATACTCTTTGTATATATTCTTGTGTACTTTTTCTTTTCTATGTACCCTGAGGATGTCTGAATAGACGAAAGCGCTTGGTCATCAGTTTTTCTTTTTCCTTGGTGGTTTTTCCGCATATATATATATATATATATATATATATATATATATATATATATATATATATATATATATATATATATATAGTGTTAAACACGACAGGAAAGACATTAGTATTTTCTTTTGTAAGATCTGCTGATTCATTTGTGATCAAGTGTGCCAAAAGACAAATAAACATAACACGCATCGAATAGAACAAAACACTTGAGGGGGCATACCTGATTCTCCAAATCAATGAATGATCTTGGGGACAGCCGAAGTGCTAAAGTCCGTAAACAGGAGGGAGAGGTTTTATACTTGACGACTTGCTCAACAGAAGCAGAGCCCCAAACTGACGCTGTTATCGTTCGCTCGGAAGGAATTCGTCACAGGTGCTCCAAGTCAGGTGAAGACGAAACTTGCACGTCCATCAGTCGACCCCAACTACATTTCTCTACAGAAAGCTGTCGTGTTCTGTCTTAACATGACACAAGTGTTGTGGATCTGAGTCATGGTCTCACTAAGTGTTGTTAGCAGTCCTCACACTACCCACACAAAGGCCAATGAATAAAAGAACTCATCTCTATCGTGATATGATTATTTGTGGTATTTGGTGGCTGATAAACAGGTCTTACATTCCGAGGAACAATACCTCCCCAAACAGATGAAGTCGTGGAAATGGAAAAAGGGGGAATGGATAGCAGAAGATTGATGTGTTCATCAAGCTCATTATCCTTTCCTCAGAGGAGACAAGTCCTCAATCATAAGAAATCTGCTCGGCTCTTGTCCGTAAGGACGTCACTGAAATCCCTGAAATACTGATTACCAAAACTTTATCTAGTTAATACCTCCATACGGTTATAATCACTTTTTTTTTTTTTTTTTTTTTTCATCCGACCTAGATATGGATCAAAAGGTCTCCTGTCGGCATGATCCGCCGTTGTAATCCTTTGTAAACAGCTTAGAAATGTATTCCAGCAAGGCAATACATGCGAAGGCCAAAAATCCCTTATTGTGAACTAGAAAATCTGTTCTCATAGAAACATAGTAGATAGCTGATAAAATGCAAATTTTAGCTTTTCATGGTAAAAATCTGCATGTACATATTAGGTTAGAATAAGAAATAACAATTAGATTATTTGATTTTCAGTTCAAAATTAAAGAAATGGGGAGGAAGAAGTATCACAACTTAGATTCAAACTCCAATTTTTTTTTTAGAATAGATACTTATGTTTCTAAAATGTCCGATTTCAGTAAAGCTCAGTTCATAGGACTACGTCAGGAGCTTCAGCTTACAGATTGGGAGACTAAATTATGCAAAAGGCCTGTAGATCAGAAGTGGGAAATATTTTAAAATACGCTCATTGAGATAATTCATACCGTTTAAGGACAGACGTCCCCCAAATCAGGCTCGCCCAAAGTGGCTCGACAAATAAACTGAAAAAAGTATTGCTAAAAAGAGGCAGATTTATAAGAAATATAAGTGCTTGGGTGCATCAAATGACTACGAAAGTTATGTATCAATACAGAGAGATTTAAAAAAGACAACAAAAAATGAAAACGACAATACGAAATGAATATCGCTGATAAATCCAAAGAGAATCCCAAGGAGTTCTATAGTTACATTAGAGATAAAAAGGCTATTAGGAATCACATTGGTCCACTATTATCTACTGACGGTTAACTTCAATATTCAATTGAAAGAATGTGTGATATTTTAAACAACTATTTTAGCCCAGTATTCGTAAACAAATCACCTCAAGGTGAACTCCAAACTGAAACCTGTAAAAAGTTTATGGTGGACTTACTACGGTAAATATAACAAAAGAAAAAAAAGAAAAGGTGTATAGAAAAACTCAAAGTTAATAAAACACCAGGGCCTGACTGTTGGCACCCAATAATCTTAAAGGAAATGAAAAATGAGATTGTTGTTCCATTAAAAACTATTTTAAAGAAATCCATCATATCCGGAGATGTTCCAAGAGAATAGAAGCTAACTAAGGTTACTCCAATATTCAAAAAAGGTGACAAAAAGAAACCAAATAACTACAGGCCTATAAGCTTGACTTCAATCGTTGGAAAAATGATGGAAACTATTATCAGAGATGCTATCGAACATCATTTAAAAAGTAACTGATAAATGATAGCCAACAAGGTTTCAGACGGAAACTAGCTTACTCGAATTCTACAACACAGTCATCTCAAATTATGACAAAAGAAACAATATAGATTTGATATATCTAGACTTTGCAAAAGCTTTTGATACCGTCCCCCACGAAAGACTTCACACGGAATAAGTGGTAACCTATTAAGTTGGACTAGTAACTGGTTGAATGATCGAAAACAGAGAGTTTTTTCTAAATAGCAAAACTTCTAGATGGAATAATGTTTCGAGTGCAGTTCCTTAAGTTTCCGTTCTTGGGCCAGTTCTATTCGTAGTATATATAAATGATATAGACCATGGACTAAAATCTACTGTTTCCAAATTTGCTGATGTTACAAAAATGTGCAGAATGGCAAATGATCACTTAAACCAATTAGATATTAAAGAAGATTTAGATAAATTACACTGTACAACAAATTTCAGGATTAAGAAAAAAACATAGTTCTCATGTGCGTTTTATTATGAAGTTCAGTGTGCTGAATTCAAATTTGATAACAAAAATTTCATGCCACGTCACAATTTTTTGTAAATCGCTGTTTTAATAATTATGCAATTAATAGAGATTTCCAAGGTTCCATAAATGTATTTTGCTCCCAAAGTCAGATTAAATGTCTTCATTGTATTTATTTAATTAATATATAATGAATCGGCATGTTTGTTAGCTTTATATGATGTATTAACCTACAATCTATTATTTACTTCTTCTTTTATAAGACGTCTCAGGCGTGTCACGCTTCAGGTTCCAACAGAAGTCAGCCAGCATAACAGGGCTCCATTTTCCCTTGTATCTGTTTTCCATTGACGCTATATCTTGATGGAACCTCTCTCCATGTTCATCACTCACATCTGCTGCATTCTCTGGGAAGAAGGACAGATGAGAATGAAGAAAGTGTATCTTCAGTGACATATTGCATCCGAGATCTTGGTAGCATTTGATTAGCCTCTCCACTTTACGCTCTCGCTGGGACTCTTGGTGCTTTCCCAGAAGCCCTTTGCATACATCTTTGAATGCATGCCAGGCCGCTAGCTCAGGTTCATTCATTGTCGCCTCAAAGTCCTCATCATTTATAAGCTTGCGAATCTGAGGGCCTACAAATATACCCTCTTTAATCTTGGCATCACTAATTTTAGGGAAGATCCCTTTGAGATACTGGAAACATGGCTTGTTATGTTGCAGTGCTTTGGTAAATTGCTTCATTAGGCCTAGTTTTATATGCAGTGGTGGCAAAATGATTTTCTCCTTCTTAACTAGTGGCTCATGAATTACATTATGGCATCCAAGCGTCATAGATTCCCGAGATGGCCATTCTGAGTGTATATAATGTTCTGATCTGGCCCTACTGTCCCACTTGCAAAGAAAGCACATAAATTTGGTGTATCCAGTTTGTAGCCCATTAAGTATGGCTACTACTTTCAAGTCTGCACAAATTAACCACTCATGCTCTTTGTAACTTATGCGGTCTAGAATAAAAGCAAGGTTCTCATATGTCTCTCTTAAAATGACTGAGTAAGCAACTGGAACTGAAGGCATGGTGTTCCCAATGTGCAACAGAACTGCTTTTATGCTGTAAAGGGATCCATCTATGAAT
>NC_134787.1:42302943-42307943 GCF_046742065.1 Oratosquilla oratoria
TATATGTTTTTGTATATATGTATATATATATATGTATATATATATATGTATATATATGTATGTATATATATGTATGTATATATATACATTTATATATATATATATCTATATATATATATACATAAACTTATATATATATATATATATATATATATATATATATATATATATATACATATATAAATATAACTATTTTCGAGTCAGTGGCCCCTAAGGACTAAAGATATGCGACCTTGAGTCTAACTCTATATATGTATAGGAAATAACTGAGAAATAAGATAAAGACCATTCTGGCGTTGGTCCGAAGGAAATCGGACAAAGCTTGAGGAAGTTGCGGCCAAAACACGACTTTCACATTTTCCGATGACCTTGACCTCATTATCCCCAAAACTTACTAAGGTCATACAGGGGTCAATGGCCCCGGCCGTTTGATCTTAAGGGTGTTAACAAAGAAAAATAAAAAAAAAAAAAAACTCGGCCAGAAACAATACCTACACCTCCGGACTTCATCCTCGGTAAGGTGAGGTTGAAGTTCGTAATAGTTAACCTTTTAAGTACTGAGTGCCACTTACGTTTTTATTCTTCCCGCCGTCTGGCTACTTCATTCAGCCACGTGCGACCCCTTGGGTGGCGAAGGAGGAGAGGAAGTATACAAAATAGGCAGAGCTGTGCATCGATCCCCGGCTGATAGTCGGATGGCCAATCCAGAGGCGTCGACAGCAGACCCTATGCAGTCGGAATCCTAAGTAGGAAGAGTTGTAAGTAGGCATGAAGGTTGGAAGGGAAGCGGGGAGGAGGAGGGTGTGGGGGGTGCAAGTGACAATAATGATTATTTAGGTTGGTGCCCTCAACCATTCATATGCAAATAAAAACATCTACATACTAGCAGCACCTTCTGGGCACGCCCCTTTCTATTGCATGCCGCCCGTTCCGAACCTCATGTTCCCTCCCGCCCGCCCTCCTTCATTCACTCACTCACTCACTCACTCACACACTCACTCACTCACTCACTCTCTTGTTCCCTCCCTCCTTCCTTCATTCATTTGTTCTCTCTTTTTTCCTCGAAAACTCTTTCTGGTTCACCAATTTGTACAACTTTTCTTTTTTCTCTTCTTCAACTCTTTCATTCCTACATGCTCTCCTTTTCTCTCTCTCCTTCCCTTCTCTCTCTCTCACTCTCTCTGTCTCTACCACCTCTCTCTCTCGCTCGCTCGCTCTTTTCCTCTTCATTTTCCTCTCTCTATTCATTTTCCTCTACTATCATTTCCTCCCCTGTTCCCTCCCTCTCCTCTTTGCTAGATTGAATTTACATATACTTTCCTCTCTTCCTCTTCTATTTCTTCCTTCACTCTTTCCTCGCTCTCTTCCTTTCTACCTTTACCACTTGCTCTTCTCTCATTCTATCTTCTTGTCTTCTATTTCTCTCTCTCACTCTCTTCCTCGTTCCCGTTTCTCCATCGAGAACAGTGATGGTTACCAACTAGTAATGGTCCTAAAAAGGAGGACGTCAGAGAGAATCATCTCCCTACCGCCACCCATCTTCAATTCCCATCAACACCCTCATATCCAGCTACAGGTGCAATCCCGGAGGGCTGGAACTTAGTCCCTAGACTGGGCCCAAGATCTCATTCTATTTATCAACCGGTGACTGATCCCTTTCTCTTACTACCCTAAGTTGTCATAGAAACAGTCTGGTAATTGATAATACGACGCAAACAATAGTCTAAAGTCTCTTCCCAGAGAGATCTATGAGATGGTCTATGGACCGTTGGCAGCCGGTGTGGGGATGCGGGTTTATAGTCAGTGAACTCAGGGCAACAGATCTTATAATCATTTCCTCCTACTAACCTCCCTCTAAACCTTCACTGCCCTAATCCTTAACACTTTCCGTACCGGGTGATATATGTATGGCTATATATACATATATATATATATATATATATATATATATATATATATATATGTATATATACATATATATATAAATATATATATGTATATATATATATATGTTTGTGTGTGTGTGTGTGTATGTGTGTGTGCGTGTGTATATTATATATATATATACATATATACAAGGGGTGAAAGTGGCAGTAGACTGGAAGTGAACATTAAGGGAGAGCGACTGGAGGAAGTGGATAGTTTTAGATACTTGGGTGCAAGTGTAGCAGGAAAAGGTGGAGTGAAGGTGGAGGTAGAATGTAGATTGAGAGAAGCGAGTAAATGCCTTGGTGGTTTAAAGAGTGTAATGAGGAATAAACATTTGGGAATGGATGCGAAGAGGAGACTGTATGAAGGAGTGATTATGCCAACAGCACTGTATGGGGCAGAAACGTGGAACATAAGAGAAGAAGAGAGAAGGAGTTTGAATGTGTTTGAGATGAGGTGTCTGAGAAGTATGGTGGGGGTTACTAGGCTGGATAGAGTGAGAAATGAGGAGGTGAGGAGGAGAACAGGGGTGAAAAAGGATTTGGGAGATAGGGTTGATGAAAGAATATTAGGATGGTTTGGACACATGGAAAGAATGAGTGAAGAAAGACTAGTAAAAGATGTATGGAAGGCAGATGTGGAGGGAGTGAACATGAGGGGACGTCCTAGGATGAGGTGGATGGATGGGGTGAAGGGGGCTTTGGGGAAGAGGGGAATGTCTGTTGAGGAAGGAAGGGAGAGGACGGAAGACAGAGGTGAGTGGAGAATGGTTGTATATGGATGATGTTGTGACTGCATGAGGAGGAATGGGCGGGGGGTGGGGGGTGGGGTAGTATGTGTGAGTAAATTTTGACGCAGCCCGAAGGGATTTCTCCCCGTCCTCGCCTTATATGCAAAGGGGGACGGAGAGGGGGGGTCGCCGATTAAATGAAGCGGCCTTGCTGTGGATGTACTGTCTTGCGACACTGCTTCTGACCCAGGGCGGTGGGCAGGGTGCAGGGATGACCCGTCATCCAGGAGGTGCTCAGATGAGAGGGAGGGTGGGAGGGGTGTGGAGTGTATTTAGGGATGAAATGGGTGGGAGTGTTTTTATGCCTTTCCCTTTTTGGCTACCTCCCTTGGAAGGGGGAAAAAGCCTTGGTATATGTATGTATGTATGTATATATATATATATACATACATACATACATATATATACCAAGGCTTTTTCCCCTTCCAAGGGAAGGTAGCCCAAAAAGGGAAAGGCATAAAAACACTCCCACCCATTTCATCCCTAAATACACTCCACACCCCTCCCACCCTTCCTCTCATCTGAGCACCTCCTGGATGACGGGTCATCCCTGCACCCTGCCCACCGCCCTGGGTCAGAAGCAGTGTCGCAAGACACAGCACATCCACAGCAAGGCCGCTTCATTTAATCGGCGACCCCCCCTCTCCGTCCCCCTTTGCATATAAGGCGAGGACGGGGAGAAATCCCTTTGGGCTGCGTCAAAATTTACTCACACATACTACCCCACCCCCACCCCCCCGCCCATTCCTCCTCATGCAGTCACAACATCATCCATATACAACCATTCTCCACTCACCTCCGTCTTCCGTCCTCTCCCTTCCTTCCTCAACAGACATTCCCCTCTTCCCCAAAGCCCCCTTCACCCCATCCATCCACCTCATCCTAGGACGTCCCCTCATGTTCACTCCCTCCACATCTGCCTTCCATACATCTTTTACTAGTCTTTCTTCACTCATTCTTTCCATGTGTCCAAACCATCCTAATATTCTTTCATCAACCCTATCTCCCAAATCCTTTTTCACCCCTGTTCTCCTCCTCACCTCCTCATTTCTCACTCTATCCAGCCTAGTAACCCCCACCATACTTCTCAGACACCTCATCTCAAACACATTCAAACTCCTTCTCTCTTCTTCTCTTATGTTCCACGTTTCTGCCCCATACAGTGCTGTTGGCACAATCACTCCTTCATACAGTCTCCTTTTCGCATCCATTCCCAAATGTCTATTACTCATTACACTCTTTAAACCACCAAGGCATTTACTCGCTTCTCTCAATCTACATTCTACCTCCACCTTCACTCCACCTTTTCCTGCTACACTTGCACCCAAGTATCTAAAACTATCCACTTCCTCCAGTCGCTCTCCCTTAATGTTCACTTCCAGTCTACTGCCACTTTCACCCCTTGTACATCTCATCACCTTACTTTTACCCACATTTATCTTTAGCTTTCTTCTATCACATACTCTCCCAAACTCTGCCACCAGCTTCCTCAATCCCTCCTCTGACCCTGCCACAAGCGCAGTGTCGTCCGCAAAAAACAGCTGGCTCACCTCCCACTTTTCTCCATTTTCTTTAACCATCTCCAATCCCTGACTCACTATATATATATATATGATTTAATTCCCTTCATTAGCATGCCCTCTGTATCAAAGTCATATATTTACTTATTCTATTCTGACTGTTGTTAGATGGTTTTATTCAGGTGAGGGGGTAGACCTATTCACGAAGTAGAGAAAACTCTTTACTCAGTATGCGGGGGGGGGGGGGTTCTCATCCGAAAAAGAAATCGCCTAAATATAACCAGAAAATAATATCCAAAGATGGCACTGGACACTATCCATTGAGCGCAAGACTTAGCTTGTGCATTTGGTCCATTAGACGACTATGGAAAATAATTGAGAATGTTTTAGAATAATTTAGAACCACCGAGGATGAAGAACAGGGAGAGCGCCTGTCTCCCCATTCTGCCTTCAAGGAGTCTTCTAGATGATCTTGTCCTGAACTTCTTCTGAACTGAATAAAGCTGCCGTTGATTTCGTTATGAACAAGAACGTTTGGTATTACCTGCATCAAAATCGTCTGCTTTTGGCCAGAATGAATTTACATGGTTTCATTGAAGTCTGGTGTTTTATTTGAATTATATCTTCTTTATGTACATATACATTCATGTATGTGTATACACACACACACACACACACACACACACACACACACACACACACACACACACACACACACACACACACACACACACACACACATATATATATATGCATATATG
>NC_134787.1:42312943-42315443 GCF_046742065.1 Oratosquilla oratoria
AATAAAAATATCTTTTTTGAAAATCTTATATTCTGTGACTTAGCACCAGAAGGCATAGCTACAAGATTCAGAATATCATTCTCATATTCTGTCATTATATTCTCTCTCTCTCTCTCTCTCTCTCTCTCTCTCTCTCTCTCTCTCTCTCTCTCTCTCTCTCTCTCTCTCTCTCTCCCTCTTTTGTTTCTCCCACATCTTTTGCTTCCCTCCCTCTCCCGTTCTTCCCATCTCCCTCTCTTCCTCCTTCCCTTCTTCCCTGCCCCGTCCCGTCTCTCCTTCCCTCCTTCCCTCCCCTTCCTCCCTCCACACTGTATTGCATTATTATCAGCGTATCAATGTAAAACTTAGACTAGGCGTATTACTCATAAAAGTACTCTATTGTATTATTGTCAGTGTATCACTGCTATTTCAATAGACCTATTATTATTATTATTATTATTATTATTATTATTATTATTATTATTATTATTATTATTATTATTATTATTATTATTATTATTATTATATATATATATATATATATATATATATATATATATATATATATATATATATATATATATATATATATATATATATATATATTCTTTTTTACCCACGTTCCCTCCAGTCCTCCTTCCCACACGAAGAGAAGGAGATCCGAATGTTTGAACTGTCTTGGAGCCAGTGATATGTAAAATGCTGCGCGGTAATGAAGAGGATGACACTAATGGGAACAGCTGAAACCTGTAGGGAAGTTCCAAGTGGATCACATGTGGAACTAAGAAATCTATCGGTCAGAAGCACAAATTATCGCTCAGGCACTGGGTCATTTAATAATCAATGCAAAAATATGCAAATAAACAGACAAACAAATATACGAATAAATAAGTATATAAACGAGTAAATATATAAATACACAAATAGATACATACATAAGTATACAAATAAATTGATAAATTAATGAATTAAAGAATAAGTGAATAAATAAGAAATAGAAGATGGAAGTTGTTCGGGAGAGTTTAACAACGTCGAGACTGTACAAATTCAAACCAGGCTTAATGACCAATCATGAGTCGATAGCCTTAGAAAAAAAAAAAAAGGGAGAGTTTCTGAATTCCTCTTGAAAACACAATAAGAATAAAAGAAAATTCAAGAGACCATAAAGCCTACACTAGGCAGTTCCATGTCTATTATCATTCGTCTCTATAAAGTTATCTAGCCTTCTTTGAAATCAACCAGTTGTTTCAGTGCTGACTACTTAGTCTATTTCCATTCGTTAACAACTTTGTTGGTAAACCATTACTTGTCTATTTCTTTCTTTAACCTAAATTTGCCCAATTTAAATCTATTACTACGAGTCCTACACTGCTGTCATAATATGATGACCTTGCCTACATCACCCTTGTTAAATCCCTTGACCCACTTGAATACCTCTATTAAATCACCCCGCACTTTTCGTCTCTCAAGAGAGTGTAATTTAAGCCTGTCTTCGTAAAGTAAATTCCTAAGCACTTGTATCATTTTGGTCATTACTCTCAGTACTGACTCGAGTGAATTAATATCCATTACATAGGACGGAGACCAAAACTGTACCGTGTAGTCAAGACGAGTTTTACTATTGCCAGATAGTTTAATATTTACTTCTGATCTTTTGATTGCAGCCACCCTAGCGATAAATACTAATGCTCTGTTACCCTATTCGTATCATCAACCGTAAAGGGCCATTTACGCGGTCAAACAGTTTGACAAACCCGGTTTGTCAGACAAGTGTTTGAAGTGATGTTTGACCATGTGAATGGGGTATTTGGTCGTCAAACACGTTTGTCGAAGGTGTTTGACAACCAAATACCCTATTCACACGGTGAAACATCACTTCAAACACTTGTTTGACAAACCAGGTTTGTCAAACCGTTTGGCCGTCTACATGCCCCTGAAGTCATTTGACAGATACCTTCAATAAGGTGACCTAATTTGACGAATTACTTCTGGTTGATAAAGAGATTTCATGGACACTACCTTGAAATTTGTCCTCTTCAATCAGGACCTCCTCTGGGTCCGAGTTCGATCCCTCGGCAGTATTAAATAACATGTTTTCAGCCAGAACAAAATAGATGAAGTGAGTCACGGGGTTGAAAGGTCAAATTTATATACTGGACGAAATATTGTTTAGTTGAGTGGGAAAGTTCTTATGTCTTCTATTATTCCCTTCCTACTACCTCGTTCCTCCTCCCCTCCTCCTCCTCCTCTTCTTTTCCCTCTTCCCATCTCTTCCTTCCTTTCTTTTATTCCCCCCCCCTCTCTCTCTCTCTCCCCCTCTCTCTCTCTCTATCTATCTATCTTTTTCCCACTGCATGCGTGTGCGTGTATGTATGTGTGCGCGCGTGTGTATGTATGTATATTTGTATATATGTATGTATGTATGTATGTATGTATGTATGTATGTATGTATGTATGTATGTATGTGTACGTGTGTGGGTGGGTGTGCGTGTGTGCGTGTGTGCGCGTGTACATGTGTACC
>NC_134787.1:42329307-42331807 GCF_046742065.1 Oratosquilla oratoria
CGAAATTCCACCGAATCACCCGCAACCCCGTCGAAACTTTGAAGAGAAAAGTCAACCAAGTTCTAGATACCGTAAACGCAGTTACAGACAAAACCCACATCCGCAAGCTCACTGGGGACTTCGACCTAGGATATGTATATGGAAATGTTAAGACACACAAAGCAGGTAACCCACTACGACCCATCATCAGCCAGATTCCCACCCCGACGTACCGGATATCAAAATATTTAAACGAAATCCTAACACCCTACACCCCTTCCACATATAGCCTTTTGTCTTCTAGAGACTTCTTATATATCCTGAAAGGAACGCCATCCCCCAAGGGGAGTAATATCGCCTCGTTAGACGCCGAATCCTTATATACGAACATAAATGTTGATAGAACAATCAAATTTATCATCCAGAGAGTCTACCACAATGACAACACCCCCACCTTAGACACTCCTGAACACGCCCAACGCTCTCTTCTCCAACTGTGCACTAAAGAAGTGCCTTTTAGAAGCCCAAGAGGACATATGTATGTACAAACAGACGGCGTAGCAATGGGATCCCCTCTTGGAGTCCTATTTGCTAATTTCTTTATGGGAACAATAGAAGAAAGTATCCTGTCTGAGAAGAAACCTAATATCTACTGCAGATATATAGACGACATCTTCGTCAGGTTCAATACTGCTGACGAACTAGAAGACCTCCGCCAGAGACTCATGGAAGAATCAGATCTCACCTTCACCATCGAAAATAGCATAAATGGCTCCCTTCCTTTCCTAGATGTACAAGTCTCCCACTCTGACACTGGATACAAAACCAGTGGCTACGTCAAATCAACAAACAATGGACGGTGCCTAAATGGGCAAAGTGAGTGCCCCGTAAGATATAAAAAGTCCACAATTAATGCGTACGTCAGGAGGGCACTCACCCACTGTTCAGACTGGACGTCTGCTCACCACGAACTCGAACGGACCTTCCAAGTTCTGGTAAACAACGGTTTCCCTAATTACCTTGTAGAGAAAGCCATCAAGGATGAAGTTGACCGATGGTACCTTGGACATAACCCCCAAACCGACGCCCCAAACAAGACACCCATAAAACTATTCTACAAAAGCCACATGACATCAGCACATAAAACTGAAGAAAGAATTATGAAGAATATCATGAGCCGCAACGTAAAACCGATACCCGAGGACAAATATCTCAGTTTTATTATCTTTTACCAGTCTAAGAAGTCTTCTAACCTTTTATTAAGAAATAACCCCTTCCCTTCCTCCAGAGGAGAAAAACTCACGTACATGCATACATGTCAACACAAGAGCTGTGGAACTCGTACTTCATATGTAGGAACGACGACTACTCGCCTCTCCAGACGCCTCACTTGCCACCTACAAGCAGGATCCATAAAAAATCACTACCTATACGAACATGGAATCCCCCCGACGAGAGAACTTCTGGTTAAAGGCACAATAATCTTGGACCAGAATGATGATGTCCATCGCCTTTCACTACTGGAAGCCCTTTATATAAAAGATTTATCACCCTCAATAAACATCCAGAGTGGTGATCTCCTGACCCTTCCCTCTAGTAGGGACATTTCGCCATTCCCCCGATAAGGCTCCCCACGGAGCGCCATGTATCTAAATGTTCAGCAATATTGTATAGACCTTTCCCAATGTTAGTTTTTTGCATTTATAACCATGTATCAAAACCATTGTATTCAGTTGAAAATGTAACAAGAGTTACGAAACATACTGCTAGTAGATAATAGAATAGACTTTATTCGTCTCCATGCCCTACACTTTCGGAGAACTCCTGTATTCCTTAAGTAAGGATGAAAAAGGCCTCTTTCGAAGAATTGAAAGTCTTCAGAAAAAGATCATCAACGCTGAGATTTCCGTCGCATTTAACACTACATGTATTAGAGAAAGATTGCTGCCGAAATACGCAAAGTATGCGTATATATATATATATATATATATATATATATATATATATATATGTATGTGTGTGTGTGTGTGTGTGTGTGTGTGTGTGTGTGTGTGTGTGTGTGTGTTTATATATAAGGATGCTCGCTGGCTGAGCGGGTTAGGGCGTTATGGATCCTAAAGTCTCGTGTCCACATGCTCTTTACGAATGTCACTCACTAGGTGACAAATGTACATATTTTTCCACACATGTCAATTTCCACATCATTATTTCTCAATTTGGTGAGATGTCGCCGAACGATTTTATTAAACCGCAGACGTGCATTCTTAACATGACTAATGATGGGTACCAGGTAGTGGTGGTGGGCTTGCGAAGTGGACGTCGAAGAGAAGCATCTTGGTATCGTTTGTCTTTGAGACCCTTCAAGACTCTTCGAGGGTTCAGCAAGTGGTCTCCGGAGCGAGATCAAGATTTCTTCGACTTCGAGTGTCTTCCTTCCAAGTCTTCACCTTTGAAAACGTGACAACTTGCGGCTGCCCTTGTACTTTTCCTTTTTGCAGGTAACACAGAAACAGACCCAAAC
>NC_134787.1:42336807-42344307 GCF_046742065.1 Oratosquilla oratoria
GAAAAAAATAAATTGGATAAAAAAATATAAAATAAAATTAAATATCTTAGAATGAAATAGAATAAAACGAAATGAAATAAAACTTAATGAAATTAGATAAAATGAAATAGAATGAAATGAAATAGAATAGAATAGAATTGAAAGAAATAAAACAAAAAAAAATAAAACAAAATAAAATAGAATAAAATAAAATGAAATATATTAGAATGAAATAGAATAAAACGAAATGAAATAAAACTTAATGAAATTAGATAAAATGAAATAGAATGAAATGAAATAGAATAGAATAGAATTGAAAGAAAGAAATCAAAATAAAATAAAATGAAACAGAACAAAATAAAATAAAATAAAACAAATTGAAATAAAAGAAAACATAATGAAATAAGATGAAATAAAATAGAATGAAGTGAAATAGAATAGAATAGAATGAAAGATAAAATAAAATAAAATAAAATAAAATAAAATAAAATAAAATAGAATAAAATAAACAAAACAAAACAAAACAAAACAAAACAAAACAAAACAAAACAAAACAAAACAAAAAACAAAGAAAAAATAAAAACAAAACAAATAATAATAAAATGAAAAAAAAAATCAAAATAGGTGAAAACAAAATAGAAAATAATGACAAAAGAATACACGTAATGGACACACACCTGAAGTCCACTCCTCTATTCCACCCACATACCAAAACTGCCCCGAAGACGATGAGAGGCGCTCCAAGTCTCCATCTCAGCCTTTACGTTTGATTCATAATTAAGCGAGGTCAGGCTACTGGCGCTTACCTGCGGCCGGAGCCTCCCAGCTCGAGGAATATTTCACACTCGGGATCGGTGGCCGTGGCTTAGTGAATATTCATAGTGACTGGTGAATATGTAAAGATACTTGTCTCGAGTTTTGTACACGGATAGATGATCTCTTGTGTGAAGAATCGAGAACTACTTATCATCCTAAAGCTTTTGACTGGCACAGGGATGCCACGTTCCTGAATAAAATCGTCCGGAGGTTGACCAGAATAAAGCTACGGATATCCTCTGGCCTTCTCAGATGAATAAAATCGCCCGGCGGCAGTCATAACGAAGTGTGTATGGCGGGGGACACAAAAATGTGATCTAAGAATCTAAACATGTAATAATTTTTTTTTTCTCTGAAAATTAATTAGACTCTCTCTCTCTCTCTCTCTCTCTCTCTCTCTCTCTCTCTCTCTCTCTCTCTCTCTCTCTCTCTCTCTCTCTCTCTCTCTCTCTCTCTCTCTCTCTCTCTCTCTCTCTCTCTCTCTCTCTCTCTCTCTCTCTCTCTCTCTCTCTCACTCTTTTTTTCTCGTCCTCTTTATATCTTTCTTTATGTTTTTCTCTCTGTTTGTAGCTTTCTCTATATCTCTATCTCTCGGTTTCTTTCTCATTTTCTCTTTACCTCTTTACTCTCCCTCCCCCTTTTTCCCTCCTTCGCTTTCTTTCTTCCCCTTCCTCTTTATTTGTATGTAAGAGTTAAGATGAGGAGAAGAGAAAGGAAAAGAGAGGAGGTGGAGGAAAAGAGAAGGGAAAAGAGAGGAGGTGGAGGAGAAGAGAAGGGAAAAGAGAGGAGGTGGAAGAGAAGAGAAGGGAAAAGAGAGGAGGTGGAGGAGAAGAGAAGGGAAAAGAGAGGAGGTGGAAGAGAAGAGAAGGGAAAAGAGAGGAGGTGAAAGAGAAGAAAAGGGAAAAGAGAGGAGATGGAGGAGAAGAGAGGGGAAAAGAGAGGAGGTGGAAGAGAAGAGAAGGGAAAAGAGAGGAGGTGGAAGACAAGAAAAGGGAAAAGAGAGGAACTGGAGGAGAAGAGAAGGGAAAAGAGAGGAGGTGGAGGAGAAGAGAAGGGAAAAGAGAGGAGGTGGAGGAGAAGAGAAGGGAAAAGAGAGGAGGTGGAGGAGAAGAGAAGGGAAAAGAGAGGAGGTGGAGGAGAAGAGAAGGGAAAAGAGAGGATGTGGAGGAGAAGAGAAGGGAAAAGAGAGGAGGTGGAGGAGAAGAGGAATTCATTTGACGGATGATTATAGAATCGATTGATCGATATATTGATTGATTGAGTGAGTGAGTAAGTGAGTTTGTGAGTTTGTGAGTGGATGAGTGAGTAAGTGATTTTGTGAGTGAGTCTGTGAGTGGATGAGTGAGTGGGTGAGTTTGTGAGAGAGTTTGTGAGTGAGTTTGTGAGTGGATGAGTGAGTAAGTGATTTTGTGAGTGAGTTTATGAGTGGATGAGTGAGTGGGTGAGTTTGTGAGAGAGTTTGTGAGTGAGTTTGTGAATGGATGAGTGAGTGGGTAAGTGAGTTTGTGAGTGGATGAATGAGTGAGTAAGTGAGCTTGTGAGTGAGTTTGTGAGTGGATGAGTGAGTGAGTGAGTGAGTTTGTGAGTGGATGAGTGAGTGGGTGAGTTTGTGGGTGAGTTTGTGGGTGAGTTTGTGGGTGAGTTTGTGGGTGAGTTTGTGGGTGAGTGTGTGGGTGAGTCTGTGGGTGAGTCTGTGGGTGAGTCTGTGGGTGAGTTTGTGAATGGATGAGTAAGTGATTTTGTGAGTGAGTCTGTGAGTGGATGAGTGAGTGGGTGAGTTTGTGAGAGAGTTTGTGAGTGAGTTTGTGAGTGGATGAGTGAGTAAGTGATTTTGTGAGTGAGTTTGTGAGTGGATGAGTGAGTGGGTGAGTTTGTGAGAGAGTTTGTGTGTGAGTTTGTGAGTGGATGAGTGAGTGGGTGAGTTTGTGAGTGGATGAATGAGTGAGTAAGTGAGTTTGTGAGTGGATGAGTGAGTGAGTGAGTGAGTTTGTGAGTGGATGAGTGAGTGGGTAAGTGAGTTTGTGAGTGAATGAACGAAAGAGTAAGTGAACTTGTGAGTGTGTTTGTGAGTGGATGAGTGAGTTTGTGAGTGGATGAGTGAGTGGGTGAGTGAGTGAGTAATATAAGTAATGTAAATGGGTGAGTTAAGGTATGAGGGGGCATAAGGGGGAAAGGGAAGGGAAGTGATGGGAAGGAGTGGGTGTAGGGAGGGAGGGAGGGAGGGAGGGAGGGAGATGGAGGAAGTGTGTGTGTGTGTGTGTGTGTGTGTGTGTGTGTGTGTGTGTGTGTGTGTGTGTGTGTGTGTGTGTGTGTGTGTGTGTGTGTGTGTGTGTGTGTGTGTGTGTGTGTGTGTGTGTGTGTGTGTGTGTGTGTGTGTGTGTGTGTGTGTGTGTGTGTGTGTGTGCGTGTGCGTGTGTGTGTGGCCTGGGACCTAACATGGGGGCATAATTTTCCAATGAAGGGCTACAAATAAAGCCTGTGATGAATAAAACAAGCCTCTCAGAGGGCTTCGTCCTATTTCGAGAAAAAAAACAACTGTCACGACCTCAAGTTATGCATTGCTCAGATTCTTCAATTCGGCGACGCACCTCATGATCTTTATTCTGTTTAATGTCAGATGATTTTATTAATGCATCTAGGGTAACGGTCCCTTTTCTGAACAAGGTCGCGTTCGACCGTGACCCTCTTGAATATGAAGTCTATGTAATGGTATTGAAGGGATTAAATTTGTTTTACTTTTCAGACTCAAAGATTCTCCTGAAGCTGAATAAACTCATCTGACGTTAACCAGAATAAAATAATTAAAACCATTAAACCATTAAACCAACTACTTGACTACAGAGAGTTAACAAAAGGTTTAGTTACGTGAAATTTTACCTTGTACCCCTAATTACCAACGAGTTTGTTGTCCCAGAGTCCTAGACACTACATTTTTATTTTGATTAATTTGTTCTAATAACGCCGGACAACTTTTATCAGTTGAGGGATCAACTTGAAGCAAAATGGGGTTTTTGAGCGATGATGGCTTCCCCCCCCCTTTTTATTGCATTTTTTTTCACCCAAAGTTGAATAACATTGGATGGCGACAGACAGAATAAAGACAAACAAAATTACGAAATTGTGTTGGAGTGAATAAATGAAATGGAAATGCTCTAAGGTGCAGAGGAATTTACACCAAGAGGCACTTCGCTGCGACCACAGCCATCACCTTTGCCCTTAGTGTTCGGTATTTCTAATACAAGTAAATAAATACAAGTAAATAAATACAATGAAATAAATACAAGTAATGAAATAATAATAATAAAAATCATAATAAAATATAGATACAAGTAATATAAGTAAATAAATACAAGTAAATAAGATTTCTCTGAAATAAATACCGTTGTCATTCCAATTGTCGATCTGAGTTTGCAGATTAGTACAACTGGTAGTGATTTTCCTCTTCAAGATTTTTTTTTATAACTTTGGTTGTCCTCTTCAATAGTTTTCACTGTACTTATTTGGGAGTGATTGTCCTCCATATTTTGAACTTAAGTTCCTTGGTAGTGATTGCCCTCTTTAAGTATTTGGACTTTGATCCGGACCTTAGTCTATTGACAGTGATTAAGTTCTTGAGGAGTTTGGCCTTAAATTCCATGGTAGTGGACTTTAGTACCTTGGCAGTAAATGTCCATCTCAACCCACTGACATATCTTATTTATTTTTCTTCTTGTTTAACACTGGAATATGTGATCAAGTTCAGTCAATAGATCCATGGTAAGGAACACTATATTGACTGTTACCACCTTGTTCAAGGTACGCCAGGCGATTTTATTCAACCGTGTCTAGCGCCTTCTGCAAAGAAAACGGTGGGGAAAAGTCATTAGATTCCATTTTTCAATTTGATAAAAATTTATGTATGTATACATATTTTTCTACATGATACGCCATGATACACTCTGGACAATTACCTGTGACAATGGTCACGACCTGATTGGTTCCCATGTCATCACCAGATTATATGGACCAATCAAATAGTTCTACGAGAGATGAAAACAAAACTATTTGACCAAAAACCAAAGTTAAGCGGAGTATCTGTCCGTTTATTCTGGCTAAAGCAAGTCTATCTTAATCACATACGTGTGACCTTACATGTGTGTGTGTGTGTGTGTGTGTGTGCGTGTGTGTGTGTGTGTGTGTGTTTGTATATGCGTGCGTATGTTCATGTGTCTGTGTTTGCTTGCATATGTGTATATGTGTGTTAATGTATGTATGTATGTATGTATGTATGTATGTATGTATGTATGTATGTATGTATGTATGTATGTATGTATGTATGTATGTGTGTGTGTGTGTGTGTGTGTGTGTGTGTGTGTGTGTGTGTGTGTGTGTGTGTGTGTGTATGTGTGTGTGTGTGTGTGTGTGTGTGTGTGTGTGTGTGTGTGTGTGTGTGTGTGTAAGTGTGTGTATGTATGTGTTTGTATGTGTGCGTGTGTGTGTGTTTGTGTGTATATATGTATGCGCTCATGTGTGTTTGTATGTGTGCGTATGTGTGTGCATATGTACATACAGCACATGTGCTTGTGTGTGTAATCATATTTGCATGGCATGCCTTTATATTTGTATACATGTGTGTCTGTGTACACCTGTGTGCGTATCTTTATCATGTGTGTCTATGTACACCTTTGTGCATATTCCAGATCTTATTAGTTTTTTCCTTTAATAACTCGTTTCTGCTCTAGAGGTCTCATTCGTCACCAAAGGGTTGCGTTCATCAACTTCTCAAACTCAAAATTTCTCTCAAAGTTCAGCGCCGAAGTCGCCGCAAAAGGTCATTAGTGGTTACAGCTTAACGGGAGTTTTTGCTTCAAGTTAATGACAATCACATGTGTTATGGAAAGGCGAACTGGGATGATTTGGTTGCTTGAAAATGTGGGGTAGAGATTTTGAATACATATATACATACATAAAGACGCACACACACACACACACACACACACACACACACACACACACACACACACACACACACACACACACACACACACACACACACACACACACACACACACACACACACACACACACGCACGCACACACACACACACACACACACACACACACACACAGACACACACACACACATACACACACACACACACACACACACACACACACACACACACACACACACACACACACACACACACGCACGCGCGCGCGTGCGATGAAGTAAATTAGTAAAAGAACGAAAGAAAGAGAAGATTATATTGACAGAGGGCTAGAAAAAAAAAATGGTAGAATAATGAAGAAGTTCGTAAGACAGCCATAAGAAACTAGTAAAAGAAATTTTATCAAATAAAGTTCAATGAAATTAAATGACATAGCGTATGATAAATTATATAGGATAACATCAAAATGTTACATAATATAATAGAATATTATAATCTAGAATATAATACTCTAGAATACAATAGAATAGAGTAATACAGAATAAAAAAAAATAAACTAAAATGAAAAAATAGAATAAAAATATAACAAAATAAATTCAAATAAGATGAAATAAGAACAAATTAAATGAAACAAAACAAAAATAAATGAAAATAACAAGGGCGAAAAAGAAGAGAGGTCAAATGAGGTATAAGACAAAACAGACCCTGTTCCTTCTCTCTTCATCTCCCTCAAAAGAAAAGAAAAGAAAAAAATAAATAGAATAAAATAAAATAGAATAGAATAAGATGAATAAATAAATAGATAAATGAATAAGAAAAAATAATGAATAAATAAATAGATAAATGAAAATAAAATAAAATAAAATAAAATAGAATAAATAAAAATGAAATGAAATGAAATGAAATGAACTAAACTAAACTAAACTAGACTAGACTAAACTAAACTAAACTAAACTAAACTAAACTAAACTAAACTAAGCTAAACTAAGTTAAACTAAACTAAACTAAACTAAGCTAAACTAAAAAAAAATAATAATAAAAGTGAAGAAAAAAAAAATAAAATAAAATACCCACAACAACCTCCAGCAAACTACCGGAGACGCCGCCAGCGATCGCCGTCACATCCGGGAACCCAGAGAGCCTAATGAAATGGTGAACGAGACAGAGCATCTGGTCTCCCAGATAGCCATTTATTACCTGGAGACAAAACCCTCAACTTATATTATACCGTCACACACTGGTAACGAAGAGGGTAATGGAGTAATTAAAACCCTAGTAATGAAGTAATCAAGACATGATTACCATACGACCCGGCTGCAGAGTGGTAGGTTGTTTTCCCTCGCCTTTTCGAGTAATTTTCCTCTCATTCATTCACTCACTCACTCACTCACTCACTCATTCCCGAAAACAAAATGATTATCTTTAAACGGTACCTTAAGTCAATCAACAGTTATCTAATTAGTGTGATATGGTTATAGTTACCCCAGAGAGGGTAGGATACACAGTGAAGGAAAATAAAAGAAAATAGCTCAGAAAAACCTATCTATTTGTCTGCCTGTCTGTCTATCTCTATTTCTATCTCTGTCTCTATTTTTTCTATTTGTTTATCTCTATATTTATCACTATCTCTCTTTATCTCTATCTCTATCTTCGTCTCTATCTCCATCTCTATTTCTCTATCTCACTCTCCTTCTCTATTTCCATCTCAATCTCTGTTAATATCTGCATTTTCATCTCTCTCTCCCTATCTCTCTCTTTCTTTTTATGTATTTAT
>NC_134787.1:42361807-42366807 GCF_046742065.1 Oratosquilla oratoria
CCCAAGTGACTATCGGCTTCCAGAAAGGTTTCGGAGCAGTCCGACTATATGAATGCCTTGTCAATACGCCAACAATGCAAACACCCACGTGATGGGGAGACGAAGTAATGGGGAATGGGGCACGGAGATGCACGCAGGGTGGGGACGATTTATGGTGGTGGGGGGGGGGGAAAGGAGAGGAAGAGGGAGACAAGGGGAGGAAGTGAGGAGAAAATGGGAAAGTTAGGAAAAAGGGGGAGAGGAGAAGGGGGAGGTAGGAGAGGAGGAGAAGAGAGCTGGAAAGAGAGAAAGTAGGGAGTGAAGTAGGGGAGGGAAGGGAGGACGTGGAAGAGAGGGGGGAAGTATAGGGAAGGAGGGGGAGAAAGTAAGTGAAGAGGAGGAATACTAGAATGAGGAGTTTGAGATTGTGGCCGAGCAGGGGAAGAGGAGACGTGGCGAGGGAAAGAAAGTGGATAAGAGAAGGGGAAAAGAAGAAGAGGGTAAGGGAGAACAGACGATGAGAGAGTGAAAATAAACGAGGAGAGGGAGAAAGTGGCTGCGTAAGGAAAGGAAAATTGTAAGGAGGATAAAGTAGATGAGATAAGGATTTGGGTAAGAAATAGGGGGATGTGTATAATTAGGAAAGAAAATTGGTCTAGGAGAACAAGTAAGAGAGAATAAGAAAAAATGAGTAAAGAAAGGAAGAAAGTGGACAAATATGGGGAAGAAGTAGGTGAGGAGGACAAGAATAAGGGTGAAGGGGAGAAAATGAGGGAGAAGAGGGAGAAAGTAGGCGTAGAGTGAGTGAATAGAACTGTAAAGAGATGAGATGGGCGGCTATAGTGTGGAGGAATGTGTGTGTGTGTGTGTATTTGTGTGTGTGTGTGTGTGTGTGTGTGTGTGTGTGTGTGTGTGTGTGTGTGTGTGTGTGTGTGTGTGTGTGTGTGTGTGTGTGTGTGTGTGTGTGTGTGTGTGTGTGTGTGTGTGTTTGTGTGTGTGTGTGTGTGTGTGTGTGTGAGAGTGAATATAATTGCGTATTTTTAACTTCCGTCTGATATTCATATATATATCTTTATCTAATCGTATTTAGGTCTCCATCAGGCAAAAATGATACCGACGAAGAAGGCTCCCTCCACAGGAAAGAAGCAACAATGCAGGTCTGGGAGGGACTTAATTACTTAAGACAAAACTCACCATCTTCACAATATCTTCTGACGTCACATCAACAAAGACAGCAACACAGACAGACAATGTTTTTATTTTACGTTTTTTTCCATTTGCACAGGAAAGTGTCTCCCGTCAATAGACCTTCTTGAAAGTCGTCTTGGGGAAGAAGGGAAAAAGTCCCCAGAAAGGATTATACGTTAATTAAGTCCTGGAATTGGTTGTGAAGTGATACGTAGGCTCCACGTGCACTCATCCTCTGTAAACAATGACTTGTTAATTAGGGTATATATCCTTGATAATTAGCGACAATGATTTTTTTCTGTTTGTTTTATTTCCCTTCGTACATTCTACGCGGAGCCCCTTCGGCGGGACTTTTGTTTCATTCTCCTTCATAGAGAGCTTCTGAAGGATGATGTCGAAGGGAGAAAACTCTAATAGATCTCCTGTCACCGATGGATTACGACGCAAAACAATAAGATCGATTTCAGGTTTTGTTGACGTTACTAAGGCTATAAAATCGTCTTAAAAAGGGACAGACAGACAGACAGACAGACAGACAGGCAGGCAGGCAGACAGACAGACAGGCAGGCAGACATACAGACAGACAGACAGACAGACAGACAGACAGACAGACAGACAGACAGACAGACAGACAGACAGACAGACGGACGGACGGACGGACAGACAGACAGACAGACAGACAGACAGACAGACAGACAGACAGACAGACAGACAGACAGACAGACAGACAGACAGACAGACAGACAGACAGACAGACAGACAGACAGACAGACACGGTGCCGTCGTTTCGACGCGAGTTACATTTTCTTTTTATACAAAAATTGTCTTCATTAATTTCCAGTCAATTGCATTTTTTGTTACCTTCCTATTTACATTATATCTGATATTTTTGTTTATTGTGACAACAGCTATTCACGTTTTCCTGACAAAGATGTACATGAAATTAACAATGCGGCTTCCATTGTCTTTTCTGTCATAGTTTACAGAATTTGTTCTGAACATCTACATACATATATACATACACATATACGAATATATATACACACATATATATATATATATACATATATATATACATATATATATATATATATACATATACATATATATATACATTTACATATACATATACATATACCTATAAATAGACATATACATATACATATACATATACATATACATATACATATATACATATACATATACATACACATATACATATACATATACATATACATATACATATACATATACATATACATATACATATATTCCTTTGTCTTGGCACAGCTTTGTTCGTGCATTTAACTCTACCCTTTCAACAAGTTGACGTGCTTTATGTATTTTCTTTAGGGAGAGAGAGAGAGAGAGAGAGAGAGAGAGAGAGAGAGAGAGAGAGAGAGAGAGAGAGAGAGAGAGAGAGAGAGAGAGAGAGAGAGAGAGAGAGAGAGAGAGAGAGAGAGAGAGAGAGAGAGAGAGAGAGAGAGAGAGAGAGAGAGAGAGAGAGAGAGAGAGAGAGAGAGAGAGAGAGAGAGAGAGAGAGAGAGAGAGAGAGAGAGAGAGAGAGAGAGAGAGAGAGAGAGAGAGAGAGAGAGAGAGAGAGAGAGAGAGAGAGAGAGAGAGAGAGAGAGAGAGAGAGAGAGAGAGAGAGAGAGAGAGAGAGAGAGAGAGAGAGAGAGAGAGAGAGAGAGAGAGAGAGAGAGAGAGAGAGAGAGAGAGAGAGAGAGAGAGAGAGAGAGAGAGAGAGAGAGAGAGAGAGAGAGAGAGAGAGAGAGACCGAACCCTCTTGTGAGTTGCGAGGGTGTTTGAGTGCTGGTATAACTTAATTCACAAGTGATGTCGCGGCACTGGTGGACCGGGAGGTTATCTGTGGCACCTCCCCTTCGTGGCACTCTTGCCCCGTGACCTCTTCAGGAAACTGCTGCAGCTCCGGTGGTGTCCACTTTCTGCCTCCCTATAAAAGTTCTGCCTGTCTGTTCCTCATATCAGAAACACTTCACCTCTGTGTCGCCCTCCAGAGACACTGCAGTTCCTTTCAGAAAAATCTGTGTCTCACTTCAAAGGCATTATGTCCTCTTTTACTGAAGCACTGTGACTCGCTCCAGAGGGACTGTGCAGCACGGAAATAGTAGCATCACTGTAATAGTAGTTATTGCAGTTTGTGATGACATCAGAAGTAAGACTATTAACATGCACGGTGTCTTTTTCTGACTATTTCTATCTGCCTGATTCTTTCTGTCTATTTGTCTGTCGATCTATCAATCTATTTGTATTTCTTCCTTGTACTCTTCCACTATCGTGCGTAGGAGCTTTGCCCACTACTAAAAACTCCTTCGGGACTCTTAAGGAAATCAAGCTTTATCTGCCATTCTGTAAACAACATAGAATGCGAGCGACTGCATATACATTGCAACGTGTTGCGCTAGTGTGGGGCGATGGTAAGATTGAAAAAAATAATTATTGGTTCCTGCCGCGTGATTCTAATCATCCTAAGACACTCTTCCTCTGTTAAAGACCAACTAACTAGATCTACTATATTAAAGATGAACATATGGAATTATTTCCAAAATTGTACAAAAACATAAAAAGGTTAAAACCTAGAATAGCTATGATAAATGATTTCCAACGTATAGTTCGAAAGTTTGGTGAGCTATTAAAGTAGTAGCCTCTGTCTGTCTGTCTGTTTGTTTATTTGTGCACGAACTAGAGTTTTGGAGATAGATCCCCATAACCATATATATTCTGATACCCTATCACTCCAGGTACTTGGATAACTATATCTAATTAAGAGAAATATTTGGGTTAGGGTTAAGGGTTAAAGTTAGGTGGGGTATGGTTAGGTTAGGGATTATTCACGAACTCCTAGGTTTTTGCAGCTAGACCCCTATAACCATATATATTCTGAAACCTTATAACCCAAGGTACTTGGATAACTATCTTTTATTTGTCTGTCTGTCTGTTTGTATGGTTATATTAGGGATTATTCACGAACTTCTAGGTTTTTGCAGATAAACCCCTATAACCATATGCATATTCTGAAACCTTATAACCCAAGGTACTTTGATAACTATCTTTAATTTGTCTGTCTGTCTGTTTGTTTGCTTGTTTGCTTGTTTGCTTGTTCACGAACTCCTATGGTTTTGGAGATAGACCCCCATAACCATATATATTCTGATACCCTATCACTCCAGGTACTTGGATAACTATATTTCATTGAAAAAATGGTTAGGGTTAAGGGTCAAAGTTAGGTGGGATATTGTTATGTTAGGGATTATTCACGAATTCCTAGGTTTTTGCAGATAGACCCCTATAACCATATATATTCTGAAACCTTATAACCCAAGGTACTTGGATAATTATCTTTCATTTGTATCTACTATAATAAAGTAGTAGCCTCTGTCTGTCTGTCTGTTTGTTCACGAACTCCCCCCAAAACCATATATATTCACCATAACCCAGGCTACTTGGATAGATATATTTATTTCCAAAGGGCGTCTGCCTCCTCAAATTGATTTTTACTCTTACTTTCTTAACATTTTATTTTTGTTACCTTTTCCATTGAGTTATATTGATGCGTGTAACTTTTCTACACAAATTCTATCAAAATTAAAATGATCTTCATTTGCTCGCAGCAACGCGCGGGTAATTTGGCTAGTAGATAAATAAATTAATACATAAGTAATTAAATGGATAAGTAAATAGATAAAAATAAATAAATAAATAAATAAATAAATAACCAAAAATGTAAGTAAATAAATGAATAGATAACAAATGAATGAATACATAGGTAAATGAATAAATAAGTAAATAAATATATAAACAAAAAGTAAGTA
>NC_134787.1:42389307-42416807 GCF_046742065.1 Oratosquilla oratoria
TGTATCAATTACCATAAAGTCATCTTTCTGCCACAAGTCTAGAACTTCTCTCTGGCATTCTTAATCCAATTAGATATCAAGATATAAATTTTTGGTTGGCACAAATAACTGAGAACAGATTCAAAGAACAATGAAGAACAAAGATTATATCCTAAAGTCTGTCAATAAAGAATTACAACATTACATTTCTTTCCATTGGCCTAAGAAACTTAGACTGAAACTATGCCTAAACAGAAATAAGGAAACAGAATGAACTACAACTCTTTTTCGCATGCCATAAGGCCTAGAGTTTGTTTCGGCTATTGTACATAATACTTTATTCTGTAGTAGCATGGAATCAGTGACTTACATCTCATGCTCTTTGTTTATGGGGAATGTACTTAACTATGATACATATGTATATCTACCTTTTTGTTATCTATCTATATATATCTACCTACTCATCTAACTATGTATCTGATTGGTCAATATGTTTGTTGAGACTCGCTTGCGTTATCGTTAAAACTAATATAAACTACAAAATAACACAGTCCGCAAATTGGTAGTTGGGGTCTGGCAAATATAACGGAAACATTGAGGAAAGGAAACAGGTTACTATAGAAAACGCGGGTGGTTGAGGTATTATCATTATCAAGGATTATACGAGTACGTGTTTCCTTATCCGGCGAGGCGTCAGCGTGTGATACTTTGTCCGTCAAATCAATTCGACGTGTGTATGAAACCTGACTTCGAATGTATAACGTGCCTTTTAATGAACCAGCTTGTCCATCTCTCTTGCCTGCTCTTTCCTTTTTATAACGTTTACCTCGCTGCCTTAGCATTCTTCAAATTAGCTTGAAATTAGGATTTATAGCAAAAGTAAATTTGGAATTTTTTTTTATTCTTCTTGATTCAGCACAAGATCCATTTTTATGGTTCCCCTTTCACTATTTCAACACTTGATAAGTATTAGTAAATATTGAAGATAGTTGTTTTTATTCAGATACAACTGTTTAGATAAACAGAAAAAGGAGATTATTCTTTTTTACTAATGGTTCATATTTTCATTTTCAATGATGCCAAAACGGGATGAATGTCAGAAAATACATGCGATTCTGCTTCCTACAACTACGACGAAGTCTTGCGCAAGTCTCTTCTTTTCTACGAGGCTCAGAGGTCTGGAGAACTGCCACAATCTCAACGTGTGAAATGGAGGAAAGACTCTGCCTTGAATGATGCCAAGGACGCAGATTCTGGCGAATGGATTGATTTAGAGGGAGGATATTATGATGGTATGCATTTTGATATCTACAGATTCATGATTATAATTCGCTAGTGCTTTTAGATGGTATACCTATCACTAAGTGGATTGACTATAGAAACACACACACACACACACACACACACACACACACACACACACACACACACACACACACACACACACACACACACACACACACACACACACACACACACACACACGCACGCACCCACCCACACACACACACACACACACACACACACACACACACACACACACACACACACACACACACACACACACACACACACACACACACACACACACACACACACACACACACACACACACACACACACACACACACACACACACACACACACACACACACACACACACACACACACACACACACACACCCCAAGGGGGATAGTGATAACACCATCTTTATGATATTTTGTGTAACAGCTGGTGATTATGTGAAGTTTGGATTCCCGATGGCCGCTGCAACTACCGTATTGGCATGGGGAGCCATCGAGAACAAAAGGAGCTACAAAGATGCAGGTGAGTTTGGCAGTGTTCTTAAAGTATCATAATTTATTTACTTATCTTTTATGATTTTAAGCCTTGCTCCTTAATTCTTCTCTTTTCTTTTTAGGCGAATGGAAGCATATGAAAGAAGCCGTCAAGTGGGCCACTGACTATTTCATCAAGGCGCATGTGTCAGACTTCGTCTTCTACGGGCAGGTGGGCAACGGAGAGTTGGACCATGCCTATTGGGGAAGACCGGAGGACATGACGATGAAGCGTCCTGCCTACAAGATCACCAAAGACAAACCCGGATCAGATCTGGCGGGAGAGACGGCAGCCGCCCTGGCTGCAGCTTCCATCCTCTTCAGGGACTCAGACCCCACCTACGCCGACGATTGTCTCCAGCACGCCAAGAAACTGTACGAGTTTGCTGATACCTACAGAGGAAAGTACTCTGATTCGATCACCGACGCCAAGGAGTACTATAAGAGCTGGGGTGGCTACGAAGACGAACTGGCGTGGTCAGCTGTTTGGCTCTATAGAGCCACCAAAGAGGATTTTTATCTAAAGGAAGCAGCTGGTCATTATGAAGAGGGCATTCCTTACGAGTTCTCTTGGGACCAGAAAGCCCCAGGCGTCCAAGTGCTCCTCGCCCAGTTAACGAATGAAACGAAATACAAAAAAGCTATCACGAGCTTCTGCGACTATATCATAAACGATAAGCCCCGCACACCTAAGGGTTTAGTGTACATCTCTCAGTGGGGATCCCTCCGTTATGCCTCGAATGCCGCCTTTGTATGCCTCCGGGCAGCTGCCCAGGGTATCAAACCCGACATCTACAGAGACTTTGCCAAAAAACAGATCCATTACATCCTCGGAGACGCCGGGAGGAGCTTCGTGGTCGGGTTCGGCCACAACCCACCCGAGCGCCCCCACCACGCTAGTAGTTCCTGTCCCGATCCACCGGCCAGCTGCGACTGGTCAGACTACAATTCTCTAGAACCCAACAATCATATACTGTATGGGGCTTTAATCGGGGGTCCAGACATCAATGATTTCTACGAGGACATGCGCGACGATTACATTATGAACGAGGTAACCTGTGACTACAATGCCGGTTTCCAGTCGGCAGTAGCAGAACTGCGTAGCTTGTACTGCGCCTGAAAGGGGATGGCACCATAGAAGAGCAGCATAGAAATTTCTGTATGTGTGTGTGTGTTTCATTCAATGAAAAGTAGATATCGTACTACATGCTTATTCTTTGATCTAATGTTAATTAAACACCAATCTTCTTAATTCTTTTCATTTGAAGTTTCGAACCTAAGGCTATCTACTAATTTTCACAGTACAAATATGTTCTGAGTATTTCACATTTCCTATGCAAGTCCTTACGCAATATAATATCCACGAACGATATATCGGTAAACTTCGGTAAGGGACTGTTAATGTTGATGACATGGAGGTTATAATGATCCTGTTGAAGAAATAAAAAAGCGTTGTAAGATTTGATCCTTTGGATGGTCTTTGTTCCATCTGAGTGCCCACCATTTGCTCCTCATGATAGGAAACCAGTGGCGGAGCCTGTTCAGTCGCCGACAATCCGACCATGGTACTAGTAGGACAAATATGCTTTACTTGCCAGACGAAATCCTTATAACTTAATGACCAGGTGAAAGTCACCAACACGTGTATTTGCTGTGTGTGACGACTTTTCAGTGATTGAGGACGGGAGTTCTGCAGACTCAGCGATGTCCTAGGGCTGTGGTTACAACGAGACGTCCTCTTCAGTCCCCACCGTAATTCGGGTGAAGACGAGTGACTTCTCCTGGATTGGAGAGGGAAATCGGATGAACGACCTGACTTGAACCTTGAGTCAGTTACTCCCTAATGTAAGCAACTACCGCCTGGGCCAACACCACACGGTATGCAGCCGTCTTCTCGCTCCCCTCCCCTTCCCAAACGCCAAGGTGGAGGGGGCGTATACTCTCCCGCGACCCTTTCGACTGTTTAAGGATAAATACTAATGCTTAGCTTCTCCTTGTTGATATCCGTGGTGGGCAGGGGCATGGAAAGAGTTAATCCTTATATCTAGGCCAATGACACTCAGACAACGTTTCTAGTAGGAGTGGGCTTGCAACTGGCTTCGTCAAATCCAACACTTCCGCTATGTGAGTGCCAGGAGGAGGGATAGGGAGATACAAACAAGCCACAAGCATATCGAGTCAGGCTTGGGGTAAATCTCCAGCGGGCTCTCTGCGTGAGCCCCTAAAACTTTCCGTCAGGACGATCGACTACCCAAATAATCGGTGAAACTTAGAAGGCTTAAGATAGATATAGTGGCTTTCTCCCAGGTAAAGAGGTTAGACATTTGTGAGATTAATGGCGAGGTTTACATTTGCTACTGGTCGCACCATGGCATTGAGACCCATCGGGGTAACTGTAGACTATCTGACTTTATCCGCCGTTAGAGCTACTTCGGTTAATGAACATGTGATATAGGTAAGATTTAAAGACACCTTGGACTTCATCTGTTTTACTATATCATATCCCCTAGTGAATTGTGTTAACTTAAAGAGTAGATGTTCTATGCCGAGCTTGATTGCAGTAGACCAGTGTCCACCATGGGACACATTAATTGTCTTTTGTGACTTTAATATGGTTACTGACAACAATAGATTTGTTGGTCTCCATGACTCTGAAATCAAGAACACTAATCCTGCATGAATTTCGCGAAGTCCGTAAAGTTGAGGAATGTCGGTTCCTAGTTTCAGAGACGAGAGCCACACTGATGGATTTGGTATAGTAATATTGGAGATGTGGCAAAGAACATTGATAATATACTTGTTAGTACTCTTTGGAAGATGCTACAGACCTGCAGGATTTACCATAGGGGTGAATTCTTTCAGGCCAATTATAGACTTGTGGTTGCAGCAATCAAGCTAGGAAAGGTGCTTGCGCATATGTTACTGGCACAGGTGTGGTTTCATCTGGTAAAGATTCAGAGACGGTATTCTGGGCTTACATATGGTAAGTCAACGACAGATCGGATCCTAGTTCTTCGTGTTCTTACGAAGTCCCGATGTGAGTTTTAACAAAGGTTGCTTGCAGCCTATAATGATCCGAAGAGGGCATTTGATTGAGTGGATCGTGGGGTAGTCTGGGATCTCCTACGGATGTATGGGATTTCTGAGAAGATTATTGATCTGATGTCTGTCCTATAATCTGGGACAGAGTGCTGTGAAGTATTAATTCAGGAGTAGGGAAAGGGTCCTCTTCGCCTAACATTTTTCAACATAGTCTATGGAGTTTAGAATTGAGTGAGATGTTGCTCTATAGTGAACATTTTATAATTTTGTGAGTATGACTTGTGTGAAACCAGAAAACCATGGTGTGAAATGTACCTTAAACTAAAAAAGAGAAACAGAAATCGAACATTTGTGGGAATAGAGTGGCTGAGGTGTCCTGACCGGTTACGCTAGATGTCACATTTTATGATGATGTGAGATGTCACATTTAACGATAATAGTGTGAGAAAACATATTAACAGAATAACATATTAAACATTCAAGAAATACAAAATAAGTGATACAAATTAAATTTGAACAAAAGATGGATGGAATAAATTACAGTTGTATGTGTGGGAATAGAGTGGCTGAGGTGTCCTAGAATGTGGCGAGATGTCATATTTCAATATGAGAATAGTGTGTTCATTTGTGAGAAGAAACACAAAATTATAAATTGTACATTATAGAACAACACCTCACTCAATTGTAAACTCCAACGGACCCCCACAAAGAGGGAACGCGGAGTAAACCAACTATGTATACTACCAGCTTTATTCCCAGAGTATCATTCCTCTGAAGAAGCTACAAGCGAAACCGGTCAGGAATAAACTCGGAACGAGACCCGTGACTCTCTTTTTCCACCTTTTTCATACATACATACATACATATATATATATATATATATATATATATATATATATATATATATACATATATGTACATATACGAAGGCTTTGCACTTCTCTTGGAGAAGGGCAATAGTTGTGGTCTGAAATGACTTGTTTAGCGGAGTTGTCGTAGTCGACGATGGTAGAATTGTTTCTACGTAAATTCAGATCGGCCGTGGGCGTCTGCTTCTTTTCTTGTCTTCTCGGTTCTTTTCTCGTTCTGGAGCTGCCTCTGCTTCTTTCTCTCTGCGCTGGTCTCTCTCTGGTCTCTCTGCCTCCGCATCGCCTTTTCATACCCCCGGGAATGGGAGTCGACGTTTCAAGAATGGCAAAACGTCCGTTAAGTAATAGTTTAAAAATCATCATCCAATGGGAAAGCAGAGTGAGTTTTTCCTGCAAAATTATGATACGTTTCTCAGCTTGGTGTCATCTGATAATACGTAATGGGTACGCTTCAACAGTCGGGTATTCCGCAGTGCTTAATATTTCAATATATATATATATATATATATATATATAATGTGTATATATATATATATATGTATATATATATATATATATATATATACACATATATATATATATAATGATAATAAAACAGATGAGATAGGTTTGCCATGTTTCAGGAATGAAAGAAGAGAACACCAGAAAGAGTCATACTAGAGTTGGCCGAAATGAGAAGAGAAAGAGGTAGACCAACTGGATTAAACTGGCCACAAGATCATCAATGATGGAGAGGCTTAGTACAGGAAGAGAGGGGCCCACACGTGACCTTTGATCCATCGTAGTATTTATGTCTAGAGAGCGAATGAAACTCAGAATGGTGTGACGAACTTTTGAATTCAAAAGTCCAACGATCAGAAACATAACACACAAATCATTATTCTCCCTACATTTGGAATATGCAGCATCTGCTCGGTCCACCAAGTCTCATTTTAAGACATATAGAGAATGGAGGAATCCCAGAGGCGAGCAACAAAAGTGATACTAAATATAAGAAACGAATTATACGAAAATCGCCTAAAACAGCTAGCAGGGTTTCATAGAGAAGAATAAAATGACTCGGCAGGAGCCAGAATAATAATAATAATAATAGTAATAATGATAAAAATAATGATTTTTTTTATATGGTTTAACGTCACACACTCCCCCCCATCGGGAGGCTAGGACGGAGCCCCTTGCAGGGCTTTGTAGCGTGGAATTTAATGAACCATGCCCTTGGTTCAACTTCGCTGGTGGCAGGATTCGAACTGCCCTCACCTCGACCTTCGCCGCAAGTAACGACGCCTTAACCCGCTCAGCCAGCGAGCTTCCAATAATAATAATAATAATAATAATAATAATAATAATAATAATAATAATAATAATAATAATAATAATAATAATAATAATAATAATAATAATAATAATAATAATAATAATAATAATAATAATAATAATAATAATAACAATAACAATAACAATAACAATAATAATCATAATAATAATAATAATAATAATAATAATAATAATAATAATAATAATAATAATAATAATAATAATAATAATAATAATAATAATAATAATAATAATAATAATAATAATAACAATAACAATAACAATAATAATAATAATAATAATAATAATAATAATAATAATAATAATAATAATAAGATAATAATAATAATAATAATAATAATAATAATAATAATAATAATTATATAAATAATAATAGTAATAATAATAATTATAATAATAATAATAATAATAATAATAATAATAATAATAATAATAATAATAATAATAATAATAATAATAATAATAATAATAATAATAATAATAATAATAATAATAATAATAATAATAATAATAATAATAATAACGATAATAATAATAATAATAATGATGATAATAATAGTATTAATGATAGTAATAATGATAATAATGATAATAATAATAACAATAATGATAATAAGTAATAGTGATAATAATGATGATAATAATGATAATGATGATAATAATAATAATGATGATAGTAATAATAATGATAATAATGATAATAATAATAATAATAATGATAATAATAATGATAATAATAATAATACTGATAACAATAGTAATAATAATTAATAACGATGATAATAATAATGATAATAATGATAATAATAATAATAATAATAATCATTATAATAGTGATAATAACAATAATAATAATAATAATAATAATAATAATAATAATAATAATAATAATAATAATAATAATAATAATAATAATAATAATAATAATAATAATAATAATAATAATAATAATAATAATAATAATAATAATAATAATAATAATAATAATACATACATACATACATACATATACCAAATGCTTTTTTCCTCCTTACACGGGGGGTAGCCAAAAAGAAAAAGGTATAGAAACCACTCCCACCCGTTCCAACTTTTACATATTCTACTCCCCTCCTCCCTCCTCCCTCCTCCCTCCCTCTCATGTTGGCACCTCCTTGATGACGGGTCGTCCCTGCATCCTGTCCACTGTCCTGGGTTAGAAGCAGTGTCGCAAGACACAGTACTTCCACAGCAAGGCCGCTTCATTAAATCGGCGACCCCCCTCTCCTTCCCCTCATCAAGAAAAGGAGAAGACGGGGAGAAATTCCTTCGGGCTGCGTCAAATTATTTCTCATACATACTTCCTCATGAAATCCATCCCTAGGCTCGGAATCCAACACATCCGTTGACTAGTGTAACCATACCTTAATAAGGGATGTCTATCACCCCTGTGGCCGGGAAGTCCACCACTTCCCAGGGTTGGGCGGCTTTGCATGTCTAGTTATTTGCTAACTGAAAATAGATTTCGTAGTTGACAAAAAGGCGTTTTTAGACCATGGTCCCCACTACATTGCTACAACCCATCTGTGAGTTGTTACAGGCAATTTAGTGTAGATCTGAGCTCACCATCCACATAGTAACGATTTATTTTTTTAATGTCATGGTCATGGCACTCAGTTCTACGTAAATGACATGACTCAGACCTGGAACACCTGTGTGATAAGCCCTCAAACGAAGGCACCGGAAAAAGAATTGGTTCACACTGTGAGTATAAAAGCCGAGAACCTCGCACGCATTTCAGTCACAGCCACGGTTTCCTTTGGAGGGAAAACATCAGTTAAGTACCAGATAGATATCCTCTTGCTGGCTTTTGCAATCACTTTAAAATATCAAGTATTCATCCTCAGTGTTTTAGGTATTTTGCTGTATTTCACGAATTTAGTGGGCGATTTTTATTTAGCTGAAGAAACCCATTTCCCCGTTTTCATAATAACTCTGTGATCAGTTCATGTGTCAAAATAAGATAGATGTCGACAAAATCGATGTCAATATTAATCGTGTACTTGTCCATATACTGATGCTCATACACACGTTGAGAACCTCTCAGGGTTCTATTAGACTAACTAAACACTTTCCATTGTAATACGTCTTTTTATCTAATTATCATGATCTTTCGTCACTTTCACCATCTGGCCTAAATAATTATAATCTTCAACTTCTTCAAGACTCTCACCATCAATTATAATCTCTTTACTTTGAGCTTTCGTGTTGAACATTACTTTGGTTTTACTCTTATTCATTTATAAACTTACTTTGAGACTTTCCTTGTTTAGATCACTCCGTATTTCTTGCAAGTCTTCTGCTCTTTCGGAAATAAGAATATCATCCGCAAATCTTAGGTGGTTCATATATTCGCCATAATAAAGAATAGTATTTTCTAAAGAAAGATCAGGAATATCAAATTACACTAATCCTTTTTTAATGTTAACATGCCTTAAAAGTTGATTAGAGAATATAATATTCTAAAATTAGTTTCACATCACTACGTGCGGTTTTGTTTCAAGATTCTAATAAAATAAATGATTTGGATTCAAGATTTTTATATAACAAATGATTTAGATCCAAAAGTCAGCTAAACCGGGAATGTAATGTGAACTATTTTAACTCTTGTTCTTCAATGTATAGTATAATTCATGTGCACACACACACATACATACACTCACGAACGTGCACACACACACACACACACACACACACACACACACACACACACACACACACACACACACACACACACACACACACACACACACACACACACACACACACACACACACACACACACACACACACACACAAAACTAAGTAAATACACAAACCTATATATGAAAATGTAACATATATGACATGTATTCTACTTCTTCTTTATAGCCATGGTAGTGAAGATGAGTGCGAGGTCCCTGTTCCTGCTTGTGGGTCTTTGCTGCTTCTGGAGTACAGCATTATCAGGTAATTATAAATACACACGCATATACGCATACAACCATATACTCTTACATACATACATACATACATACATACATACATACATACATACATACATACATACATACATACATACATACATACATACATACATATATACATACTTATGTATCGTATTGGATTTTTGTTCGAAATTTTAAATCAGTTTATCCAACATAAATATTCACTCGCTCACTCACCAAGTTGATCTTAGAGCCACGCAGTGATCCATAACCTCTTATGGAAGATTTCTCCATTCTCTTCTATCCTGTGCCCACACTATGGGTGACCTCTTTTCTCTTTAACGTCTCACTTATGTCTTATTCTCCATTGTAATTCAGTTTGATCAAATATAGGCCCATTAATTTGTCTAAACATTTAATTTTTAAGTCTTTGAATTTAGTTTCTAAAGCCTTTGTGAACGCTCAGACTTCACAACAGTCCTGTTATATTGGACGTATGATTGTACTGTATAGTCTTGTTCTTATATTTAATTGTCTGAATTATGGTCTATTGGCCAACCCTACTGTCATCAACTTCTTTCATTCTCTCATCTTTTGTTAAATTACTTCCTATGTATTTTAGATTTTCTACCCTTTCTATATTCATGTTGGCTAGACTTACCTTTCTTGTATTTTTTACTTTACATTACCTTAATTTAGTCCTACTTTCTCTGCAGCTTCCCTTAATGTGATTACTATTCGCTCTGTGCCCCTTATATCCTGTGTGATTATGTCAATGTTGTCTATGTATACTAGACAACTGGCTCGTAGATCAATTTTTCTTTTACTTTCCCGTGTCTCTAAGTAATAATTCTTGCCATGTTTCCATTGTTACATTAAGAGATATTGGAGATAAGATAGAACATTGTGATCGTCTGTGGTCGAGTGGTCAAAGGCAGGTGTTATGGAGCTTCTCTTGGGTTCATAAGTAGTGGTTCGAAACCTCTGCGCGACGGTCATGGAGATTGTCTGATTGATGTCGCTGTCCACTAGCGAATTACTCATATATAACATTTTCTTAGGCCATTCTTTTCTTTTTTTTGAATTAGGAGATATCACTTTTCTCCCATATCTTAATTGAGCAAGTAGGATTGGCATAACAGGCTCTAATCAATCATGCCAAACATACCAGGTAACTCCATCTCTATTAGAGTATTCTACATCGATGGTTTGTGAATACTATCATAAGCCAATCTGTAATCAACAGTGTACTAAATATTCTCCTGATTGTCTAATCGTAGAAAGTTGGCCCTCAGTCAATTTCATTCTTCTGAAACCGCCTTGACGTTCGCCGATAATGCTCTCGCTATAAGATACTAGTTTTTTGTACATGGTGTTATATGCTGCTGACATCTCACGATAGTTAATGCATAGAAGTCTATTTTTTTTCTTTTCTTTTGTGTGGTATTAGAATAACTTCCTCCCACATTTCTGGTATTCTCTCTTTCTTTCAAATAGTTACAATCAAATTGTGTAGTTTCCCTTCTGGTGTTTCTTTACTGAGTTTTCACATCCCTCATAGTGTGTTGTCTTTCCCGGGCCTTTTGTTATTCTTTAGCGTTTTTATTCATTATCTATTACTATTTCTTTTAATCTGTATTCTGGTCGGTTCTTCTCTAATTATCTCCGAACCATGTTAGGTTGCCATTGGCACTAGGTTGGCTGGGTCAGGACAGTTTAGTAATTCGTTGAAATAGGATTTTCATTGTTTCATAACTTTCTCTTCTTCTGTCAGTATGTTCACTTGTTCATCTTTTATCATTGGTAGTCTTGTTTGGTATCCACTTCTTACTTTCTAGATGTCCTAATATTGTATTATCCTACCGTATTTTCTGCATTTGTCGATATCATCGGGTTCATCATTTAGTGCTTGCCTCTTTTTCCTTCGTTTGATACTCTTCACTTCCCAATTCAGTTGTTTTGATTGTTCTTGTAGATCATCGTCATTTGGGGATTTTTTTTCCTTCCCTCATCAATTGTTAGGCATTCAACATCAAACCAAGGATTTCTTATGTCTGTGTATGTAGCCAATCTCCTCTTCCACTACTTCTCTCATCGTTTCTTCTAAATTATTCCACTTTGCATTTACTTTAATTCCTTTATGTTTGTGTTCCTCCTCTTCAATTAGATTAAAGGTTTGGAATCAGTTCATATATCTCAGTTGGAAGCTCTTACATATATTCAAATTTTTCAGTTTTTCTACATTAAATATTTCATCTCTTCCTATGGGTGTTGGCCTTTTAGTTGATAGTTTAGCTTGCATCTTAGCTGCAATCAGGTCCCATAGTTCTTATCATCTTGGAGTGCTCCTGTTCTCGTTTTACAAGTGTATGATTGATATGGTTATATGTTATATTGTCCAGTGATTTCCGCGTTTGTTTGTGAATATCTTTATGTAGGAAAATAGTTCCTCCAACAGTCATGTTATTGGTGAGGGCAAATGATCCGTTATCGCTCGATTGTTGGTGGAGATTGGTGGAGATTGGTGGAGATTCTCTTTATTTATTGTTGGTGGATATGCTTCGATTTCTTTCCTAACTTAGACGATGGGATAAATAGTGACGTTAGTAAGTTCGCAGATGACACAAAAATAGGACGCCTAATTAGGTCAGGAGATGACGCAGAGATTCTGCAGGATGATCTTAACAAATTGTTCACATGGTCGGTGCAATGGCAAATGACCTTCAATATCTCTAAGTGTAGCGTGTTGAACGTAGGGTTACATAACCTCGAAAATAGGTACAGCTTAGATAACACGTTTTTACAGAAAACAGAGTGCGAGAAAGACTTGGGAGTTGTAGCGAGTCCGGACCTTAATACCAGGAAACAGTGCATTAGCGCCAGAAATAAAGCTAACAGTGCATTAGGTTTCATTGCTAGGACGGTAACGAATAGAAGTGCAAAGGTAATTATCAAACTCTATCTAGCGATAGTTAGACCCATCCTTGACTATGTGGCACAGTTTTGGTCTCTATCCTATAGAATGGACATAAATTCACTAGAATCAGCACAGAGGAGAATAACCAAAATGATACATGGTCTCAGAAATTTGCCTTACGAGGAGAGGCTTAGGCACTTTAACTTACACTCTCTGGAAAGACGCAGAGTGCGGGGTGATCTAACAGAGATGTTCAAATGGATCAAAGGCTTTAACAAGGGTGATGCAAACAAGGTCTTCATATTAAATCAACAGGGCAGGACTCGCAGTAATGGATTCAAACTGGACAAATTTAGATTTAAGGGGGAAATAGGCAAGAATTGGCTTACTAATAGGATGGCCAACGAATGGAAACTATTAGTTGTTTTAAGAAACGGTTAGACAACTTTATGAATGGGGATGACAGGTGGTGATGGATATGGAGCTGCCTTGTGTAGGCCTTATGGTCTCCTGCAGTCTCCTTCATTTTTATGTTTTTATGTTAACTTTAGCATTGATATCTTCGGTAAGGATTATGTTATGCCTTGGGGTATTGTCTAGAGTTCGGTGTAGCTTATCATAGAATAATCTTTTTGAACATCTGATCTATATTCTTTAAATGCACTTGCAGTCTGTTTAGATACCTATGATTCGTTCATCTACTGGGTTTCAATCAAGTAAAGATTTGCTTTCTTTCTCTGACAAACGGAAGCATATTTCTTCTTGATAAATACCATCTGATCGCCCACTGTAGAGAACTCAGTATTTATCAATTAAGTACTCTGCAGTTCCAGGCTATCTCACTTCTTGCTGGATCCCAATGTCAGCCTATTGGTCTTGTAATTCTTCCACCGTATTCTTCTATGCCCAGTTCTTTATAAGCTCTTTACATTCCATAGTGTCAGTTTAAGGGAGGGGAGAGGGTCAAAAAGATTTGTCCACTTTCTCGCCAGTTGTATTTTCTGAAATCTGTCTGTTCATATCCTTTCCTGAGCTTTTGCAGCGTAAAAGATTTTACATGGTAGAGTTAATACAACGCCCAACCTTCCCCATTTTTAGGGCTTGTGACCGGCATGTGAGCTAACAGTGTACTCATGACTGGGCTCAATTGTACAAGATAATTTGATTATATACGATAATTTTTATGACTGTCGCATTTGGGATTCGAACTCATTGCTTCAGCCACCGGTAAGATAGCCTTCAAAAAGCTTTTATCTCCTCGACCACCGAGGACAGAAAAGTCTTGTAACCCGGAATATATCTGATTCCCGAGGATAGGAAAGATCACTAATCTGCGACCCCAGTTTCTGTTTTACACAAGACCCGAGGATATATAATTACTTTTATCTATATACAGGTTATAATTGTTTCACGTGGTTTTTGTCCACCAGTCAACAAAAACTATAAGCAATCAATTCCTTAGCCATGAATTTTTACTATACTTTGGAGTAAGATGAGTTTAGGCAGTTGCCAAATGTCTTCGTTCAGAAATGTAGAGGTAAGGATGTGACCAGTTGTAGTTAAGGAGAACGGTAGCCACAGTCATAAGAAAGAGCATCCCCCCAAACCTCATGGGTAGATTAATCGTTTCCTAATTACTAAAGTGATATTAATAAATCATGTCTACGAACAATGCAGAGACGCAGATATCGACCAGTAATTGTACTTCGGTGGTGAAGAGCTATGACGGATGGCCTGGCAAATATAATGGAGAGCTCCAGATCCCCATAGAAGAATACATCAACGGCTGGACCCTTGAACTGGCCTTTAGTGACAGCATTACTAGATTCCGGGTATAGTTAATGATAATCTTCTGTTCAATTTTTTGTTCCATAGTGGAATGCAGTTCTACAGAGAAATCCACCAGTTTCACGTTTGTCAACAATGATCTCTGTGGATTAAATAGTTCTCATTAATTCGAGGCAAAATCACCTGTCGTTGACATAAAGATCCAGTTCAAGCCAGGGTCAGTAGTGATCTATGCTCTGACTGTTGAATGGGCTGTACAAGCATGGTAAACAAAGATTTTCAGTTTGTCACATACTAAGTAGACTTGGAACACTTCCAGTTAAAGCCAACACTGTTCTGCTATTTGGCAGATCCAGCAGTTCCATGTAAAACCACTGATGATATTTAGTTTAGAAAAAAAGAGAGTCTAGTCAACGGTAATCTTCAGATCGACAGAAAGGTGAATCAGTGTAGGTAAAGCTAACAAGAAATTGAACTTATGAAGAGCTCAAGCAGTTCGAGGTATAGTTACCAATGACGCTCATTTTTAGAATACAATATCCAAACTAGTGTGAACAAGAAACCTCAAGTTTCAAAGTGTTGAAGCCCTATGATGATGTGAAGACTGTAGAAGTGAGCTAACAAATAAAACTTCTTGTAATCCTGCATTGTCAATGCACAGCCCAGGATTGCCCACAAAGACATTGACGATGTTAAACTACAGTAATTTGTCGCTGGTCACTTGCACTTCGGCTTGGAATTAGGAATATCGGTTATGAAAGTTTCTTTAGAAGATTTAAAGGCTCGAAAAGCTGTGAAGGATGCCTCTTCTGTTATTGTAAGCCGATTCACTATCAAATTCCCTTTTGATTACCAGTAGAGTACCGATAATCTTGTGTGTTCATAGTTTTTCCAGACTGTTGAAATCACTGCAGTACAGTGAAGTATCAAGTATAGAAGATAATAAATTGATAAAAACAACAACTGTAAATCTAATCACATGCCAGATATTGCTTCTTAGGAACCACCCCATCAGGAACAAGTCTTCGTTTCTGCTGATTCTAAGTTAATCCTATTTTTTTGTTCAAATAAAACTACCCTTTGTTTCCTCCAAGTTACGAAGAACCTTCTTGTTTTGCTGTTTCTGTAGGTCTGGGGAGCAAAAATAAAAGACGAAACCACATCCTCTGTTAAGCTTGTTCACAGGAATTCGAACAAATATCTGAACCCTGGATCTACACTTAGCATCTCCTTCACCTACAGGTGAGCTGAATCTTGATGTTAAACAAATAATCTTTTGTTTGAGAGACACTGAAAAAGGAATGAAAAATGGTCGTCATAAGGTCTTCGTGGATGAAAAAAATCTCTCCCTCCTCATTTTATTGTGTAGAACGTCATTCAGATTAAAGTTCTGGTCAGTCATTTTGTTGCATCATAATAATTTTCTTTTTTCAAATTTATTTTTGAGTGAGTAAATATATCCACTTTATTCTAGTTTAAAATGCAAAACTCTGAAAAACAGTATTACATATATGGTTGTTTAGAGCATGGAATAGGGGATTTCTAATGTACAGGTCTTCTACAGCTTCCGTTCCCCGAGTAACCCGATGATCAATTCAGTGAAGTTTAATGATCAAGAACTCTGCAAAAACGATGGTAAGATGAATTTCTTTTTAATCCATTCAACTCATGTCAGCCGCTTGTGGTGTAGATACGAAAAACCGGATATGGTAGGCCTCGCGCCGGCCCGTACATCCGAATATCATCTGATGCGGGTTGACCGCGCGAGGATTGACGTCATATTTTTCTGGTGTTTGATCAAACATTTTAGTGTTTTATGATTTTTTTGTTTTATTTGACCAAATGACATCGGAGTCTAAAGGGTTAATGCAGATAAAGGGACTAATGACGGGGTATTGTTAGCGGTGTTTTCACACACACGGCAGCGAGAAGCGCCTCCTTGTTGCCCTTTGTCAAAACTCTCCAACCCCATCACCACCACCTTGGAAGTGCAGCCCTGAGGGGCTGACAGACGGTCTTCGGACCGTCCCCAATATCTCTCTAACGAGTTCAACAGCACACGTCTCTCATTTTTTCCTATAATGATATGACAATTGGCAACTACTCCCTTCCTCTTATCGCTTTCAGCCGATGATCCAGAAATTGTCCCATACCAAGAGAACACGAGCAGATGTCTAAACGCTTTCCTCGGAATGATCTCTGCGGGGCTGCGGGCTTACAGTCAAACTCAGCTATTACGAAATTTGGGAAAAAATTAACACCTAGAATATCCGCATTTACCAGACAAACAAGGATGATCTAAGACTGTTTACTATTGAAAAAAAAGGCCTCTTCAATTGGATCACCAGGCAGCAGCCTTGACAGACTATACAACTTAAACAAATAGAGAGAGGGGATAATTTTTGCACTTATTTATTTTCCCATTTCTGGATTTTGCAGCAGTAGCAGCAGTGACAACAGCAACAACAACTACAACAACAACAAAGACGTCGACAACAACAGCAAAAACTACAACTACAACACCAAAAACTACAACTACAAAAACACCAGAAACTACAACTACAACAACACTAAAAACTACAACTACAACACCAAAAACTACAGCTGCAACAACACCAGAAACTACAACCACAACAACACCAGAAACTACAACTACAACAACACTAAAAACTACAACTACAACACCAAAAACTACAGCTGCAACAACACCAGAAACTACAACCACAACAACACCAGAAACTACAACCACAACAACACCAAAAACTACAACTACAACAACACCAGAAACTACAACCACAAAAGTAAAAACATGTACTAATCTCCCCTACGACTACGACGTGGTTTTGCACAAGTCTTTACTCTTCTACGAGGCTCAGAGGTCTGGAGAACTTCCTGACACTCAGAGAGTGACATGGAGGCGTGACTCTGCCCTGGATGATGCCGAAGACGATGACACTAAAGAACATATTGATTTAAAAGGAGGATACTATGATGGTGTGTAAATTGATACAAAATTATAAAGATTTGCTAGTGCTTGTACGTGGCATATATGACACTTTATTGTATCTGCGACTGAGTCACACACAGACCACATAAAACACACACACACACACACACACACACACACACACACACACACACACACACACACACACACACACACACACACACACACACACACACACACACACACACACACACACACACACACACACACATGTACATACTAATATCCTAACTTTGTGATACTTTGTATAACAGCTGGTGATTATATGAAATTTGGATTCCCGATGGCCGCCGCAGCAACCGTTTTGGCATGGGGAGCCATCGAAAATAAAAGAGCCTATGAAGATGCAGGTGAGTTTGGCAAATTTCTCGTATCATAATTGCTTTCTTTTTATCTTTTTATATCCTTGAGTTTTCTTTTTTTATTTCTTTTCTTTTCTTTTAGGCGAATGGAGCCATATGAAAGAAGCCGTCAAGTGGGCCACTGACTATTTCATCAAGGCGCATGTGTCAGACTTCGTCTTCTACGGGCAGGTGGGCAAAGGAGAGTGGGACCATGCCTATTGGGGAAGACCGGAGGACATGACGATGAAGCGCCCTGCCTACAAGATCACCAAAGACAAACCCGGATCAGATCTGGCGGGAGAGACGGCAGCCGCCCTGGCTGCAGCTTCCATCCTCTTCAGGGACTCAGACCCCACCTACGCCGACAACTGTCTCCAGCACGCCAAGAAACTGTACGAGTTTGCTGATACCTACAGAGGAAACTACTCTGATTCGATCCCCGACGCCAAGGAGTACTATAAGAGCTGGAGTAGCTACGGAGACGAACTGGCGTGGGCAGCTGTTTGGCTCTATAGAGCCACTAATGAGACTTTTTATTTAACTGAAGCAACTGATCATTACGAAGAATTTAACCTTGGATACCTTCCTTTCGCGTTCTCTTGGGACCAGAAAGCCCCAGGAGTCCAAGTGCTCCTCGCTCAATTAACGGATGAAACGGAATACAAGAAAGCGATCACGAGCTTCTGCGACGATATCATGAACAACAAGCCCCGCACACCTAAACGTTTAGTGCACATACTTCAGTGGGGATCCCTCCGTTATGCGTCGAATGCCGTCTTTGTATGCCTCCGGGCAGCAGCCCTGGGTATCAAACCCGACATCTACAGAGACTTTGCCAAAGAACAGATCCATTACATCCTCGGAGACACCAACAGGAGCTTCGTGGTCGGGTTCGGCAATAACTCACCCGAACGTCCCCACCACGCTAGTAGTTCCTGTCCCGATCCACCGGCCACCTGCGACTGGTCAGTCTTCAGTTCTCCAGAACCCAACCCTCATCCACTGAATGGGGCTTTAGTCGGGGGTCCAGACATCAATGATGTCTACGAAGACAAGCGCGACGATTACATCAAGAACGAGGTAACCTGTGACTACAATGCCGGTTTCCAGTCGGCAGTAGCAGAACTGCGTAGCTTGTACTGCGCCTGAGAGGGGAAGACACATTAGAAAAGCTGCACAGAAATACATCTGGTTTATGTTGGCAGTACCATAGCAACATAGTGATTGTGAATTGTATTTCTTTCTATTTCCTTTAATTATAAATAAATGCAAGCATATATTAAGCCTCTCATTTCATTGTTCGAATCTGGGGATGACTATGATATTTTCAACATTACAGATACTTTCTTGGTGCTTCATATCTTATACGGAAAATTGAGTATGTTGTCGGTAATGACCAGTTCTTTTTTCCTTAGAGGCAACATTGTACCGAAGAGATAGAGCCATAGAGGTGGTGAAAGAGAGATTTAAGGAACATAGCATAACGGAGTGATACCAGAAGATTAGAATCATCAATTCTCTTTTTTGAGTGTAAATAAGTGTGAGAGAATTTAAGAATGCCGCGTGCAACAGGTAGCGGTCCATTCACACCAAACTTGAGAGAATTAAACAACTAGGTAATGGCTGCCTTATTAGTTATCAATTTCCTTGTGTAGCCAAATGATTTATTGACAATTTTTCCCCAAGGTTTCACCACCAACAGCAAAGGGCTACCTTGAAGATTTACTACAAATCTCAAATGACTTTACTATCTTTAATCGCTCCAAGAAATCTCCGACCTTGTCACAATGTAATAATGTAAGTAGCTTATACTTCGGCATGAAGAGTGTAAATCTAGTCATTTCCAACCTTAAACCCAAGATTGGAAACCTTTGCTTCCCGAAGTTCATTTTCTAAGGTTAAATTTAAGACTAACCTCTTCTACTCTGTTGAAGTTAGGTAGTCTCTCCAGGTGTTCGGGCCAAGCAGTCCTGAAAATGATTTTCATCTGAATACGCCCTTACTCACAAGGAAATCCACAGTTATGCTGTTAACTAAGCTTTGATAAATGGCTGGACCCTTTGTCAAACACTAAGAACATAAGAACATAAGAATGAAAGAAACTGCAAGAGACCATGAGGCAGTTCCATGTCTCTTCCCACCTGTCATCCCCATCCATAAAATTGTCTAACCGTTTCTTATAACAACTGATAGTTTCAGCGCTCACTACATGGTTACTAAGTCTGTCCCATTCGTTGACCACCCTATTAGTGAACCAATTCTTGCCTACTTCCCTCTTAAATCTAAATCCGTCCAGTCTAAATCCATTACTGCGAGTCCTGTCCTTTTTGTCTTTATATGAAGACCTAGTTTCCGTCACCCATGTTAGAGCCTTTGATCTACTTAAACACCTCTATTAGATCACCCCACACTCTGCGTCTTTCCAGAGAGTGTAAGTTAAGGTGTTTAAGCCTCTCTTCCTAAGGTAAATTTCTGAGCCCATGTATCATTTTGGTAATTCTCCTCTGTACTGATTCTAGTGACTTGATGTCCATTCTATAAGACGGAGACCAAAACTGTACCACATAGTCAAGGATGGGTCTAACTAACGCTAGATAGAGTTTGATAATTACCTCTGCACTTGTATTTGTAACCATCATAGTAATGAAACCTAATGCTCTGTTAGCTTTATTCCTGGTATTAATGCACTGTTCCATGGATTTAAGGTCAGGACTCACTAGAACTCCCAAGTCTCCCTCGCACTCTGCACTGTTTCCTGGATTTAAGGTCAGGACTCACTAGAACTCCCAAGTCTCCCTCGCACTCAGTTTTACATTACAATGGTTAAGATCTGAAGAAATACTGACATTTGAATAATACATACATACATATACCAAGGCTACTTCCCCCTTACAAATGAGGTAGCCAAAAAGAAAAAGGCATAAAATCACTCCCACCCATTCCATCCTGAATACACTCCACACCCCTCCATCCTCCCTCTCTTCTTAGCACCTCCTGGATGACGGGTCATCCCTGCACCCTTCTAATTTTGTCTAACGAAGTTGCTTATTTGTATCGTCAGTTGTATAATTATTTCAAGGTACATAGTGTTTTTTCAACTATCAATTTTTCTAAAGGCTATGTATAATCTATATTGTCGGCCGGATTTAGGTGCGAGGATGCATGGAAAAGTCCATTAACTAGTATAGAATTCAGCAATACCTTGGTTCAGCAGCTTACTTGGTGTAGTCTTTCTCAATGACGGTTTTAGGTGATAAGAAAAAGGATTTGGGCCCGTAGGAGCGCAGTACTATCTCGTGTTAAGTAAAAGAAATGAAAAGAAAAGAAAAGAAAAGGAAAGAAAAAGAAAAAAGAAAAAAAAGAAAAAGAAAAGAAAAGAAAAGAAAAGAAAAGAAAAAAGAAAGAAAAAAAAGACAAAAAGAAAAAAGAAAAAAAGAAAAGAGGAAAGAAAAAAAAGTTGGAAGCTCTCTAGATAGGATAGCTTTGTAGGTTATTAGGGAAAAGTGCCACTCGGTACAAAAGGGGTTAAAAGTAAGGTAGTTTGGTGGCATCCGGAATAAAAACGAAAATTGTCAATCTCTGCGAAGGGAAATGAAAATGAACCTTTCCTACCTTCTTATTTCGCGATTTCAGTCACTCAGAATAGGTTAATCAACGGGATTTTTTGTTCTGTTTGTCTATGCATGAAATGGCCTCTTCCCTTTCATAAAGGTGGTTACCAGCCAAAGTATGCACCAACAAATCATCAATCCCACAGTCATCAAACATTCTGTTCTTTCCCCTTTTATATTAGGTCTTTGCGAATAAATGAGCCATCCCTGGACCCCGCCCACTGCCTGGGTCAAAAGCAGTGCAGCAAGGCACAGCACCTCCAATACCGGGCCCGATAGCTTAAGCTGGTTCACCCCCACTGCTTCATTCCATTTGTTCTATTCGCGCCACCTGTTCGCATCACCTTTATATCACCAAATTGTTCTCGTATCCCCGACATTCATGAACATAACTTTCTGCCATGGGAATAGGAATTCGTATGTCACTCACGATCTATAATAACATATTCTGACTGCTTCACAACAAGTTCATGGTCCATAAATGCCTTTTAGTCAATTTGAAAATCTGTTTTCAGACAGCGGGTAATTAAGTATACAGATCATTCCTACCCGATTGGGAAACTCCTCTCTATGGCCCTTTGTGAGTGGTAATCCTTTTTCAGGATATGCAGTGTAAGAGAAAGTAGTCTGTTAATACCTTACCTACCAGGTTGCACCTTTCCTTTTATTATGACTGCCGCTAGGTCGATTCCTTTTCGTAGAATTGAAGAGGTTGATATTTCGATCCCATACGAAATAGAGAGTTGTCATAGGTGGTTTTCTTGTGATGTGTTTCTTAGATTTGGCAACTGTTTAGTGGATTCCCGCTAGACCCTTTCCAATCAGTTCAATGTCTTCGGTGATATTCGGGACCTTACGTATACAACAAATTTCAAATGTTGGCAGACAAATGACTTGTATATATGGTATATGGTAGCTAAACTTTTGGATTTGAAGAAGAAGAAAGAAGAAGAAGAAGAAGAAGAAGGCGAAGAAGACGAAGAAGAAGAAGAAGAAGAAGAAGAAGAAGAAGAAGACGAAGAAGAAGAAGAAGAAGAAGAAGAAGAAGAGGAAGAAGAAGAAGAAGAAGAAGAAGAAGAAGAAGAAGAAGAAGAAGAAGAAGAAGAAGAAGAAGAAGAAGAAGAAGAAGAAGAAGAGGAAGATGAAGGAGAAGAGGAAGAAGAAGATGATGGTGATGATGATGATGATGATGATGATGATGATGATGATGATGATGATGGTGATGGTGATGGTGATGGTGGTGGTGATGATGATGATGATGATGATGATGATGATGATGATGATGATGATGATGATGATGATGATGATGATGATGATGATGATGATGATGATGATGATGATGATGATGATGATGATGATGATGATGATGATGATGATGATGATGATGATGATGATGATGATGATGATGATGATGATGATGATGATGATGATGATGATGATGCCACCCGTAACGGAAATAGCAAACAGACCGTTTACGAAACTGCATATTTTGAGGAAAGGTGACAACTCTCAATGGGACAACCGCAAACAATAGTTCCTTAAGGTAGGGTTACACTAGTCGACGAAAAGCTTGCAGTCCAACCTATGCATTCGTTCATCCCATAATAAGTAGTTACACGTAAGTCCAGCCTTACAGTTTAGAGAAATTCCCACCAATCACGTAAAAAGAGCTAGCAAGTCCCACCCTTTATCCAGAATGAGGAACTCTTATTGGCAGAGCCAATTATTTCTTAATATAGTCGGGATGCCTCACATCCCAAAGCACCTCTTGTGGTCATATCTTTCTTATTGGAGCATGGATAACTTCAGTATTCCACTCCATCACGGCGAAAAGTGTAGATATCAAGCAAATGGTTAGAAGAGTTTCCCGTGTAAAAAAATTACCAATGTTTACATACAGTAGTATTCAAGCGACTGTTTGATTATTGCCACAATATACATTACATAAATTCCATTTTCTATTTTAAGATAATTTTCTACTGTTAAATAACGTATCCCTTATTACTGAGTAAGTTATATACATATGTCGTAAATATAAATACTAGTGACATATGTCTTCAGTTTTGCGTTGGGCGTCCCTACGCTTGGATTTCAATCCAAAACCTCCAGCCTTGGACGAAATCCATCCCTAGGCTCGGAATCCAACTCATCTGTTGACTAGTGCAACCGTACCTTAACAGAGGATGTCTACCACCCCTGTGGCCGGGAGGTCCACCACTTCCCAGGGGTGGGGAGGCTTTGTATGTTTAGTTATTTGCTGCCTAAAAATAGATTTCCTAGTTGACAATTAGGCGTTTTTAGACCATGGTTCCCACTATATTGCCGGGTTGTTACAATTTGGTGTAGATCTGAGCTCACCATCCACATGGTAACGATTTATTCTTATCATGTAAAGGTCATGACACACAGTGTTCTACGTAAATGGCATGCCTCAGACTTACAACACTTGTGTAACAAAACGTCAAACGAGAGCCCCGGTTAAAGGATTGGTTTACTCTACGAATATAAAAGCCGAAACCTCGCACATACTTCAGTCACTGTCACTGTTTCTTTTGGAGGGAAAACAACAATTAAGTATCAGATAGTTTTCCTCTTGCTGCGTTTTTTCAACCTCATCATTGTTCCGGCCACCGTCTGGCTTTTACGATCAGTTTAAAGGGTCAGGTATTTGCCCTCAGTGTTTTATATATTTTGCTGTATTTCACGAATGTAGTGTTTATCTTACCTCCTGAAGAAACCCATTCCCCCGTTTTCGTAATAACTGTGATCAATCCATGTTTCAAAATAAGATAAATATCGACAAAATCGAAGTCAATATTAATCGTATACTTGTCCATATACTGATGTTTACACACACATGCACGTTCTATATGTATGCAGATGATTCACTATCAATTAGGAACCCGACTGGGCAACGGTTCATTTAGTCACATCGGCCTAGACATTTGGTCACATCGACCTAGACCAGTGGTTCCCAAACTAGGGGGCGCACCCCCCTAGGGAGGCGTGAGGAGGATACAAGGGGGGGGGGCGTGAAGTCATCTGCTCAAAAATATTTGTTTAATTAGAATAATAAAATCATTCAAAGAACAAATATCTGCCTTTACTTACATGCAAAATATAATTATAGTGGTCACTCCAAACCGTTTTCTATTGAACTAGTTCTCCTTACACGTTTTGGACACGTCACCGATACCAACCACACTGACGCCACTGAGGGACTCGTCACAAACTCCAAATACTTAAATCTTAGAATTTCTAATCTTGTGAGGAAGAAGCAGCAGCATCCATCCCCCTAAATTAGTTCATAAATTGTGCCTTAGTCTCATGAGTCTTTCCAAATACTATATGCCATGTTTTCAAATTATCTATTCTTAAAATTACAAGTCAATTTTGCCAATTTGCTAATTTTCAAACTTTTTTTCGCTCCCTTTGAAACAAATGTTTCGTTCTTAGCTACTTAGAAAAATGTCTCTGGAATGTACTATTATTTGTTTGAGTGGCTTTCATCATTAAAATTTAATACAAACAGATATCTATTTTCCTGAACAATGCTAAGATATAAATGTAAGAATCATTTCACATGAACAAAAGAGGGAGTGGAGGCATGCGGGTCTACTGGAAGCAAAAAGGGGGCGTCAGATAAGACATTTGGTCACATCGCCCTAGACATTTGATCACATCGTCCTAGACATTTAGTCACATCGCCCTAGACATTTGGTCACATCACCCTGGTTATTTATTCATGTGGTGAATTGTAAGAATATAAAGAAAGTAAGCCTGTCTCTTTTTAGCAATACTTTTCTTTGTCGAGCCATTATGAGCGAGCCTTATTTAGGGGGAGTCTGTCCTTAACCGGGATGTAAGTATGAATCATCTTAGTAAGCGTATTTTGAAATATTTCCCACATCTGATCTACAGGTCTTTCGCTTAAAATTGCCTCCCAATCTATAAGCTGAAGCTTCTGACGTATTCCTATGGACTGAGCTTTACTAAAATCGGATATTTTATATATACAAATATCTATTCTAAAAATCTTTAGAAATTTGAATCTAAGTTGTGATCGCTATTTGCAATAGTTTAACAAACTTCTACATCGCTTATAATGTTTTCGCGACTAGTGATCGAGTAAGTTTCCATATATTGTGGGCTCTTTTACAATAACAATGAGAAAATATATCAAGCAACTACCTATATGGTCATGTTAAAGGTCATCCAATAAATGTCAGTGAAATTGAAATCCCCCATTAGCAATAAATCCTGTGCTACTAAGCCGGGGTGACGTAACGTCATAGACCAAATGTCCGTATATGTAAACATCGGCTCTACCTGATTGTGAAGCATCTTGTGTGTACTTTCCATGTTCCTAGCTTGTCTTCTACTTTATGTATATATATCCACCTTTGTCTCTGTAACTGTGTATTCCTTGATAATGTCTTAAATAGACGAAAACGTTCGGACTAAGCTTCTTATTTCCCAGTGGTTTTTTCTGCACACACACACACACACACACACACACACACACACACACACACACACACACACACACACACACACACACACACACACACACACACACACACACACACACACACACATATATATATATATATATATATATATATATATATATATATATATGTATGTATATATATATATGTATATATATATACATATATTTATATATACATATATATATACAATATATATATAAATATATATATATATATATATATATATACATGTATATATATATATATAAGTAAACTTGTACCTCCTCTTCGCATCTTTACTAATTTCTTCCACTGTTTACAGCCAAGATTTCTTCGTGTATTTTCCATTCTTCCCTTCAATACTTCACTACTAAAGAAAGATGTTCCCTTTCACCGGTCGTCTGTCCAAGAACAAGCTTTTGCAGACTTAAGGAATGCCCTTGCTACTGCTCCTGTCTTAGCTTTTCATGACTATGACTTACCTTTCATTCTCTACAGTCTCTTTCCAAGGTCTTGGTGCTGTCCTTATGCAAGAACAAGACACAAACCTTCGCCCCATTGCCTTTGCCAGCGGACTCCTTAATAAAGCTGAACGTAACTATTCTCTTACTGAAATTGAAGCTTTAGCGGATATATATGCTCTTCGACATTTTAAGGAAATCACACTAGGCTATCCCGCCACAGTCCATACAGACCACCAGGCACTTCTTCAGCTTTTTAAAGGCAAGAACCTGTCCGGGAAACTTGCTCGCTGGTTCTTGACTATTCAGTAATTCAATCCTATCTTCTCTTATGTACACGGTAAAGTAAACAATGTTGCAGACGCACTTTCTAGGAATGTTGCTTCTATCAATTTCCTCCCTCAGCCAGTCTCTCTTACTCATGCGCTATTCATGCAGCTCAAAGATCCGACCCAATGTGGAAACGTGTGTTATTTTCTCTCGAGTCAGGAGATACATCAGACCTTACAGACTTCCCTACCTGCCTGTAATATTTCAGACTCGTCGATGACGTTCTTTACCACGACACCACACTTTCCAGCAAGCATGAACCAAACAGACTTGTACAATAACTCGTAGTTCCTTCTGACTTAGTGCCTGAAGTTCTGTTCCTTTTACATGGTTCTCCACCTGCTGCACATCCAGGTAAAGACAAATGCTTAACACAGGCCAGACTTCAGTACTTTTGGCTAACTATGAGAAAAGATATTTATGCCTACATTGTCTCCTGCCATTCATATGCTACCCATAAAGGTCATATTCACAGTAAAGTTCCCATTTTGAAATATCCAATCCCTAGCAAACCCTTTGACA
>NC_134787.1:42421807-42429307 GCF_046742065.1 Oratosquilla oratoria
CTGTGTAGACCGTGTTTGACGCGCGTGGGTGGGGGAGAAGGGGGAGAGGGGGTGATGCGCAGGTGTCCAATCTGTTGCACAGTGCACGGACTAGGGCTTCGTACATTCTCCTGTATCTCATTAAGGACTCATTTTTGTCCACTTCACTGTTGCATGAGTCTTATTTGTTCTTCAATGGCAGGGGGTTATTTTAAAAGTATACTACAACCAAAAGTGACCTAATAACTTAATCCCGAGGAACTCTAATCGTAACATCTTTCTCGCCAGAAGTTTTACAGATCAAAGAAGTTTGCTTTTTCAGAGCCAAGTTGAGTCATTTGTGTAGAGTAATACAAAAGCCCTTTAAATTCTTCATATACTAAATCTACGCTGTTTTATTTTTGTTTTAGATTGAGATAAATGTGCTGTACAATTCTAGTTAGTCATTCATAAGTATTTGCATCTGAAACCTTGCTGACTCATTTATTAGACGGTTGCTTTCTAATGATATTCCATGGCATCTTCTCATTACTTCCAACTTTTTCTTTACGATTGAGGCTTGGTTTTTGAGCTTTTAATATTGTGTCTTCAGCTCTTCCTTTTTTTGATATAGCGTGTAGCGTTTACTAATGTTCATTCACTATATTATCGACTTCATAGAATATCGACTAACGTTACAACCACTTATCACTCAACTAGAGGGTGTTTTCCAAAAGTCCCACCCGGCATAGAAGAGGTTAACCTGTTAAGGGCGATGAGTGTTTCAGAACTAAGTAGAATGATTTGGACTTAGAACAAAATTATCGAAGTCAGCATTCAGTGTTTCAAAGGCCAAAATTCTCTCCATTCCTCCTAAGCGCGACAAGATACTTTATTGAACTATCATGATGATGATTATCAGCAGCAATTGGAAGCATACTTCGGGGAACGAGTGACGAGTCACTTCTCTTACGCGCCGACGCCACTCCCCATGATTTGTTCGAACACTTCATGCAGTCACCCTTCACATGCAAAACAAAGCTCGACAGGAACGCACGACTTGCATTATCCATAAGATCTGTAGGCCTCCCCTTTGTTTCCTCCACAAAAGTTTCTTTTTTGCGAAGACAACCGTGATAGTGGGATTAGTGTCAGGGTGCCACATGCTTATATAGTCTGAGATGGCGTTCACGAATCATGCAGGAAGGAAGCTTTTACTGAGTCTTATGGTACAGTCGTTGGTTTCATACAAAGCCATTCCGGCGATATCCCATGGTTCTCCGAAGGTACTTGTTACAAAAGACATCGAAACCCCTTTTCAAGTCAACATGCATCTTATTTTTTCACTCCAGTACAACAAGACAGGGAGAACAAGCGACTGAAATATTCGGATCGTATTCCTCTTGCACAAATACTAATTACTGTAGTTAAAAGTCCTTAACACCATGGGCCGTTCCAATTCATCAAAGGACTTCCTTGCATAATCCACTACTCATATGCATTACGCTACCAAGATACCTAAAGCTTTTCAAGACGTCAATATTCTTGCCACAGGTATGGACAGAATAAACTGAATCACAGTAATTCCTCAAACGTCTGGACCATGGTCTTGCTGTAAGAGACCTTGAATCCCAACGGTCTCGCCTCCCTGTACAGTGAATCGAGGGCTGTCACCAGGATCTCCGATGACTCCGCAAGAAGTATAGTAGCAGCAGCAGAGACAAGATTGATGAATTTATTGTTGCCATTTGATGTTGCATAGCGACATTGATAGACAATTCTCTCCAACAACCTGTTCATGCAAATGTTGAAAAATGTTGGGCAAAGACGCACCCCTTCCTTACTCCTGAATTAATACTTCACAGCACACTGTCCCAGATTATAGGACAGATATCAGGTAAATAATCTTCTCAGGAATCCCATGAATCCGTAGACCCCAGAGCACCCCACGATCCATTCAATCAAATACCTTCTTCGGATCATTATAGGCTGCAATAAAACTCACATCGGGACTTCACAAGAACACGAAGAACTAGGATCCGATCAATCGTTGACTTACCAAGGTTAAGCACAGAACATCAAGTTCTCTGAAACTTTACCACATATGTGCCAACAACATATGTGCAAGCACTTTTCCCAGCACCCTCCACAAGAATACGAAGAACTGGAATTTGGTCGGTCGTTAATTTGAGTACAGGCCAATGTAATAACACGGTCATTGTTGTAATCCTACTGGTCCCTTACTCTCTTCAAGGTGGCCCCTTTTTCCGTCTAGAAGGAATAATACTGCATGTAATCCATGGGTTACCTCACCTACGGTGTTAATCAAATACAAGATGACGTTGCACATACCAGACGCCTTCCCAACCTTCAATTTGCCACTTCTCTAACCTCACTCACAAAGGCCTAATTTTCATCTATCGATTGCGTGGTAATCATAACTGGAAACCCAGAGGAAACTGACAACTCAGAAGGTCAGCCATGTACATCTATTCAAAGTGTTAGACCAATCGAAATCTGCCTCCGTCCATGACTGACACTAGTTACTCAGCAGCTGTATTGACAAAGCCCGCCTTGGTCACAGATATGGAGCAGAGTTTCCTCAGGGGTTGCTACGTAGGTCTGAGATCATTTGCATTGAAATCATCTTGACGATTCCCCAAACATATCTCTCCTTGTATCATCTTAAGATAATATACGATGTCTAGGTTACCAGTCTATCTAGTAGTACGATTCATCTTTATATTATCCAATGCCATACATGAATTCCTTGGACGATTTCCATTGTATTCTTCAGCAGCTTTCTGTTACATATTTGAATGTCTACTGTAGCTCTGGAGATTTCTACCGTATGCTCTTGATACATATATCATCCATGGGATTCTCCAGTTGAACACTGGTTCAATATATTTCGGGAATCTCCTGAACTTGACACCCAGCTTGATTGCTGCAACCACAAGTCTATAATTGGACTGAAAGAACTCACCCCTATGATAAATTCTGCGGGTCTCTAGGATCCTCTAAAGATTACTAACGAGTATATCATCAATGTTCTTTGCCACATCTCCGGTATTACTATACCATATCCATCGGTGTGGCTCTCGTCTCTGAAACTAGGAACCGACATTCCTCAACATTACGGACTTTACGAAATTCATGCAGGATAAGTATTCTTGATTTCAAAGTCATGGAGGCCAACAAATACTTCGTGGCCTGATCTGTTGTAGTCAGTAACCATATTAAAGTCACACAAGACAATTAATGTGTCCCATGGTGGACGCTGGTCTACTGTAATCAAGCCCAGGATAGAACATCTACTCTAGTTAACACAACTCAGTAGGGCATATGATATAGTAAAACAGATGAAGCCCAAGGTATCTTTAAATCTTACCTGTATCACATCTTCATTAACCGAAGAAGCCCTAACGACGGATATAGTCGGATAGTCTACAGTTACCCCGATGGGTCTCAATGCCATGGTGTGACCCTCGCCACTAATCTAACCATTGTCCAATCTCTTTACCTCGGAGAAAGTCACTATATCTCTTTCAAGCCTTCTGAATTTCGCCGATTATTTGGGTAGTCGATCGCCCTGACAGAAAGAAAGTTCTAGGGGCTCACACAGAGAGCCCGCCGGAGATTTATCCCAAGCTTGACTCGATATGCATCCCCCTATCCCTCCCCCGGGCACTTACATAGCGGGAGTGATGGATTTGACGAAACTAATTGCAAGCCCACTCCTACTAGAAACGTTGTCTGAGTGTCATAGGCCTAGATATAAGGATTAACTCTTTCTATGCCCCTGCCCACCACGGAGCATTAGCATTTATCCTTAACCCAACAGTCCAAAGGGTCGCGGGAGAGTATATGCATCCACCACCTTGGCGTTTGGAAAAGAGGGGGGGGGAGCGAGAAGACAGCTGCATACCGTGTGGTGTTGGCCCAGGCGGTAGTTGCTTACATTAGGGAGTAACTGACTCAAGGATCAAATCAGGTCGTTCATCAGGTTTCCCTTTCCAATCCAGGAGAAGTCCTTCGTCTTCACCTGAATTATGGTAGAGACTGAAGAGGACGTCTTGGTGTAACTCTACAGAACTCCCGTTTCCAAACACTGAAAAGTCGTCGAGCACGGCAAATACGCGTGTTGGTGACCTTCATGTGGTCATTAAATTATAGGAATTTCGTCTGGCAAGTAAAGCACATTTGTCTTACTAGTACCATAGTCGGATTGTCGGCGACAAAACAGGATCCGCCACTGGTATTCTATCATGAGGAGCAAATATTGGGCACCCAAATGGGACAACGATCACCCAAAAGATCAAATCCTCTGATTTTTGTTTTCTTTTTACAAGGCACTGGCTACGCCGTGGGTGCCTTGGCCTGCAGCGCTTGCTTGCTTTGCACGGCTGTTACAGAGTTTCTTTTTCTTTTCTTTTTTTCTTTTTTTTTGACTGAGACGTAAAGTTGGGGAAACTCATTCTTGTACTCCCTGCCCTTCGCTCGCGGCCAATCAATCGTCTCCGTTGCCGTGACGTCAGTGTTCTCGTCCAATCAGTCGTCTCCGTTGCCGTGACGTCACCACTCTCGGCCAATCAGTTGTCTCCGTTGCTGTGACGTCACCACTCTCTCAGCCAATCAGATTCCTTACACAATGGAACATTTTTGCCGGATTTCGGAAGTTGGTCATAAAAATGATAAGCCAGGAAATTTTCAAAACTGGAAAACTTTATTTTTCTATATACATAATTTTTTTCTAACAGGATCACAATAGCCTCCATGTCATCAACATTAATTCTCCCTTACCGAAGTTTATCGATATATCGTTCGTGGATATGATCTTGCGTAGGGACTTGCATAGGAAATGTAAAATACTCAGAACATATTTGTACTGTTGAAAATATTGTAGTTAGCCTTAGATCCGAAACTTCAGATAAAAAATTTAAGAAGACTGCTGTTTAATCAACGTTAGATCAAGGAAAGAACACACAGAACGATATCTACTTTTCATTGAATGAAACACACACACACACATACACAAACTTCTATGCTGCTCTTCTATGGTGCCTTCCCCTCTCAGGCGCAGGAACTACTGGCGTGGTGGGGGCGCAAGGGTGGGTTGTGGCCGGACCCGACCACGAAGCTCCTCCCGGCATCTCCGAGGATGTAATGGATCTGTTTTTTGGCAAAGTCTCTGTAGATGTCGGATTTTGATACCCTGTGATGCTGCCCGGAGGCATACAAAGACGACATTCGAGGCATAACGGAGGGATCCCCACTGAGAGATGTACACTAAACCCTTAGGTGTGCAAGGCTTGTTGTTCATGATATCGTCGCAGAAGCTCGTGATCGCTTTCTTGTATTTCGTTTCATCCGTTAATTGGGCGAGGAGCACTCGAACGCCTGGGGCTTTCTGGTCCCAAGAAAACTCATTAGGAAGGTTCCCAAGGTTAAAATCTTCGTAATGATCAGCTGCTTCAGTTAAATAAAAAGTCTCATTGGTGGCTCTATAGAGCCAAACAGCCGCCCACGCCAGTTCGTCTCCGTAGCCACTCCAGCTCTTATAGTACTCCTTGGCATCGGCGATCGAATCAGAGTACTTTCCTCTGTAGGTATCAGCAAAAACGTAGTTTCCTTGCGTGCTGGAGACAGTCATCGGCGTAGGTGGAATCTGAGTTCCTGAAGAGAATGGAAGCCGCAGCCAGGGCGGCTGCCGTCTCTCCCGCCAGAACTGATCCGGGATTCTTTTTTGGTGAGCTTGTAAGCAGGACGCTCCATCGTCATGTCTTCTGGTCTTCCCCAGTAGGTATGGTCCCACTTTCCTTTGCCCACCTGCCCGTAGAACTCAAAGTTTTCACATGGGGCTTGATGAAATAGTCAGTGGCCCACTTGACAGCTTCTTTCATATGGCTCCATTCGCCTAAAAAGAAAATAGAATAACTAAGAACCAAGGCTTAAAGTTCTAAAAGATAAAGAAATGAATTATGATACATTAAGAACACTACCAAACTCACCAACAGCTTTGCAGCCCCTTTTGTTCTCGATGGTTCCTCATGACAATACAGTTGTAGTAGAAGCAAACGGGAATCCAAAATTCACATAATCACCAATCTTGGTCTCAATTTGTTTACGATCATACACTCAAAGTACACAGGGACATTTAACATAGATACACACAAGAGAAATAACAAAGGGGGCAAAACATACAAAAGTAATGATATACAAGTCCAAGATTGATTAATACTATACTTGCGAACAGAACAGCAAGGCACCAATATACAGCGAGAAGTACGTGAGGCCTGGGTTGTGTGAGTGGGAGTCCGTGTGCGGGGGCGGACAGCCGGTTTCACCTTATATACCCGAGGAAGGCGGGGCCAATAGTTTCATGGCAAGGTTCGAACTTGAACGTTGGGAATACGTATGATGGCTACGAGTCCTGTTCGAAGCCGTGAGTAGTAGGCGGGTGATTTGAAAGTGGTTTGATTCACGGTTGGCTATAACACCCCCCGCCGGAAGTCCAGCGTAACGTGGAGCAGCTGGACTAGAGAGTCCATAGCCACCGTGAATCGTCTAGGAGGCTGGTCGCTCCCCTAGACAGGGCGTCAGCAATTAGGTGGTCTTCTCTTCTGATGTGGACCATGAGGAATCTGAAGGCTTGGAGGACAAGGGCCCATCGGAGGACTCGTTGATTGAAGATACGGGCCCTCTCGACGAAGGTAAAAGGGTTGTGGTCGGCTTCCTGCCGCGAGACCCCTCCTATCCCTTCTCCCGATGCGTCTACGTGGAGGACGAAGGGTTGGGGGTAGTCGGGGGTCTTGAACACCGGTTCGTTGCTCGGGAACTGCCGAAGGGTCTCAAAGGAGCGTTGGCAGACTGGGGACCAGCCAATTTCTCCTTGGGACTGGTGAGGGCGGTGAGAGGAGCCGCGATGGAGGAGAAGTTGGGGGTAGAGACGGCGGCATCTTCCGATCTTTCTCTCTTTCTTCTCGTTCTTGTCTCATTCTCTCTCTCTCTCTAGTTTAATTTTCTCTAATTCTAAATATACTACTGATTTATTGAAGGGAGATTGGGGGGGGGGCGCGCTTCAGGCTCCAAGGGGGGATCACTATCACTTACAGGGTCTCCTTCAGTTACATCACGAGCACTCTCCTGGTGTAGTAGTTCGAATGCGTCTGCATCCAGTACCAGCGAATCTACGAGGGATTCGATGACCACTCGTTTGAGTTCATGTTTACGTAATCTAGCAGGAGCATTAATTTGGTAGGTTTGAGCCAACAGTCTCCAATCATCCTTTTTGAGATTATACTCTAACTGATCCACTGAGGGATTTTTGACAAAAGTTTCTATATTGAAAGGCATAGTGAGTGTATATACACGAGAATTCCACTCCAGGAAAATTAGTATAAACCAATTCTTGGACTTCACACATGGAAAATTGACTAATTCCCTGTTCGGGTGGAGTGAAATCTATGGTGGGTCTCTATAAGAACCCGGTCTATGAACATTTATTCTATAGACGGTGTGTATACTAAGGTTCAGCGCTCA
>NC_134787.1:42434307-42444307 GCF_046742065.1 Oratosquilla oratoria
GACTAAAGCCCCATTCAGTGGATGAGGGTTGGGTTCTGGAGAACTGAAGACTGACCAGTCGCAGGTAGCCGGTGGATCGGGACAGGAACTACTGGCGTGGTGGGGGCGCAAGGGTGGGTTCTGGCCGAACCCGACCACGAAGCTCCTCCCGGCGTCTCCGAGGATGTAATGGATCTGTTGTTTGGCAAAGTCTCTGTAGATGTCGGGTTTGATACCCTGAGCTGCTGCCCGGAGGCATACAAAGACAGCATTCGAGGCATAACGGAGGGATCCCCACTGAGAGATGTGCACTAAACCCTTTGGTGTGCGGGGCTTGTTGTTCATGATATCGTCGCAGAAGCTTTTGATCGCTGTTTTGTATTCCGTTTCATCCGTTAATTGGGCGAGGAGCACTTGGACGCCTGGGGCTTTCTGGTCCCAAGAGAACTCGTTAGGAAGGTTCCCAAGGTTAAAATCTTCGTAATGATCAGCTGCTTCAGTTAAATAAAAAGTCTCATTAGTGGCTCTATAGAGCCAAACAGCTGCCCACGCCAGTTCGTCTCCGTAGCCACTCCAGCTCTTATAGTACTCCTTGGCGTCGGCGATCGAATCAGAGTACTTTCCTCTGTAGGTATCAGCAAACTCGTACAGTTTCCTGGCGTGCTGGAGACAGTCATCGGCGTAGGTGGGGTCTGAGTCCCTGAAGAGGATGGAAGCTGCAGCCAGGGCGGCTGCCGTCTCTCCCGCCAGATCTGATCCAGGATTGTCTTTGGTGATCTTGTAGGCAGGGCGCTACATCGTCATATCCTCCGGTCTTCCCCAATAGGCATGGTCCCACTCTCCTTTGCCCACCTGCCCGTAGAAGACGAAATCTGACACGTGCGCCTTAATGAAATAGTCAGTGGCCCACTTGACGGCTTCTTTCGCATGGCTCCATTCACCTTAAAAAAGGGGAATAAGGAACCAAACTTAAAATTATAGTAAAGAAAGAAAGAAATTCTAATAAATTATGAACAATGCCAAACTCACCTGCAACTTCATAGCCTCTTTTGTTCTCGATGGCTCCCCATGCCAATACGGTTGTCGTAGCGGCCATCGGGAATCCAAACTTCACATAATCACCAGCTGGTATACGAAATATGAAAAAAGTATGAGGATATTAGTATGTACATGTGTGTGTGTGTGTGTGTGTGTGTGTGTGTGTGTGTGTGTGTGTGTCTGACTCAGTTTCAGATACACTTAAGTTTCATATATGCCATGTACAAGCACTAGCAAATCTTTATAGATTTGTAGGTATTAATATACACACCATCATAGTATCCTCCTTTTAAATCAATATGTTCTTTAGTGTCAGGGTCTTGGGCATCATCCAGGGTAGAGTCACGCCTCCATGTCACTCTCTGAGTGTCTGGAAGTTCTCCAGACCTTTGAGCCTCGTAGAAGAGCAAAGACAAGCGCAAGACCTCTTCGTAGCTGTAGGGGACATTGCCGCATGATAAGTTCCCAGGAGTTATAGTTGTTGTTTCTGTTGTTCCCGTCGTTGTTGTTGCTGCTCCTGAAGTTGCTGCTGCTTCTGTTGTTGGTGATACTGTTGTAACTACTGTTGCTGTTATTGATGCTGCTGTTGTTGTTGTTGCTACTTCTGTTGTTGCTGATGCGGTAGTTGTTGCTGCTGTTGTTGTTGTTGCTGTTGCTGTTGTTGCTACTTCTGTTGTTGTTGCTTCTGCTGCTGTTGTTGCTACTTTTGTTGTTGCTGCTGCAGTTGTTGCTGCTGTTGTTGTTGTTGCTGCTGTTGTTGTTGCTGCTGATGTTGTTGCTACTTCTGTTGTTGTTGCTGTTGTTGCTGCTGTTGTTGTTGCTGCTCCTGAAGTTGCTGCTGCTTCTGTTGTTGGTGATACTGTTGTAACTACTGTTGCTGTTGTTGATGCTGCTGTTGTTGTTGTTGCTACTTCTGTTGTTGCTGATGCGGTAGTTGTTGCTGCTGTTGTTGTTGTTGCTGTTGTTGCTACTTCTGTTGTTGTTGCTTCTGCTGCTGTTGTTGCTACTTTTGTTGTTGCTGCTGCAGTTGTTGCTGCTGTTGTTGTTGTTGCTGCTGTTGTTGTTGCTGCTGATGTTGTTGCTACTTCTGTTGTTGTTGCTGTTGTTGCTGCTGCTGTTGTTGTTGTTGTTGCTACTATTGTTTCTACTTCTGTTGTTGTTGTTGCCGCTGTAGCTCTTTCTGACGTTGTTGTTGTTGGTGCTGTTGTTGCTTCTGTTGTTGTTGTTGCTGCTGTTGCTGCTGCTGTTGGTGTTGTTGTTGTTGTTGTCGTTCCCTAGACTGTCTGTCCGAGCAGTCCCGTCTCCCCAAGGAAGGCCACAGCCGAAACTGGGTTTTCCCACAAATCCTTTATAGAGTGTATGTTGTGTTGTTTGCGTGCATGATTGTGTATAATGCAGTCTTCCATTATGTGTTGTATGGTATGGGGTGAAGTGTTACATCCTGGGCAGCTGTTCACAACACGGTCGTCCAGCCTCTTCTGGTAGCTTAGAAGTGCTGGGTGGTGACCGCATCGCAGTCTGGCCAAGTGGACTCTGTCCTTACGTGGGAGAGAGGATTCAGAAGGGTGGATATCAGGGGGTCTGGCATGTAGCAGTGTGTTGTCTTTCAGTGTGTTAATGGAGCGGTGAGTGATATGATTATGAATATGTTTCCGGAGGCTGGTATTTGGTGGTTGTGGAGGAAGAGAAGAGAGTATCTGTGTGTAATAAAGGTCTATGGGTGTAGTTTTAATGTTTCTTGGTGTGTGTGGGTGTTCTGCTATGTAGTGTAGCGGGTGTGATGTGTTTGTGGTGGCTGCAGCAAGTGTTTGTGTGCCTCTCATGTCGAGGTGGTCCTTGACTTTGAGGACTTTTGTTTCATGGTGTAAATGGTCTGTAGGTGATGTATTTGTGCAGCCTGTAATTGTTTTTAGGGCTTTGTTTTGTATGATTTGAAGGGTGTTGTGGTGTGTCTCACTGAGATTAGGAGCCCATGCAGGACTCGCATAATTCATCACTGAGCGTATGCATTGTTTGTATATTGTTATATTAGTTTCTTTGTTTTGTCCAAATGTTGTTCCAGTGATTGACTTGAGTGCGTTAAGTCTAGGTGTGCATTTGTTTTTTATGTTTGTGAGGTGTTGTTTGAAAGACATGGATGTATCGTATGTTACACCAAGAATTTTCGGTGTGTTTGTGTGTGGTATTAGAGTGTTGTTGATGTAGAGATGAGGTATGTATTTGTGTTCTTTTGTCCAGTTGGTGAGAAGTGTTGCTGTAGATTTGGTTGGAGCTATTTTGAGTCTGTTTTTGATGAACCATGTGTTGAGTGTGTCAAGGTAAGGCTGGATTATTTCTGCAGCTTTGTCTGTGTTACGATGTGTGCATGTGATTGTTATGTCGTCTGCGTAGGAAGAGATTTGTATTTCTGAGGTGTCTGGCGTGGGTAAGTCATGCATGTATAGATTAAATAATGTGGGGGATAGAACTGAGCCCTGTGGTACTCCGTTCTTAATGTTTCTGATGTGCGATGATTGGCCATTATATGACACATGAGCATTCCTGCCTGCCAGATAATTGGCCAGCCATCTTTTGGTGTTATTGTGCATGTCTGTGTTATATATTTTATTTGTTAGGTTGTGGCGGGGGATAGCATCAAAAGCTTTACTAATGTCCAATGTTATAAGAAGTGTTCTGTGGTGGGGCCTATCTGAATTGATGCCATCTAAAATTCTTTGTGTGAGGTTTGTCAGAAGAGTGTTTGTGGAGTGTAGTGGCCTAAAACCGTGTTGTGAGTCAGCAAGGGGAATATATGGTGTGACAAGTTTAAGTATTAGGCGTTCAATGACTTTAGAGGGGGTGCAGAGAAGTGTGATTGGGCGGTGCGATGTTGGGATTGTTGGGTCTTTGTTCGGTTTTGGAATGGTGATTATTTTACCATGCTTCCAGATGTCGGGTATAGTGTTGTGTGAATAGCTGTAGTTTGCAATGTTTGTGAGTGCGTGTATACCTTGTGGTCCAATGTGTTTTAGGTGGATGTTGCTTATGTTATCAGGGCCACAGGCAGATGAGTGCTTGAGACTATGCATTATGAGTTTTGTCTGACTGTCTATGAAGGGTGTATAGTCTGAGTCTGTGGGAAAGTCTTTCTTACGTCGAATGGTGCGTCGGTCGTCAGGGTGAGATGTAAGATGGCTCGTCTGTGAAAAAATGACGTATGAGTGCGTTTGCTTGTTGTCTGTTTGAGGGTAGATTATCTGTTGTTGTGATTATTGCTGCGTGAGAGCGTGTAGTGTTAGTGTTGGATAGTGTGATGCTGTTGAGTGTTTTGTACAATTTGCTGGTGTTTGTTTTGTGATCAAGTGTATTGATAAAGTTTTGCCAATTTTGTGTTTTTTGTTCATGTATTTTATTGGCAATCACAGTGTTTAGTGTTTGTATTTGGTCTGCTATGTTTTGAGGGATAGGTGTGGGGGTATCGTGTTTAAGTGTGTCACGTTGTCTGATGAGGCCTTGGATTTCTGGTGTGAAGTTGGGGTTGTGTGATTTTCTGTTGCCTCTAGGGATGTATCTCTTGTCTGCGTTTTGTATGATTGTATTAAAAGCGTGCACAGCATTGTTTATGTTTGTGATTGGTGTACTGTTAAGTGTTTCAAAATGTTGTTCTGTCTCTTCATTAAAGGCTTCCCAGTTAGCTCTCTTGTAATTGGTGTAAGTGTGTCTGTGGCCAGCTGGGGTGCATCTTGTTTTGGTGGTGATGATGATTGGAAGGTGGTCAGAACCAAGGGCTCCGACCACTCTCCATGATGTTGTTGGGGTTAGGCAGGGGGAGCAAAAGGTGATATCAGGAGAGGAGGGAGTGTAGAGGGCTTGGTATGGGATATGTGTATGATTATGCGTGTTGTTCATGATAGTCAATGAGTCGAATTGAGTCTGTATATCAAGCCCTCTGTCTGTGTCAGGGTTGTCGACAAACCAGGCAGACGACTTGGCGTTGAAGTCACCACCCATGATCAGGTTGGGGATTGAGGTTAGTTGGCTGAGTTGAGGTCTGAAGGTGTTTGGAACTGTGGGGGATGATTGGGGGGGAATGTACATGTTAACTATTGTTAGTGTTGAATTGTTGCCTGTGCGGATACGAATGGATTGGGTTTCAGTTGTGTTATCTGTGGTAGGGAGGAGAATTTTGGTTGTGGCACTTGTGTCCACAAAACAGATGGAATGGTGGATCAGGGTGATGAGTCCACCGCCATTGCCGTCAGTCCGGTCTTGTCTGATGGTGGTGTAATTATGAAATGATGGTGTTTTGTGTGAGTGTCTTAATTTTGTTTCTTGTAGAATTGCAATGTGTATGTTGTGTTGTTTGAGAAAGTGTTCAAGTTCATGTTTTTTAGTGTTAATTCCGTCAATGTTGTGTTGTAATATGTTGATGTTGTGTGTTTTGTATGTGTTGTATGTTGCCTTTTTGGGTTGAGGTTGGGGTGGTAGTGGGGAAGGTGTAGGATCTGGGTCAGAGGGGGGGAAAGGAGAGATCGGGGACAAAGGAAGGGGAGTACTAATCGGGGGTAAGGGCAAAGGGAAATTGGGAGTGGGTAAGGGTGTTGGCTGTGGTTGGGGAGGTGGGATTGGGGTTACTGGAGGGCAGGTAGAACATGTCCAAGTGTTTGTGTATTGGTTTGTGTCAGCAAGTGTTGTACAAGTGAGGTGGGCCCAGTTTTTGCACATATTGCACTGAACTGAGCCCTTTGTCTGTCTGCTCGAAGTAATGGGTTTAGAGCATGTTGGGCATGTGTATTTTGTGGTGGGCCCAGGATTGCTCTCTACATCTCCGGCTAAAAGTAGAAGAAGAGGGGTGATCGCCGGAAAATGACCCCTCAGTGCAGAAAAAACGTAACATTGTGTGTTGGAAAAAAAGGATTGTGGTACTCCCCCAGGTAGGCGTAGCTCCTCCTTGGGGATCGGTGCCATCTGCGTAGAGCTGATGGCCAGGGGTAGTTGCTGCTGATTGGCCCCCAACTCTTGGGGTTGGGGGGTGGTCCCACGACGTAGACGTTGCTAGTACTGTTGTTGTTGTCACTGATGGAAATGGAAAGATGAGTGCTTACTCAAAAACAATGCTTCCTCCTCTATTGCGTCTGTGCGTGAAGACACGGCTGAAACAAAGGAGGACTGATCAAGCCGCCCACAATGGATTTCAGAAACAAAACTCCTCAACCCCTCATCCCGGAGTTAGCACGTCGAGGTCCCAGTAGCTGGTCTCCAGAACAGTCCCAAAATTGAATCACTCTTTCAAAATCCAAATTACCTCCAACCTATCTTCCCTGTTTCACATTAGGCGTTCAGTATACTAGCACCTGTTCTTCCATACCTAAATACCTACTCCTAGCCGGTGACATTGGAACAAACCCAGACATCTACACATGCTTCATACGCACGTACGAGGCACATGAACTAATTACATACATCACTCCAATGTTACTTTGCAAGTACTGGATCCACATGGCATGCACTGCACTCAAAACACCAATCAATATGTTATTCACTGCAACATAACACACACTAAAAGTCACTCCCAAAAACACCTCATCACAAAACACAGCCAAAATACTCATAAGCTACACACGAATATAATCACAAACATGCACAGTAAACTGCAGGAATTCTTGCACAAACACCATTCCACTACAACAGAAAAGCAAATTCACCATACAGCATAGTACCTTTGTTCATAGACAACACTACAGTTAATGAAGAGAAAACACAACACAAACGTGGACTAATTATACTAATAATGCTGGTAACTGGCATAGACTAAGTCTTGTAATTTAATACGAAGTCATTGCAGCGATACCCCATGATCGAGACGCCTCTTCAGGTCAGCATTCAATGTCCATGTCTCACAGCCGTATAGCGAGACAGAGAACACAAGTGACTTGAAGATTCGAATCTCAGTCCTCCTGCATATGTGCTCCAGAAATAATGCCACAATTTTTTTTGGCTGTGAAAATCGTAATTTTTGCTTTACCAATATTTCCTTTTCAAATCTTGTTAACTACTTAGTGGCAATTTTAACCATGTTTTTCTTTTTCAGATTAGCTGTAAAATGTTTACTTTAAAGCAGAAGCAAAGAATTGTGCAATTCTGGTACGAGACATATTCATACGTGGAGGTTCGTCGCAAATTCCAGAACGAATTTGGACTTCACCGTAGCGTCAAAACACTGGACAACAAGTCAATCTGGAGGGTTGTTAAGCACTTCGAAAAGGAGCAAACACTCCACAATTGCAACAAGGGCAGAAGTGGCGCAAAACCAGTCCTCACGCCAGAGAAACGCCGGCAAATCAAGGACTCAGTTGTGAGAAGCCCCGAAAAGTCCTATCGCAGACGGGCACAAGAGCTAAGCCTTTCACCAACCACACTGCTGCGCTCCATGAGGAATGATCTGAAGCTCTTCCCCTACAGGATTTCCACTCATCATGTCTTGAAGGATGAGGAAAAGACCAGGCGCATTGAAACGTGTGAGTGGTTGGACTAGAAGCTGGAGCACTCACCTGGTTGGTTGGGTTGAACAACATCTGGTTCAGTGATGAGGCTCATTATCACCTCAATGGGTCGGCAAACAATCAAAATAACGTTTTCTGGGGGCAAGGAGCCTCCTGAGGAGATGAGTGAGAAACATCTGAAGGGCGCCAAAGTGACTGCATGGATCGCATTCAACCCCAGACATGATCTTCTCCGACCGTACTGGTTTCAGGACGGGGGTGGCAAGACAGTGACAGTCAACAGCGAGCGTTACTGTGAAATCATCAACAAGTTCAAAACTGAACTTGGTCAAAGGTTCACTGTCCACCAGAAGAACAGAATGTGATTTCAGCAAGATGGAGCTACGCCCCATACAGCTCACGATTCTCTCGCCTTGCTGAAGGAGCTTTTCGGGTCCCGCGTGATCAGTTTCCGCACAACACACGAGTGGGCACCTCATAGCCCTGACCTCAATCCCTTGGACTTTTGGTTCTGGGGAGCGTCTAAGGGAGAGGTGTATGCAAACAAGCCAACCAACCTTGACCAGTTAAAGCAGAGTGTCGAAGCTTATGCAGCCAATGTGACGGCGGAGACATGCCGCAAAGTCGCGGAGAATTTCTGCCTCCGGATCAAAGCATGTTTTAATCGACGTGGTGCTCACATCAAGCACGTGCACTTTAAGAAGTTTGCTTGAGTGCTGAACAAATTGCCATCATGTTAGCTTTTCAGAATGCTAAAGCTTGTTCTTGCATCTCTGTCCGTTCTTAAATAAACTGAGATCAAATTTGTGGCATTTTTTCTGGAGCACCCTATAGATAACAACAACGCCATATACTCTGGTTGAGCGAGTTCATAATACCATGAACCATAACAATCCTTCGAAGTACTTCCTGACATAACCCACCACTTTTATGCACTACACTACCAAGCTATGTAAAGCTTTCCAAGACCCCAATGTCCTCGCCACATGCATGGGCAGACTCTGTCATCTAGTAGGCTCCAAAATCCTGGACTTTGATCTTGGTCCAGCAAACTTGAAGTTCAAGCGGTCTCTCCTACATGAGTAGTGAATAGAGGGCTATCAACAGGACCTCCAACGACTCCGCAAGAAGAACAACATCATAAGTAAACACAAAGTCAGTGAACTTGTTGCTGCCCATAGATGCTACGCAACGAGATGATCGACAACTCTGTCCAATAACCATTCCATGCACATGAAAATATCGTACGCGTCAAAATATTTTTACTTTCGGACACGTTGAATAAAAACAACAACTTACTCTCGTTATTGCAAATTTCTTGGCCATTAAACTTCATCGAAATGATGGCTGGGAAACCAGAATTTACCTGGAATCTGTAAATGTGAAATATTTGAAAATTAGACAGAATGGATGGTAATGCACAAAATTATCAATGCACCATTATCATGAGTTCACTATTCCTAACTGAAAAGGGATATATGCAATGATGTCTAAGGGATTATCTATTTCAAACTAAAGTAATGTGAATATATTTTACTATTAATACAATACCATAAAGTCCATATATTCATCAGTTGAAAAAATAAAATAAAAAAGCAAGGACCAGAACTTCAAATAGATTGACAGGGTGTTAACGATTAATTGAAAATATGAACAATTTCCTGAGTCACCTAAACCTTGTGACGAGCGTGGTATTTCACATATTTCAGTATCTGATTACCAAGACAAAAGGTGATCTGTACATAAATTTAGCTCACCGGTATTGGAACTCGATAGCAAGTTGTGAGCCAACCTGGAGAACGGCGTTATAACTCTTATGGGTCAGCTTAACGTAGGTACTGGTCATCATTGCGATGTCTGCTATCGAGACCTGCAGAATGAGCAAATCAAGAAGTTTCCTCATGAAAAAAGAAACATACAAACGAGAAAACAAAACCTAGTAGAATTAGAACCAGCATAGATGAAGGCTCACACTTTCAAAGGAGCGTTTCGTAAGAGATGATTTCGAACGCTTTCAGTATGGTTAAATGAATATGCCCGATGTGTATTAGTTTACTGTAATGTCACGATCTCACTAATCTGGAGGAATTAAATTATGCCAGGTCATCATGATCAACTAACTAAAAGGAAATCTGATATTACATACACTCCCCAAATGTTAAAAGGCTTTAGTAATAGTTACTCTTACATGCATAATTTGTGAAGAGGAGAGTTCTAAAGTATAAGTGCAGGTATTGATCATATATATACTTTGCTCTAAACTGAATATGATTTTTGGCCTTATATGGAACTGCTGGAAGTGATCAAAATCTACTCTTTTTTTTATTTTTTATTTTTTTTAATAAACTACAAAACTGAGGATATGCTGTTTACCTGCTTAAAATTATCTGTTCAGTTATTAGACTTTAGTTCATTACTGTCCCCGACTGGAAGTGAGAGATATCCAAGTCGAGTTACAGGTCACTGATAACCGTGCCTCAGACTGGTAGGAATGCTTGTAA
>NC_134787.1:42449307-42464307 GCF_046742065.1 Oratosquilla oratoria
TTTGGGAAGGTGTGTAAAAGAAGGAAGTTGAAGATAAACGTGGGGAAATGTAAGGTAATGAGATGTACAAGGGGGTAAAATGGCAGCAAACTCAAAGTAAGTATTTCTCCCCGTCTACTCCATTTCTGCATGAGGGGACGGAAAGGGGGGTCGCCGATCTAATGAAGTGGCCTTACTATGGATGTGCTGTGTCTTCCGACGCTGCTTCTAACCCAGGGCATTGGGCGAGATGCAAGGAGGACCCGTCATCAAGGAGGTGCCAAGTTAAGAGGGAAGCAAGGGGATGGATGGGAGTGGAGTATATTGGGTATGGAATGGGTGGGAGTGGTTTTTATGGCTTTGATTTTTGGCTACCTCCCTTGTAAGGGGGAAAAAGCCTTTGGTATATGTATGTATATAAGTATATATATATATATATATATATATATATTTATATATATATATATCTATATATGCATATATACATACATACATATATATATATACATATATATATATATATATATATATATACATATATATATATATATATATATGTATATATATATGTATATATATATATACATATATATATATATATATATATATATATATACATATATGTGCATGTGTGTACACGTATTACTTCTTAGAGTGCTTTGTGGAACGAATTAGTGGCCATAGTCAGAATGGGACAACAGATTGATTGATCACATAATCTTTATGTTTGTTGGTGGACGATCGTATTGAGGCTGGGGAAATGTTTTCATAGACAGTATTGTGTCAGGTCCTTTTGTTTTATTTTATGAGGATATAGTTCAAATTTTTCTTTTTTTTTAACTTCCGTTCCCGTTAGAAATAATCAACTTACCATTGCAGAGTTCTTTGTCTTTAAACTTCATCGAAATAATGGACGGGAAATAGGAATACATATCGAAACTGTAATTGTAGAAAGTTTAAAAATTAGACAGAGTAGACAGTAATGTACAAAATAATCAATGCTACATTGTTAGAAGTTTACTATATCTAACTGGAAAAATATATATAAGAAATCATATCTAAGGAGTTATAAATTTTAAAGTGAAGTAATGTGAACATATTTCGCAAAGTTTACTCATTACTCAATAGCATAAAGTGAACACATTTACAAACTGAAAGATAAAACTAATACGAATGGAGAGTTCGATGTTTATGACTATGACCAGAGCTTCAAATAGATTGACATGATTTTTGCAATTAACTGAGGAAACAAAGAATTTCTTGAGTCACCTAAGCCTTCTGACGAGCATGGTTTTTTTGCATACATCCAAAGAAACACCATGTATCTGATTGCCGAGACAATAGATGGTTTGCAAATAACAAATATTCAGCTCACCGGTAGAGGAACTCTACACTAAGTCTTGAGCCAGCCTGGAGAACGGCGTTATAGCTCTTCGGTGTCAGTTTAACATAGGAATCGGAAGAACTTGCGATGTCTGCTACCCAAACCTGTAGATTGAGCAAAAACATAAGTTTCATTATGAAAAGGAAGGAACACAACATATGTGAGAACAGTAGTGTAGTATGAGTGACAAAACAGAGTCTGGGTAATATAAATGATGGCTCTTGCTTTCGATAGAGTGGTTCATAATCAATTATTTCAGACTATTTTAATATGACTCTATGTGTATACTCTATGCGTGTTGCCTTATTGTTGCAATCTAACTAATTTGGAAGAGTTATTATTACATAAGGTTATCATGAACAACTATTGATTAAAAGGAAATATGATATTTGCACGAACCAGATGTTAAGAGGATTTGCTAATAGTTAATCTAGTCTAAGTACAGGTGATCTTACTTTTTTCTATGAACTTTATATCTTAGTTGAAGTTATCTAGAACTGCTGGATCTATCAAACAGTAGAGCACTGCTGGCCTTACCTGGAAGTGGTCCAAATCTACTAAATTTCTGATTGAACTGCAAAACTGGGGATCACCGTTTACCTTACCAAAAATTATCCGTTCAATTGTCAGATTTCAGCTCATTACTGACTCCGGCTGGAAGCGATAGATCTTCATGTCAAGCTCCTAGGGCATCGGTGAGTCCGCCTTAGTTTAATCAGAATGTTTGTAAAAGCACAGGTTATAGCTGACCTAAGTAGGACCTACTGAATCTCTCTGCCGAGCTTCCTATCATCATGCAACTCAAGAAGAACTGCTAAAGCTATAGGAACCGTAAGTCAACAGTTACCATACCTCAAATGTACCAATGTCATTATCAAAGGTAATTTCAAGTGTCCAGTCCGTGATGTCTTCTGCGATGTATATATCAACGCTCCCACTCCACCCTTCTGCCCATATGCTTTTGGTAGTCAAAACCGAAGAGCATACACTTGAAAGAGTCACGGATTGGGCCGTGGTGGTAGATGCCACGACTGAGGTTGTCGGCGACTGCATGGTGGTGTCTGTAGGTGGGATAACTCTTTAAGTTCGGTAGCACTGTTGACAGATATTGTTTTGATTATTGACAAACAAGTTATTTAGGTGAAGTGGAGTGGTACCCTCTCATTTTGAAAGTGGAAACCATCTTCATTAATCTCTCAACCTGGCAACGTTTAGTTATCCACGTGATTCCACGAATATTGCCATAAACCTTTGGCATCTGTCTGAACTCTGCATATTCCATAACGTAGTCAAAATCTACGAATGAGAGGCTGATTTTGTATCATGTTCGCTAATTGGTGGGTAGGAAATAAAAATAAAATATTTCTATATAGACAAATTTTAGTGACCCTATATTCAAATAAGAGCAAGTACTTAAAATCGTTAATATAATTGACCACGTACTGTAGTAATGAAGCGTGTGGTATGTAAGTAACGAATTTTGTGTAATTTTCATATTATCGATCAATCAGCCAAATGGATCTAGAATAGATTATTTATATTTTTCACTTATTTTATAGTAAGGGGATCGAAAGATTGTACAAGTGAGTCTCCCGACTCTATTTTAACAATTCACAATTGACTTTTCCACACACAACCTAAAACACAACATCAAATTTTTCACCCATGCGTAAGACCTAACAAATATAGCCTAACTCTGTATCTACAAAATATTAATCAACAGCACACAAATCTTTTTTAACAAGCTGAAACTATGGTTAAGACAAAATATAATATCTGCTTAGCCTCCGAAGTTATCAATGATACTGCTTGCCCTTGAGTGCCATGGATCAAAGACCCACCCACACAATCATGCACGCAAACAACACAACATACGCTCTATAAAGAATTTGTGGGAAAACCCAGTTTCGGCTATGGCATTCCTTGGGGAGACGGGACTGCTCGGACAGACAGTCTAGGAACGACAACAACAACAACAACAACAACAACAACAACAGTCAAATCAAATTATCAAAATCTCCCACTGGATAAAAGTCTTGAAATTCTGGGTCTCACTTTTGATACTTGACCTTCAGCACACATATTAAACATGTATTTGTGAAAAACAAGAAATTGAACATGTAGGAACAATGGTAAGTATGGACCCCAGAGGTAAGCACTAATCATTGTTCACACATAACTTATAAGAACTATATAGCATTGAGCACCACATGAGAATAATAGGCACGCAGGTTTACACAAGAACCCTTAAGTCCACCCACCCTCACAGAGCCCACTGGAATCATAAAAAAAGCACTCTCAAAGCATACTCTTCAAACATTTACAATGACCTGCGCATAGCACCCCACAAAGCATCCAACTACAACAAGTATTCCACGATAGGCCTCCAGTTTCTATGCTTCATTCGGCTCCCCTAGACAACTGGCGAACTCCGAAAACAAGTAAGAACTTCACTGGAACGACTGCGTTCAGGTAATCACCCCATATTGAAACAGTTCCAACAAAGAACGAGCCTTTCAACAGAATCGAACTTTGTTAGATAAAACCGATCTCGAGGCGCATTCTGCGTTACATGAGCAAACTATGAGCACCAGGGGCTTGCTGGGCCTATATCCTGGCTCTTCAGAAACGTTGATTAGTCCTTTCCTGCTGTTTATTGTCCCCATTTGGTTACAGGAAATCTCCTACCAGTCCCCGGGCAAATATGCAGGTTAGAATAAGCCGCGACACTTCTTCAAAGTTACACAGTTCCTTGTTTATGTGGAGTAGGCCCATGAACTGTCGCGGTTAGATAAAACCACCACAAAAAAAGGGCACATGACATCTCCCTCTACACTGCTCGACTCTCACCCCATCCAGGCAACAACATAAAATCTCTTGGTCGAGTGACCTGAAGGCCGAGTTGGTGGTCGAGACTTCGGAACTCGTGCAAGACATCTAGGGCAACAGATTGACTTACCATATAGCTTTCATTATGGCTGTTGCCGGGTGATCATATAGAGATTCGGGAAATATTCTCGTAAATACTGTTGAGCTCACCCTATTCTTTATGAAGATATCGTACGCGTAATATATAAACTTTCGCTCACTTTAAAAAGAAAGAAAGAAAAAATAAACTCACCCTCATTATCGCAGAGTTCTCGTCCATTAAACGTCACCGAAATGATGGCCGGGACATTACAGTCCATCTGGAAACTGTAAATATAGACGATTTGAATATTAAACAAAGTGGAATCGAACTCGAGGCGAGTGGCAGTTATCGGCATCCTTCTGTGTGAAGTGAGATTTAAATCACTGAGTCACAGCGATATACAAAACCATAGATTCTTTGTAATCAGAAATTCACAAATTCTAATTAAAAAAATGTGTAATGAGGTTTTAAGGAATTATGAATTCTAAACTGAAATAATAAGAACATATTTCAATGTTCACTCAACTGCATGAAATGGATTGATTTACTTCTTGAAAAATAGAATAAGACTACGGAGGGTTATAAGGTTCATAACTGTGACCAGAACTTCAAACTTTCAAACTGATTAATATGGTTTCCACGATTAACTAAGGAAACAAAGAATTTTTTGAGTCACCGAAACCTTGTAACATACGTGATTTTTCGCATGTTTCTGTATCTGATTGCCAAAGATAAAAGATGATTTGTACATTATAAGTATTCAACTCACCGATAAGTAAAATCGATGGTAAGTTGTGAACCAGCCTGAAGAACGTTGTTATCGCCTGTCGGAGTTAGTTTAACAGTGGAGCTGGAATTTTCTGCGATTTTTGCTACCCAAACCTGCAGAAGGAGCAAGAGAAGAAATTCCCTCATTAAAATGAAGAAATACAGACTATGGGAGACCAGTAGTTTTATTTGAATAATAGAAGAAAAAAAAAACTAATTAAGTAAGAATACACAAAAACGAGGACTTGGTTTCAATGGTGCAGTTTCGAGAATTTTTTTCTGAAATTTATTTCTGCATAACCACATTTTTGTCTTTTATATATATTGTTGTTGTTGTTGTTTTTTATCATCTGCAAGCTTTGATATTTGATGTCTATTAGCTTACTGTACTGTGATGATCTCTAAAATCTGGAAGAACTCTAATGACAAAAGTTTATCGTTACCAACTGCTAATGAAAAACAAGTTCGATACTGAATAAGTTTGTCAGAGGCTTTAGTAATAATCACTTCTCCCTCCACAGGTACAACAAAGTGTTCTCTTGAAACTCTAATATTCTAGAATTACTGACCCTAATTGAAGGTGGAAGTAAAGATCGGCACTAACAATGCAAGGAATGATTGGAATAGACTGGAATTATTACTTCGCTTACTCAACCTACGACATACAACTGCTTACTGTCTTTAGGCAGTTGTATGTCGTCAAATATGAAAATCTTACTGACATTAGTTTGAGTTACTTTGTCTGTCTCAATAAGCTCCAGTGCTGACCATACCTTGAATATATGAACTTTTTTTTTGTAATTTCAAGTCTCTTTTAACTTTACTTGAAACTGATGCACATTTATGCCGATCTATAGATTACCAGTACCAACGTTTCCTTTGTCTTTACTTCAAAGTGAATATCATCGCTGACATTATCTGCTGGATCTGTCAAACTGTAGCGCATCGTTGTCTTAACTAGAAGAGCTCCAAACCTACTCATTATTTTAGTGAACGATAAACCATTAATCAGAATATCTCTTACTTACCTCTTCCAAAATGAAAAGCACTGTTTACTTTACTTGAAATGATTAATTATCTATTCAATTGTCAGACTGTGTCACTGCCGAACCCAGCTGGAAGTGATAGATCTCAATGTCGAATGACAGGCTATCGATAACCTTGTCTCAAATTAATTATTATTATAATTTTATATATATATATATATATATATATATATATATATATATATATATATATATATATATATATATATATATATATATATATATATATATATATATAAATGATAAAAAGGAAAGCGATAAGAGAAGATGGAATGGTAACGGAAATGTCTGAAGCTTTGGAATATTTTGGAATTAAAATTATGACAGAAATAGCCAATAAAGTCTATGGAACTGGGGAATTAACAGGACAAATGTACCAGTCAGTTTTCATAGCTTTCCCAAAAATACATGGGACTTTAGAATGTAGCAAACATAGAATAATTAGTATCAATAACCACTGAACAAAAAGAATCTTAAAAATCATTACAAATAGAATAAGAAACAAAATAAGGCCAGAAATAGCTGATGAATAATATAGGTTTGTACCAGATATGGGAACAAGGAATGCAATTTTTGTTGTAAAAATTCTAGCTGAAACTATGTTAGAGGTACGAAAAGATCTGTGTGCTTGTTTCGTGGATTGCGAAATGGTATTTAACAAAGTGAGACACAATGGATTAATAGAGTTGAAGAAAATAGAAGTGGATGGGAAGGATTTAAGGTTAATCGCCAATATCTATTGGAAGCAAAAAGCAGCAGTGAAAATATGAGAACTGTGTGATTGGGAAAAGATTGAAAGTGACGTGAGACAGGGATGTGTAATGTCGCCAGACCTGTTTAACTTATACAGTGAACCCGATAATTTTTATGACAGTTGCATGCAGGATTCGAACCTACTGCTCTCAGCCACCTGTAAGATCAACTTTTGCAGAGCCTTAGACCACTACACCACAGAAGCTTCTGTCATGCAACTGTCATGCAACTGTCATAAAAATTATCGGATTGATGTCGCTGCTGTTAGCGAATTTCTCTCATTATACAGTGAAATAATCATGAGAGATATTTACCATCTAAAATGAGTAACAGTAGGAGAAAGAAATCTCAATAATATCAGATACGCAGACGATACTGTGTTAAGCGGCCCATACACGATCAATTATATTGCGCAATTTCATTGTCAATACTCTGAATTGACAATTAAATTGACCGTGTATGGGCGATATATCGCCCATACACGGTAAATTTAATTGTCAATTCAGAGTATTGACAATGAAATTGCGCAATATAATTGATCGTGTATGGGCCGCTTTACTCGCTGAATCGGAAGCTCAGCTACAGGAATTAGTTACAGCACTAGTAGAAATAAATAGAAGCAGAGATCTAACAGTGAATGAACAGAAAACCAAAATGATGGTAATGAAGAAAAAACAAGAATTTCCAAGGCTAAGAATTCAAGTAGAAGGAAGAATGTTGACACAGGTGGACAATTCAATTACCTGGAAAGCATGTCAACTTACGATTGGAAAAGCGATGATGAGATAAAGAGAAGGATAGCCATAACGAAAAATAATTTCAACAAAACTAAACAGGAATTAACAAAATCAACATGAGAACAAGAATTTTTTTTTTTAAATGTTACATTTGGTCAGTATTATCATATGGACGTGAAACTTGGACAATTGGACAGAATTTAAAACAAACGAATAAATACTGCAACAAACAAGAACATAGAGGGAAATAAAAGAAACTATCAGGAAAAGACAGTTACACTTTGTAGGACATGTCGTGAGAAAACAACAATTGGAACATATGTGCCTAACGGGAAAAATAGAAAGAAAGAGGACAATAGGAACACCACGCAGAAAACATGTGGACAGGCCAAGAACATCTGTAGAAGAAATAAAAATGGCATCTTGTTAAGAAGAGCCATGTGCAGGCAGGAATAGATGTCCATGGTGGCCAACGTCCAAGTGGATATAACAACCCATCGTTATACACACACATGCACGCACACACACACACACACACACACACACACACACACACACACACACACACACACACACACACACACACACACACACACACACACACACACACACACACACACACACACACACACACACACACACATATATATATTATATATATATATATATATGTATATATATATATATATATATATAATATATATATTATATATCATAATACCACCAATTCCGGAAATTCTGGTACCCCCCGTCAAACGACATACCATCAATGAGCTCAAATAGAACTACTGAACCTCTTTATGTATACGCAGATCATCTGTGACCTTACTTCGAATATGTTAATGCTCATATCAAAGGCCACTTCAAGGGTCCAGCCACTGGTATCTTCTGTGATCGGGATGTTGAAACTCCCATTCCAACCTCCGTTCCATTGACTGTAGCGGGACACAACCGAAGAACATTTACTTGAAGGAGTCGTGGGTTGGGACATGCTAATGGAGGGTAGACTCGTGGAGGCTGAGCTGGTGCAGGTCGTGGTGATGGATGTCGTCGTGGTGGAGGAGGTTGTGCTTGTGGATGTCGTGCTGGAGGAAGTCGTGCTGGAGGAAGTCGTGCTGGAGGAAGTCGTGCTGGAGGAAGTCGTGCTGGAGGAAGTCGTGCTGGAGGAAGTCGTGCTTGTCGATGTCGTGCTTGTGGATGTCGTGCTGGAGGAAGTCGTGCTGGAGGAAGTCGTGCTTGTGGATGTCGTGCTGGAGGAAGTCGTGCTTGTGGATGTCGTGCTGGAAGAAGTCGTGCTTGTGGATGTCGTGCTGGAGGAAGTCGTGCTGGAGGAAGTCGTTCTGGAGGAAGTCGTGCTGGAGGAAGTCGTGCTTGTGGATGTCGTGCTGGAAGAAGTCGTGCTTGTGGATGTCGTGCTGGAGGAAGTCGTGCTGGAGGAAGTCGTACTGGAGGAAGTCGTGCTGGAGGAAGTCGTGCTGGAGGAAGTCGTGCTGGAGGAAGTCGTGGGTGGCATTGGCGTTGTCTGTGTGGTGGTGCCTATAAATAGGAAATCCTGTCAATTCAGTAGCATCACTGATTGATATCAATGTAGTAATTGACAAACGATTCACTAAGTCATGAGATTGAGCGATGTACTTTATCATGAAAGTGACAACCGTCCTTATTATAATATATTTTATATTATTTGTTTTTATTTTATCATTATTTGTCTGTCTGATTTTCATTTATCATTAGTTATATGTCAATTTATTATTATTTACTATTTACCTGTTTGTTTATCATTTAACTATACCTATGCATTTATTTATGTATTTTATTTGTTATTTATATTATTATAGTTTTTATTTATTATTCTATTATTATTATGATTTCTTTTTTTTTGCATCCGACCTAGTTATGGACCAAAAGGTCTCCTGTCGGCATGCTCCGCCTTTGTAATCCTTTGTAATTAACCGTCCTCACCATCCAGCAATGTCCAGTAGACCACAAAATCCCCTGAATTTTCTTAAAGACATTCAGTTCCTTTTTTGAACTTTTCTGACTCAAGAACGTAGTGAAAAATCCGCGAATGAAAAACTAATTTCATATTGTGTCAGCTAATTGGGTCGGTCACAGGAACCGACCTAAGAGAAGCTCATGCCGGAAAATGTTAGTAAACTTGTATTCATATCTGAATAGATATATCTAAGGCAGAGGTGGGGAACTGTGTGTTATTTTGTGTGTCACGCTTCTCGAATGGTTGAAATAATGCGTGTTTGTTCCGTAGATTTTATTATTATTATTATTATTATTATTATTATTATTATTATTATTATTATTATTATTATTATTATTATTATTATTATTATTATTATTATTATTATTATTATTATTATTATTATTATTATTATTATTATTATTATGAACCTAAGGCCTTCCGGGCCATCAAGTGCGGCCTTCTGCGGCCTTTGATATACATATTATTTTTTTTTTTTTAAAGACCTTGAATGTTTCTTAAGTCTGAAATCATTATACACCTGAAACTTATAATATACACCACACACATAGACGAAAGCAAGGTTAACCGTGTTCAGTGATGTCACTCCCAGATATTGGAACGATTTTTATACATATGTATATTTTTAAGATTAAAAGAATATTCTTAAACTGAATCTTTAGGGAGGGGGGTGGAAAACTTACACCGTCCCCTAAAAAGGGATAAAATAATTGAAAAAAAAAAAAAAAAAAAATTCAGTACGGCCTCTATGTCGGACGATGAATTGTAAGGTGGCCTTCATGCACAAAAAAGGTTCCCCACCCCTGATCTAAGGTCATTACTAAGGGAAGATATATAGATATATCTATGGTCATTACTAAGGAAAGCTCGCTGGCTGAGCGGGTTAAGGCGTCGTTACTTGCGGCAAAGGTCGAGAGGATGGCGGTTCGAATCCTGCCACCGGCGAAGTTGAACTAAGGGCAGAAGTCCACGCTACAAAGTCCTCTGTAAGGGGCACCGTCCTAGCCTTCCGATGGGAGGAGTTTGTGACGTTAAGCCATATCAAATTACTAAGGTTGATCGGACGTTGAAGAGGTGATGAATGTGGCATACGAGTAATAAAACTTATGTAATTATCAAGCCAGGTAAGATAACCCATATTGTCCAAATATCAGCTAACACGATACAGAACCAGGTCTTCATTCACGGATTTTCATTATATCCTTGATAAGCAGAAGATAAATACAAAATATCTCTCGGAGTTTTCAGCGGATTTTATGGTCTCGATCTTTATCAGATGGGATTTCGAACATGAACATTACGAATGTTTGTCCTTAATAAACGGAACAAATTCTCAGCATAACGGGACGCCAATCCGATGAAAAATCAATCTCCTGTATTGTGAGAAAATACTCTATCCTCTGAGTCAGTCTGTTTCAAGATTTCTGACGGAATAATTTGGGTTTCTTGGGTTAACGATAAAAAAAATAAAAAAAAATGGAAACATCATTATAATTTCTTAAAAGGCTTTAGTAGGAAGAAGTCATACATGATTTTCACCTATCTTATGTAAACCAAAACTCGATGTCTATAAATCGTAAGTACGGAATACTCGTACACTTGGATAGAGATTATAAGTAAGAAGGAGATACTTACTATCGGAGTTCTGTACAAATCTCCTAAGCTTAGTATAGAACATAATGAACTCCTGTTTCAACAAATTCGCAGGGCGTCCCAGTACAAAAATGTTGTGATGATGGGAGGTTTTAGATATAGAAATATTGACTGGTTAATTCAGTAGGAGATCAGGAATCGCAATTTTTCTTAGATGTGATATAAGACAATTTCTTAAAACAATTGATTACCGATCCTACGAGGGGAAGAATAATCTGGATTTACTCTTAACAAACAATGACGATTTGAAAAAAACAAAACAAAAAACGAACAGGTGGATAATAGACTAGGTTCTAGTGGCCATCAATAAATAGTATTTAGCATTAAATGAGAAGAACTGAATAGTACAAATAGCATTCTAGTACCTGACCTCAGAACAGGCAATTCTGAAAAGATGAGAAAAAACTTACGGCAGTTTGGAACCGGTCCAATTAGTGATAAAACTGTCTTAGGTCATGGCATTGAGGTCAGTATCGTACTCAGCCCGAGGTCATTAATGAGAACAGGGGTTCTAGGTCATGTCATGAGGAAGGCAGGAAACCTTCAAGTAAGATCACATACGGGGCCAGCCCGGAGGTCATTAACACGGTCAGGGGCCTGAACCTAGGTCATGTCAAGGGGTAGGGACTGCGGATTCCCTACAGAAGTGACCTGGGGTAACGGATTGATCATATATTTTTCACTGAGACTGTTGCCAGGCAATCATTATGGGAATCTTTTTGTAGACATTGTTAAGCTTACTTTTGTGTGGATGAGGATATTGTACGCATGAAATGTGTCCAATTTCATTCATGTTTTAGAAAAAAACTAACTCACCTTTCTCAGGGCAGAGTTCTCGACCATTGAACTTCACCGAAATGATGGTTGGGAAATAAAAATCTTCCTGATAACTGTAATCATGAAAGGTTTGAATATTAGACATAGTTTACTTGTACTCGAGGAAAGTTACAATTATTGGTAGCCGTCGGATTCAAACTATATTTCACATGGTGCAAAGGGAGGTCAGAACCAACAGCCCACAGTAGTCCACAAAATGCTCTATTAAGAGAAATTCATTATTCGAGATCAATGACGGGGACCTGCAGCGGTCCTGCAAGACAGGCGACAGAGAAAAATCATCTCCCTGCAGTCCATTTTCGAAATCTGGCAACCTCCGCATCTCGAGCGTAGCCCCTGTGGACAACTACTTCCCTGTTCCCACTACGTAAAAACAGTCCCACACTAATAAGAATATCATAAAGAAGGAGACTGCAAGAGACCATGTGGCCTACATTAGGCAGTTCCATGTCCATTACCACACGTCATCCCCCATCCATAAAGTTGTCTAACCGTTTCTTAAAACAACTGAGAGTTTCAGCGCTCACTACAAAGCATTCCAAAATATCTTCCCAGACATGTCAATAAGATGGACCGAGGATCATTGCTGTGGGCAACAATTATTATTGTTAAATTCAGTATTTCTAGCTTAAAAAAAGAATATATGTAATATCTTAATATTGTTATGAATTCTAAACTTAATGTAAAAAAAAATCACTGCTCACTCAGTGGCATTAAACAGATGTATACTCCTTTCGGAGTACAATAATAAAGAAAGTGTGATGAGGGTAAGACTGTGACCAGAATCCAAACCGATTATTTTTTTTTTTTTCTATGATCGAACGGGAATGAGAAAAACAGACAGACAGACAGACAGACGGTGGAGAGAGAGAGAAGAGAGAGAAAGAGAGAGAGAGTGAGAGAGAGAGAGAGAGAGAGAGAGAGAGAGAGAGAGAGAGAGAGAGAGAGAGAGAGAGAGAGAGAGAGAGAGAGAGAGAGAGAGAGAGAGAGAGAGAGAGAGGAGAGAGAGAGAGAGAGAGAGAGAGAGAGAGAGAGAGAGAGAGAGAGAGAGAGAGAGAGAGAGAGAGAGAGAGAGAGAGAGAGAGAGAGAGAGAGAGAGAGAGAGAGAGAGAGAGAGAGAGAGAGAGAGAGAGAGAGAGAGAGAGAGGGACAGGGGAGGAGCCAGTCATCTAAACTTTATGACGAGCATGATTTTTCCACATATTTCTGTATTTCAATGCCGAAATAAATTATGATTTGTACAGCATGACTATTAAGCTCACCGGTAGAGGAACTCGATGGGAAATTGAGAGCCAGCATCGAGATGGGTGTTATAATCCATGGGAATCAGTCTCACATACAACCGGGAAAAGACTTCTATCTCTGCCATGGAGATCTGCGGAAGTATTAAAACAAGACATTTCCTCATTTAAAAAAGAAAAAAAAAAAAAAAAAAAAAAAAAAAAAAAAAAAAAAACTTTGGTGGTATATGAACAAGAAAGCAAAATCTAATTAACTTATAATCAAACTTAGGGAAGACTCTTGCTTTCTATGGGTCGGTTCTGAAGATAATTTGACATATTTTTGTATGACAGCATGTCTGTTTTTATTTGTACTATTTTTTTTCCATTCATTCGTCAAATTTGATATTCGATACTTATTATTTTACTGTACTTTAGCAACTTCAGCAGTCTTTGAGAACTATAATGATAAGATCGATATGACAGTGGATGCGCTTACTCACTAATAATTACTCTTTCATACATAATTACACTCAAGAATTCTGCTGAAGCCGCATATTATCATACAGTTCAATGAAAACTGCTAAATTTCTTTATGGAACTGCAAATAATTGGGTATCATACCTCGAATGTACCGATCTCATTATCAAAGGCTAGTTCAAGTGTCCAGTCACTGATGTCTTCTGTGATGGAGATGTCGACTGTCCCATCCCAACCTCCTTCCCATTCGTTAGACATGGTTAACACAGAAGAACAGTCTCTTGAAACACTCTCGGGTTGGGTCGCGGTGGTGTATATCGTGGTGGAGGAGGTCGTTCTGACAGAAGTCGTGCTCGAAGAGGTTGTGAGCGTTGTGGACAGGGTCGTCGGTAACTCTGTGGTGGTTTCTGTATGTGAGGGATAATCCCTTCAGTTCGGTAGCATTATCAATGAAAATAATTCTAGAAAGAAACAAACATAATACCGAGTGTCGAGTATTGGGTACTGTTATCTGTTTAATGTAACTACCAAAACCCTTCATGAGATTAAGGCGTGTGCATCCATCATACCAAGAACTTACAGTCTTTGTATAAATAGAAAATAAAGGACTTTAATTAGCCTTATTAGTCTTCCTGACAAGGTCCAGCGTTGATACGGGGTTTCGACCCCTATCAGATGAGTTTACGAACCTGAGCAGGCCAAAATTTCTTATCCTTGATAACGTAAACAAAGTACTAAAATAATCAAATTTCTACTTTGTGGGTAAGAGGTCTACCCCCTGGTTTAGCCACCTTCGTATATAATTTATGATTGTATATAGTCTCAATCTGGGTTTCCTGAGTAAATAGCATACAACCATATTAATTAAGAAGTTGGACTTTATCATAATAACTCCGTACTAGGTTATGGTACAAAGTGGACATGGCTCTTCGTTCTCGACTACTTATGTGAATAAAAATTTAGTATTTAGAGGTTTAATTGAAAAAAAAAAACTCAGATATAAATCCTTGAACTATAACAGGGGTAAGAGTTGGTTTTATTTGACATAAGGAATGAAGTCGGCGGAACTCACCGATGTAATTTTCACCGAGTAGTCGTCGGAAGCAGCAACGAAAACCTCGGTTCTGCTTCTTGGCGTCGCTGTGAAACTCGAGCACAAAAGGACCTTCAATGATGAGACCTGGAACAAAAGGGAACCTTGGTGAACAAGTTAATACATCAATACACGAAACTAAT
>NC_134787.1:42469307-42474307 GCF_046742065.1 Oratosquilla oratoria
TTGCTCACGTATACTTAGTCTTGTCTTTCACCTTAAACACTGTTTGCTATCCACATTTTCCTTTCCATACGCTTATCCATCATCTTTCTGCTATAGATTCTTCTTGTCATCATATACATCCCTATTGCTCCATCTATTGACTCATCTCATATTTAAGCTTTAATATCTTCCAATATCATTACATTCACATTTCTCCCAAAAACGCTCTGCACACTCTTTTGAAGCAATACTAAACACTTCCCTCTCCTTCACGTATTTTTTCACTTTCAGGACCATATTTACTACCAAATGGCTATGTCTTCTATCCCAGCTTATCACTCATATTATTTTTATGACAAGTTACTCTACAATGCACTTATCTATGTTATCACTTATTCCGGATAATTAGAATTATCCGGAATCTTGGAGAAAAGTTAAAATATCCCACTCATATTCTTAATCAATGTCACAATACTACCAAGCAACGTTTTTACAAAGCATGCAATCAAGAACAAGAAAACAATAAACAACTTAATACATTTGTTCTTCTTTTTCATGAAAGCTTTCTTAGTATTGTCAACTTACTCAAGAAATTGGATATCAAAGTGGCTTTTAAATATGACCACACCATTAAGAAAATTTTAATTATGAACAGACCGCCTAACAGCAACGGTGTTGTTTATAAAATTTCATGCCAATATTGTCACAAAATTTATAATGGACAAACTGGGAAAAACTTGCAAACAAGGATTTTCCAATATAAATGTAGTGCGAGATCTGCCAAGGAAAATAATGCATTATTTCAACACAAAGCATTATACAACCATCATATTTATTGCTCCAAGGCATCAATTTTAGCCAAAGGAAAGAACCTACATGAAAGAGATGTAATATAATCTTTGATCAAAATATAAATTTAAGCTATGGACATTTTAAATATGATAGATTGGTAACCCAATCTGTGACCAAGATGTTTCCGCCAGATTGAACCATTTGTGTTGGTCAAGTCGATGGAGGTAAGGTCACCCCTCCGCATTGTATTGTCTCCCCCCTCCCTTCCTGCGGTTGCTACGTGAAACTTATATTTAAACATAACCCTGTATCTCTGTAACCCTGAAGATGTAAAATACGAAAGTACTTACACTCTAAGAATTTTTCTTCTCATGTGGTTATTTTGCGTTTTCCTATCACGGTGATGTGATTCCTTGCACACACACACACACACACACACACACACACACACACACACACACACACACACACACACACACACACACACACACACACACACACACACACACACATATATATATATAATATAGGTTCATGAGATTTCTGTGCTTCAGTGTAGAACACAGTGTTAGGACGATGTTTAAAATATTGAAGTTGGAACTACCTCTCTATAATTCCAATAACTCATGTACAGCCTATGGCATCTGTCAATCTTATCAAATTACTGGATAGATACCGTTAACTGATAGCCTAGAGAGAGTACAGACTCGTATTTCCATATATATATATATATATATATATTATAATATATATATATATATATATATATATATATATATATATATATATATATATATATATATAGTGTTAAACACGACAGGAAAGACATTAGTATTTTCTTTTGTAAGATCTGCTGATTCATTTGTGATAAAGTGTGCCAAAAGACAAATAAACATAACACGCATCGGATAGAACAAAACACTTGAGGGGGCATACCTGATTCTCCAAATCAATGAATGATCTTGGGGACAGCCGAAGTGCTAAAGTCCGTAAACAGGAGGGAGAGGTTTTGTACTTGACGACTTGCTCAACAGAAGCAGAGTCCCAAACTGACGCTGCTGTCGTTCGCTCGGAAGGAATTCGTCACAGGTGCTCCAAGTCAGGTGAAGGCGAAACTTGCACGTCCATCAGTCGACACCAACTACATTTCTCTACAGAAAGCTGTCGTGTTCTGTCTTAACATGACACAGGTGTTGTGGATCTGAGTCATGGTCTCACTAAGTGTTGTTAGCAGTCCTCACACTACCCACACAAAGGCCAATGAATAAAAGAACTCATCTCTATCGTGATATGATTATTTGTGGTATTTGGTGGCTGATAAACAGGTCTTACATTCCGAGGAACAATACCTCCCCAAACAGATGAAGTCGTGGAAATGGAAAAAGGGGGAATGGATAGCAGAAGATTGATGTGTTCATCAAGCTCATTATCCTTTCCTCAGGGGAGACAAGTCCTCAATCATAAGAAATCTGCTCGGCTCTTGTCCGTAAGGACGTCACTGAAATCCCTGAAATACTGATTACCAAAACTTTATCTAGTTAATACCTCCATACGGTTATAATCACCTGTTTTTTTTTTTTTTTTTTTTGTGCATCCGACCTAGATATGGATCAAAAGGTCTCCTGTCGGCATGCTCCGCCTTTGTAATCCTTTGTAAACAGCTTAGAAATGTATTCCAGCAAGGTAATACATGCGAAGGCCAAAAATCCCTTATTGTGAACTAGAAAATCTGTTCTCATAGAAATATAGTAGATAGCTAGACATACACTTGTGAGACGCTGATAAAATGCAAATTTTAGCTTTTCATGGTAAAAATCTGCATGTACATATTAGGTTAGAATAAGAAATAACAATTAGATTTTTTGATTTTCAGTTCAAAATTAAAGAAATGGGGGGGAAGGAGAAGTATAACAACTTAGATTTAAACTCCTAAAAAAAATTAGAATAGATACTTGTGTTTCTAAAATGCACGATTTCAGTAAAGCTCAGTTCATAGGACTACGTCAGGAGCTTCAGCTTACAGATTGGGAGGCAAAATTAAGCGAAAGACCTGTAGATCAGATGTGGGAAATATTTCAAAATACGCTCACTAAGATGATTCATACTTACATTCCTTTTAAGGACAGACGTCTCCCAAATCAGGCTCCCCAAAGTGGCTCGAAAAAGAAACTGAAAAAAGTATTGCTAAAAAGAGGCATACTTATAAGAAATATAAGTGATCGGGTGCATCTAATGACTACGAAAGTTATGTATCAATACAGAGAGATTTAAAAAAGACAACAAAGAATGAAAACGACAATACGAAATGAATATCGCTGATAAATTCAAAGAGAATCCCAAAGAATTCCATAGTTACATTAGAGATAAAAAGGTTGTTAGGAATCACATTGGTCCACTATTATCTGCTGACGGCCAACTTGAATATTCAAATGAATGAATGTGTAACATTTTAAACAATTATTTTAGCTCGGTATTCGTAAACAAAACACCTCAAAGTGAACTCCAAACTGAAACCTGTGAAAAGTCTAGGGTAAACTTACTACGGTAAATATAACAAAAGGAAAAATTAAAAGGTGTATAGAGAAACTCAAAGTTAATAAAACACCAGGGCCTGACGGTTGGCATCCAAGAATCTTAAAGGAAATGAAAAATGAGATTGTTGTTCCATTAGAAATTATTTTCAAGAAATCCATCATATCCGGAGATGTCCCAAGAGAATGGAAGCTAGCTAACGTTACTCCCATATTCAAAAAAAGGTGACAAAAAGAAACCAAATAACTATAGTCCTATAAGTTTGACTTCAATCGTAGGAAAAATAATGGAAACTATCATCAGAGATGCTATCGAACATCATTTAGAAAGTAACCGTTTGATAAATGATAGCCAGCATGGTTTCAGACGGAAACGTTCTTGGGTAACTTACTCGAATTCTACAACACAGTTATCTCGAATTATAACAAAAGAAACAATATAGATTTAATATATCTAGACTTTGCAAAAGCTTTTGATATCGTCCCCCACGAAAGACTACTTACTAAATTAGCTTCACACGGAATAAGTGGTAGCCTATTAAGTTGGACTAGTAATTGGTTGATTGATCGAAAACAGAGAGTTGTTTTAAATGGAAAAACTTCTAGATGGAAAAATGTTACAAGTGGAGTTCCTCAGGTTTCCGTTCTTGGGCCACTTCTATTCATAGTATATATAAATGATATAGACCATGGACTAAAATCTACTGTTTCCAAATTTGCTGATGATACAAAACTGTGCGGAATGGCAAATGATCACTTAAACCAATTAGATATTCAAGAAGATTTAGATAAATTACAGCAATGATCTGAAAAGTGGCTAATGAAATTTAACACAAGTAAATGCAAGGTAATGCACATAGGTAAATATAACAGTAAGAACGATTACAAGTTATTTAGAAATTCGTTAACAAAAGTGAATAGTGAAAAAGATCTCGGCGTAATTATCAGTAACGATCTCAAATCATCCAAGCAGTGTATTTCAGCCTCTGAGAAAGCAAATAAGATTCTAGGACTGATTGTGCGATCTTTTGACTTCAAAAGTCCATCACTCATTAACAAGCTATATAAATCGTTAGTTTGTCCACATTTGGAATATGCTGTTTCCGTATGGTCACCGAATCTCATTGAAGATATTGACAGACTGGAAAAAGTACAACGGCGAGCCACAAAACTGATTCCAAATATAAAAAATAAATCATACGAAAATCGACTTAAGCACATGAATCTGTTTTCCCTAAAAAAGGGTAGACTCAGAAGTGACTTGATACAGGTTTTTAAAATTCTAAAGGGAATTGACAACATCAAAAGTCAGACAAGAAACAATGGTCTCAAACTGTCCGGAAATAGATTCAATTTGGAAGTGGGTAGAAACAACTTCGCCAACCGTGTAGTAAATGAATGGAATAAACTTCCTGCAGAGGCAGTGCAATGTAGTTCAGTTCGAAGCTTTAAGAATCATTCAGATAAACACCTAAGCAAGATGCTGTAATGATTATCATTCATTTTATATTATTTGTTTTTTGTTTTGTTATCATTTGTCTGTTTGATTCTCATTTATCATTAGTTATATGTCAATTTATTATTATTTACTATTTACCTGTTTGTTTATTATTTAACTATACCTATGCATTTATCTATGTATTTCATTTGTTATTTACATTATTATAGTTTTTATTTATTCATTTATTATCATTATGA
>NC_134787.1:42479307-42481102 GCF_046742065.1 Oratosquilla oratoria
GAACTCTGTACCATTTAACCATGTCTCAGTTATTCCTATCATATCGAGATTTTCGCTTTTGACATACGCCTGTATTTCACACACACACACATACACACACACACACACACACACACACACACACACACACACACACACACACACACACACACACACACACACACACACACACACACACACACACACATATATATATATATATATATATATATATATATGCAAAGTAGACCACTTGGAAAAAGAAACTAACGAAGCAGAGCGCTTTCGTATATTACATCTTCAGTGCAACAAGTAAGAAGGGTATAATGCACATTTAGTTTCCAAATTACAGTTCCGAGGTTACATCTATAGATATTTACATATAGATGCTTGGTACTTGTTGCATTGAAGATGTAATATACGAAAGCGCTCTGCTTCGTTAGTTTCTTTTTCCAAGTGGTCTACTTTGCATAAGTGAACACACGTACCCGTGTTCTTATTAGCATATATATATATATATATATATATACATATATATATATATATATATATATTTATATATATATATATATACACATATATATATATATATATATATATATATATATATATATATATATTCGTGAAGCGTGGCAGGATATTCTTTTTCAAGCATATTCTGTTGAAAACTACGGCAAATTCATTAGAAATTATTTTTTTTCGTAAGCTTTCTAGCTTTCGGAAAGTAGATTTCTGAGGAAAAGAGAGGGAGAGAAGCAAATTTCCAACTGACATTGGGAACTTATATTAACACAGAAGTCTATGTTATACACAAAATAAATGAAAATAAACAAAACACATTAGAGTAAAACCAAGACGTTTCGCAGATCGTTCTGCATCTTCAGTTGGAATGAAGGGAAGTATGACAATGATGGGTACAAAAATGAAAAGAGGTAAAACTTGGAGAGATTACAAATGACTCTCCTCTGCTTGGCTGGCGCTATTTGGTAGATTCCTCAGCCTAGCCGATCGTCTTAGGCATGACATTTTGTCCTCTGCGGGATGGTTGTTATGATCCGGCGGCTCTATTTTTGTGAACAAATGTCTCCTACGTGTAGGCTTCATGCTGGGGAGGAGGGAGAAATCATTTGTTTGTACATTGATAATGGGCTGTAAATCTTTTATAATCACAGCCTCCAAGATGGTCAGACGTTGGAGGTCCTTCGCCTCTGCGACGATTTCAGTATTTTGTATCATAGTTTCCCTGTCGAGATGGCGTCTGTGGTGGGTCCAGAGGTGTTGTTTTGGTCCTCCTTGTTGTAGGTGAAGGGTGATTCTTCTGGACAGGGTGGTGGTTGTCCTTCCCACGTAGGTAGGTAGGGGCGTACAGTCCTCCTCTGGGCAAGTGAATTTGTACACTACGTGGGATTGACGTATTCCATGAGGTTTTGGGCCGGTGTGATTTCTCAGAATTAGAGAAGATGTATTCTTGTTCCTGTAATATATAATGAGTGATAATTTGTCACGTTCTTTCGTGGGGGTCACATTTCTTTTAATAATGTTTTTTATTATTTTCTCATCATATTTATATTCTGTGGCAGTTTGATGAGGTTCTCGGTACCAAATGTCAATAACTGTTCTGAGTGTGGATTGGACTTCATTGTTGGAGTATCCATTATTGATTAGAAGCTGGTGGACTCTGTCTATCTCCTTCTGGGTATCTGGCTGATGGTGGAGTCTCTGTACTTTTTGGAGCACTCACTTTCTCTGCTCCGGGGTTGGTGTCCTTAACATACACGCTGGAAGAAAAGGAGCAATTAGTGTGTTTGAGGAGGAC
>NC_134787.1:42481602-42486602 GCF_046742065.1 Oratosquilla oratoria
TAGTAATAATAACATTTATGATAAATAAATAGACGGATAAATTAATAGGGGTACATGAATAATAACAAGTCATTGAATAACAATGTAATAGATAAATGAATATATGAAATGGTAAGCTGACAATAATAGATGTAAGCAGATCTATGAATAAATATATTTTTCGCAATTGAATAGATACTCATGTATGAATATATGCACACACACACACACACACACACACACACACACACACACACACACACACACACACACACACACACACACAAACACAAACACAAACACACACACACACACAACACACACACACACACACACACACACACACACACACACACACACACACACACACACACACACACACACACACACACACACACACACCACACACATACACACACACACAAACACACACACAAACACCCACACACATATATATATATAGATATATATGTATATATACATATATATAGATATATCTGTATTTATATTATATATATATATATATATATATATATATATATATATATGTTTACATAAACGTATACATGTATATATATGTATGCTGTCTTATGTTCGTACACATGTATTCATCTATGCATGTATGTATATATATATATATATGTATATATATATATACACATATATGTTTACATATATGTATACATGTGTATATATGTATGTCTTATATTCGTACATATGTATTCATCTATGTATGTGTATATATATATATATATATATAATATATATATATATATATATGCATATATAAAGAACTGAGAAGTATCATACACTATGCCTATTCTCAATTAGCTTTGTCATGGCCAAAAGGTCACTCTACTGCTTTTCTCTACCATTTTAAAATTCATGAGACCAGTTACACCACAACCTGACATGTGGTTGCTCAATTGTTCGTTGAAAGCTTCGAAGCTTTGTTAGGTTCCTAAGTTCGAAAAGAAAGGTTCGAAGACTGAACAACGAAAGCTCGAACCATAAGGTTCGAAGTTTCGAGAAGAAAGGTTCAAGGAAGAGGAAAAAAAGATTCGAAAGTTTCGAAGGTTCGAATTGAGGTTTCACAGATTCGAGCAAAAGATGGAGAGGTTCGGTGTCGTAAATTGTACATTTTATTCTGGCTAGTGCTGACGATTGTAAACTGTTTAGTGGAACCTCTTTATGGCGAACAAGCAAGCAAAGAAAGAAACAAAAATAAATAATACATACGTAAATGAAAAAAATATGAATGAATAGAGTAGTAAGAAGGTAAATGAACATAAAATTAGATTAATAAATGGATAGATAGATAGATAAATAAATAATCAAACATAAATTAATTAATAACCAAAAGAATGAATAAACAAATAATTAGATAAATAAAAAATAGAAAGCAAATAAATGAATAAATAAATAGATGAACATAAAAGCGTAAAAAAAGAGCAAAGCAATATTAGGAAAAAGAGGTGGAGACAGCAATTGCCAAAATTCTTGTATATGAAAGACCATTTTTAAACTTATCTTTTATATTCTGCAAATTACTTCTCAGCAAATTGGTACGAAAATATTTATCAATATTCTCTGTAAGTCATCTCCTTTTCTTAAAGTGTACAATTATCTATTTTCCCTGTACAAACGTGTAATAAGAAATATTTACTTTCTGAGAAGGAATTTCAAAGATACTCCTATACTTTAAGAACTCTAAGCCTTAGGAATATTGTATGGATGTAAACTAATGTTTCCCAGGCTTTTTTTCAGGCGACATTTATCTATTTTCCCTGTGCAAACATGTAATAAGGAATATTTACTTTCTGAGAAGGAATTTCAAAGATACTCCTATATTTTAAGAACTTTAAGCCTTAGGAATCTTGTATGGATGTAAAACAATGTTTCCCAGCCTTTTTTTCAGGCGACACCACTAACCGTATATGTGTTAATATACATGACTAGTTGTTGACTGTAAAAAGTAGGGAGAAGTATAATAAATATATGTGTAAGAAAGGTAATGTAAGGGTTGGGAAACATTGATGTAAACGCTGAGATGTTATATACTATGGCGAAGATGAAAGAATCTTCGTGAATCTATCATAAATTCATCAATAAAAGCAAACAAATACAGTAACAGCACATAGCCACACCCTCTCTTCTCCATCACAGATAACCATCCCACGGTAAGCTCTCGGTCAGTTTCCCATTCCATCCCCACTTCCTTGTCCAAGTCTCTCGGAGATGACCTTGTAAGCAGGGTCATTGCTTGTGGAGAGTTTGGCAAGATCTTCTTTGTGTAAACGAGTAAAAAAAATTGTTAACCTAATTAGAAACTATCACTTTCATAACTGCACCTTTTAAGGAAACCAATGCTTTCCACATATAAAATCCTCTGCACAAAGAATAATGTAAGGAAACATTGTTTTCTAGGAAACATTGTTTTCTATTACATAAATATGTATAGTTAGGAGCAAAAATTTTGACCCATGTTACAATTCTCACAACGTCAATATGATTGTTTTTTGTAGAGTACGTGGTATACTTTCTTATGTTGTATCTAGTTTATAGTTAGGTATAATTTTATTGAATAAATATAAGAAACAGTTGTCAAAGAATTTGAATTGTATATCATAAAAAACTCTGCATGGATCAGAACTTTTGGGTAAATTTTTAGAAGTGCACATTTACGCGATATAGCAAGAGAAATTTAATAATTAATGTCGTTGTTGATTTCCGCCAAGGAAAACGTATATTACGTTGATGTATTATAATTTACAAAATTAATAATTAATTTTGTAATGCTATATCGCGTAGGTGTGCACTTAAAACAACAACAATTGTTCTTTACTGTACAAGTCAATGGGTAATATATAGTACCCCCACAAAAAAAAAAAAAAAAATTAACCTTTATATTATTGTTGCATATGAAAGACAACTTTATTAGAAACAAAATGCTTTTTTAAAATGTTTGAAATAGCTTGAAAAATAAGGGAGATAAAATTTTTTGAATTATTTTCTTAGCCCGCATTTTTGGCTCAACTTTACCATAAAGGGTAAAGATTTGTAAAGATTTCGGTAAAGAAATACACATTAACTCTAAACCACTGGTCCAATTTTATTAAAATTCGGAATACTTGGGTTTTATGGATCAACAAATCACATGAGCATGTCAAAAACAAAGTGAGACATCTCCATCATACCATATTTGCCTTTTCATGGCAACCATGAAGCTGTCGATAAACGCCGACCGAAGTCGACCGACGCCGACCGAAGTCGACCGACGCCGACCAAATCCACACAATCACGGTTTTTGCTCAAATGCATAATTTATATATAAAAAATAGCACATGGTTGCATTATTTGACCTATTTTCTTTAAAATGGATAATTTCCACGTAAAATGATCGAAGAGGAAGTTACGTTTTTATCCTCTGAAAAATTATCAGCCGGCAACCAACGCCGACGAAACCCAAAACAATGACGTTGGTTGCCGGTTGATAATTTTGTAGAGGATAAAAACGTAACTTCTCTTCGATCATTCTACATGGAAATCACACATTTTAAAGAAAATAGGTCAAATAATGCAACCATATGCTATTTTTTATATATAAATTATGCATTTGAGCAAAAACCGTCATTGTGTGATTTTGGTCGTCAATGGTAATAGTAAACAAAATCGAACGCGAACTGGACGCATCAGATTCATGGTAGAAGTAGAAGTAGTAGTAGAAGTCTTCTACTACTACTACTAGACTAGACTAGTAGTAGAAAGTAGTCAAGTAGTAGTGTGTGTCAAGACTAGTAACTAGTCTTGACACTTCTCATGGACATGGCATGATGGTGATGTGTAAACAACAACAAACACGAACTGGACGCATCAGATTCATGGGTGATATAGCTAAATTCCGGGGATTGTAGCTCAAACACGAAGTCAATTATATTAAGCTTCTCAATTCCGGGAGAAAATAGGTTGAAAAACTTGTTTATGTAACTTAAAATTATGTTTAGACATTCCTTACCTTAATATTTTTACTCGGAAAACTATGTTGCCGAGTTTGATAACCAAATTTCCGTTTAAGTCGCTGAAAAATTGTTTCTATTTCAAGAATTAGCCTTACACTTGCAAAACAACAAGGTAATTTGAATATCTTGCGCATGCGCAAAGCGCGGGAAGCATTCAAATTGAACTAAAAACAAAAAGCTAGTGGGGCCGCAACATTTGGCCATCAAAACAAACACATGATCGACAGTGGCGCCGCGCGCGGATTCCGGTGGTACCTAGAATATAGAAAAAATACATAAATATGAAAAAATATACATTATCTTCAAACTTACCTTTAGGAGGGTCCTTTCTCATGATATGATATTTTCATCTTAATGGTGATCCAAATTTTCTCGAACTCAGAAACTATCAATTTCAAAATGGTTTCGAAATTTGGACATAGTCACCTTTTCTATTTCTTGCATCCTCTAATATAGTTTTTTACTCACTCAAGATAAATTTCCAAACCTATTCACAACCGCCATAATGCTCTCTGCATCCAAGAACTATATGTAGGCTATCTACTTGTTAAGGCAGATTTGGTGGCTTGTTTTCAAGTCATAGAGTTTGTGTGTAATTTAACATATAACATTACGTATAAACACTTTTCAACATCTATCACTATCCCAGTACTATGAAATGATGCATCAGTTTCTCTAAACCAGTGTTTACAAGATAAAATATACTATTCGTTTTATCTATTCACTGTTTATTTATTATTTCATGTATATTCAGACTTGCTATTACGAAATGATAATATATATTTTCTTACACCCGAAACTGATGTAGTACTTGAATAGCTATGTGCATCTGTAGAAAAAGTATTTGGTGAACATTATTCCTGAAGTTGGTTTGTTGTATCAAAGTTTTCGGTAGCCATTACTTAACTCTTGTCTCTCCTTCTAGCCAACACTATATTTCTCTTATCTTGATAGCAATTACGACCTGCTGAGGCTCTTTTCAACGCTCTTGGTGTATTTAAA
>NC_134787.1:42506602-42509102 GCF_046742065.1 Oratosquilla oratoria
CCGAGGACGTAACTTCGGTTCTCTTTTATTTTTATCCTCAACGACATAGATCGTAATACGATTTCTGATTTGTTTATTCTCGCGAGGGAGAGACGTTGCCGTCGTGATCAATGATCGAGACAGGAACGCTGCGCTGGAGTCAGGTGTTACTGCCTGTGTTATAATGACAAATCGCACCTTGGCTCCATGTCCAGTGGAGGTTGCCATAAGCGTGAAACCAGAAAGATTGATACTATTTTATAAATGTTACTAATGAGCTTATGAATGATATCCCAACATATAATATAAAACTGAAATAATTTTGTATTTACTATCGCATAACGTATTATGATATGTTGTATTTAGTAGGGAAAAAAATTAAAGGATAAATGGATATGTGGCGGGCAATGGCAGTCTTTGACTCCTCCCACTCTGCTAGAGGAGACTCGCCAATAGAAAAGTATATTCCCTTTTCCCCCCAACTTTTTTTCCTTCGGAACTCGCCATCAATACCATACGTCGGCGCTGCCAAATTTTCACAGAAAGGTTTCAAGTTCTACCAGTAGAGAAACAGACTGGGGAAAAAAAAAAAATCTTTTAGTGAACATACAATACGATCGTGATTTTTCGCGGGTCGGCGTGCATTTCAGACGGTAAACACCAACACATGCATTCGAGAAGAAAAAGATGAAAATCTGCGGATACGGAGAGGAGTCGTACCAACTTAAATGAGTTCTAGGAACTCAGAGCAATCGAGCGAACGCTCAAGCCTAAGTAATATAGTCATTCCTAAGAAACTCAATCTCAGAGTAATAAAGAGAGAGAGAGAGAGAGAGAGAGAAAGAGGAATACAATAACAACGCACGGGGGCGCGCGCACACAAACTCCCTCACTGCTTGGAAAGTGTGCAGATAAGAACAGGCATGTGCACAAATAAGCGTACTTATAAGTTACGCTCTCTCTCTCTCTCTCTCTCTCTCTCTCTCTCTCTCTCTCTCTCTCTCTCTCTCTCTCTCTCTCTCTCGCACACACACAAATACACACACACACACACACGAGCTCTGAGCTCTCTTCCAGGAGGGAAATAGCTGTCGATCACGAGTCCAACACGTGATCCAAAGACCAAGTGAATACACACACACACACACACACACACACACACACACACACACACACACACACACACACACACATACATACACACGCGCAAATACATGGACACAGGCATAGACACAGACGTAGGGTTTAAACGTAGACAAAGACATACATGAAAATTCAGATACAGTGGTATATTTAAACTTAGACATGGACGAAAAAGTAAACGTAGACAATGAGGTAGGCATTAAACGGCATATAGAGATGTAAATAGACATGCATGGTTATAGATACACATACACATGGAAACATAGGCACATAGACACAGACATAGACACATACATTGACATAGACATTGACACAGACATAGGCATAGGCATAGGCATAGGCATAGGCATAGGCATAGGCATAGGCATAGGCATGAACATATACATAGACATAGGCATAGACATAGACACAGACATAGACACAGACGTAGACATAGACATAGACATAGACATAGACATAGACATAGACATAGACATAGACATAGACATAGACATAGACATAGACATAGACGTAGACATAGACATAGACATAGACATAGACATAGACATAGACATAGACATAGACATAGACATAGACATAGACATAGACATAGACATAGACATAGACATAGATATAGACATAGAAACATACATTAGACACATACATATGCTTAAAATATAGGCATTGGCCCACATACATAGACATGGGGACAGACGTAGACACAGTGACATAAATACAGACACATGCATGGATGTAAACATAAACAAAAAGAGAGATATAGAACATAGACATAGACTTAGACACAGACATAGACATATATATGCATAAACATGGCGCAAACATAGACATAGAAAAGCCAGATATATATGTAAGCATAGACATAGACATAGACATAGACATAGACATAGACATAGACATAGACATAGACATAGACATAGACATAGACATAGACATAGACATAGACATAGACATGGACGTGGACGTGGACGTGGACATTATGGACATGGACATGGACACGGACACGGACACGGACACGGACACGGACACGGACACGGACACGGACACGGACACGGACACGGACACGGACACGGACACGGACACGGACACGGACACGGACACGGACACGGACACGGACACGGACACGGACACGGACAAGGACAAGGACAAGGACACGGACACGGACACGGACACGGACACGGACACGGACACGGACACGGACACGGACACGGACACGGACATGGACACGGACACGGACATAGACATAGACATAGACATAGACATAGACATAGACATAGACATAGACATAGACATAGACATAGACATAGACATAGATATAGACATAGACATACACACAGACATGGACATGGACATGGACATGGACATGGACATGGACATGGAC
>NC_134787.1:42526602-42529102 GCF_046742065.1 Oratosquilla oratoria
CTAATCAGCCCACCCAAGAAACCTTCGACCATCGCCTCGATGTGGTCAGACTGCCCGTGCTGTTGGATTTACAATAAATCCAAAAAAACTCCCAAATCACCATACTTCACCACCTATTCCCACCACCGAGATCGCCACATTCTTGGTGTTCATTACGAGGTTGAAGAACAACAACGCAGAACAATTACGAACTCATTACACCCGGTGAAGAACATTTGTCTTTCCGTGGACGATGTGGTCAAGAGGCTTCGTACCGGCCGACGCCCCTTCTGCCACAAATAACCAACACAATTGCCTTTTCTTTATCAAACTGACCCGCCCACCTCCTCCTCCTCCTCCTCCTCCTCTTCCTCCTCCTCCTCCACCTCCACCTCCACCTCCACCACCTCCACCACCTCTATCTCCACCACCTCCAGGTCTATCTCCACCTCTCCTCCTCCTCCTCCTCTTCCTCCTCCTCCACCTCCACCTCCACCTCCACCTCCACCACCTCCAGGTCTATCTCCACCTCCATCTTTACCTCCACCTTTACCTCTAAATGTACCTTCACTTCCGCTTCTATTTCTATCTCCACCTCCACCTTCTCCTTCACCTCCACCTAATCTCCACCTCCACTCCTCCACCTCTATCCCCACCACCTCCATGTCTACCTCTACCTCTCCATTTACCTTTACATCTACCTTCCACCTACACCTCCACATCTACCTCCATCTCCACCTTCACCTTCACCTTTACCTCCTCCTCCACCAGCACCTCCACCTCCTCCTCCATCATCACCTTTACCTCCACCTTCACCTCCACCTCCATTTCCATCTCCATCTCCACTTTCACCTTCCCCTTCACTTCCACCTCCACCTCCACCATCACCTCCACCTCCACCTCCACCATCACCTCCACCTCCACCTCCACCATCACTTCCACCTCCATCTCCATCTCCACTTTCACCTTCCCCTTCACCTTCACCTCCTCCTCCACCATCACCACCACCCCCACCTCCACCACCACCACCACCTCCACCTCCACCATCACCTCCACCTCCATCTCCATCAACACCTTCACCTTCCCCTTCACCTTCACCTCCTCCTCCACCTCCACCCCCACCTCCACCACTTCTTCCTCCACCACTATCTCCACCTTCACCTCCACTTCCACCTTCCCCTTCGTTTTCTCTTCTTCCTCCTACTTCTCCTGTTATTCCTCCTTATAGTTTTCCTTCTATTTATCCTCCTTCTCCTTTTCAACATATATTTTCTCTTTCGTTTCCTCTTCCTCCTATGCCTTCTGCTTCTCCTTCCTCCTTCCCTTGCCCTTCTCATCCTAAACGTTCTTGTTTTTCTTCCTCTGCTCTTTCCCCTTCTCCTGGGCTTTCTCCTCCTTCTCCTCATCCTCATTCCATTTTCCTCCTCCTCCTTATCATCATCATCTTCATCCTCTTTGTCCTCCTCTTTTTTCTCCTCCTTATCCTCCTTCCCTACCTCCTTCATCTCCTTATCCTCCTCATCCATCTCTTTACCTTTATCCTCTTTTTCTTCCACTTCCTCTTTCTCCTCTTTCTCCTCCTTATTCTCCTACTTCTTTTTATCATCACCTTCCTATTCATCTTTCTTGTTTTTTCATTATCTTCCTTCTCCTTCTTCTTTTCTTCTTCTTCCTTTTCCTTCTCTTCTTTTCTTCCTCTTTCTTCTCCTTCTCTTCCTTCTACTCCTCCTTTTCATTATCCTCATCCATTCCTCACTTTTCCCTCTACTTCTCTTTCTCCTACTCCTTCTCATCTTCCTCCTCATTACCCTCCCTCTCATTTTCTTCCACCTCCTTATCATTATCGTCATCTCCCTCCTCCCCTTTCTTCCTCCTCTCCTTCCTACTCCTCCTCCTCCTCCTCCTTTTCCTCCTTATCATCATCATCATCTTCCACTTGTTGACTCCCTTCCTCCTCCTACTTCTCCTCTTCTAACTTTCCCTTCTTTTCCATCTCCTTTATAATTGCCTTTTCTTTTATAAACTGAGACTCAAATGTCTTTTCTATTATCCCCTCCTCCTGCCCTCCCCCTCCTCCTCCCCTCTTCCTTCTCCTCCTCCTTCACTTGTCCATGTTCCCCTTTTTTTCTCAGTGATAGTTTCTTTGTACAATAAAGAAAGAACTCGTAAAGCATGAGATTATACTAGAGTAGACCTACTGATCACGAGGCTCAAAATTGATGATAATTGGTGAACTAACTAGTGAAAATAATGCACTTAATGACCTCAAACTAACTAAGGTCAAGCTCCAAAAATCAAGTTGCAGATCGGGAACTTAGGTATTTGTAAAACTGACTTAGGAAAACTCAGTTTGTGGAGTTGAAACAAGAACTACAGCTGGGAGACTGTGAGTCGACAAGACTAAGTAAAAAAAAAAAAAAAAAAAAAGTCAGATATGCACTTTAAACCCACTATCGGAGAAATAATATCAGAAGTATAGAAGATCCGTATATTTCGTCTACTATCTGTAGTCCTCTTCAGC
>NC_134787.1:42534102-42536602 GCF_046742065.1 Oratosquilla oratoria
TAAATAAACAAATAAATAAATAAATGAACAAATAAATAAATAGTTAAATAAATAGATAGATAAATAACTATTAACAAACCCTTTCAGAGAATTGCTACCTCACTTAATTTTACGGAAACCTGAGATCCTGTCCTGCCTGTTGACAGACTCTTTTATTCACCTGAAGAGAGTCAAGAAGAGAATATACCCGGAGACCCCATTAGTCTATCTACACGTCTTCCCCAATGCCTTGTACCATGACTTGTACCATACCATACAATGAACGAAGCGTATGACATCTCCACCAGGAATACAAAAAGAGACGGAAACAGACATATACTTCCTGGTCCTTACCGTTGTGGTCGTGAACTGAAAGGTGTGACAGTGGAAAGGATCAAGAACAAATGATTTCAGAACATTTTGTGTTCACTGGCAAGGAGCACAGCCGAACGCGCCACAGCGTGGTCGAACCACTCCATCATCCATGCTTGGCTCTTTCAGCTCAAATGAAATATTCTATCAATCTTGTTTTGGATAAAACCAATATACTTTATTCAGTTGTGTGTGTGTGTGTGTGTGTGTGTGTGTGTGTGTGTGTGTGTGTGTGTGTGTGTGTGTGTGTGTGTATGTGTGTGTGTGTGTGTGTGTGTGTGTGTGTGTTTGTGTGCGTGAGTGTGTGTGTGTATGTGCGCGCGCGTGTCTGCGTGTATGTGTACTTGTGCGCGTATGCGCGTGTGTGTGCGTGTGTGGTTATGGGAGCCGTGTAAGGTCATAACCTTACCTATAGCCCGAACGATATAAGCAATGAGCTCTCATCCGGTCAGAACACAGTCAGTCACGATACCAGCACGTGATCCATGTGGATCACATACATACACACAAGAATATGACTGCTTCCGGTGCCAAGTGGCACCTGCTGGCTCTCTTTAGGTGTGGCGCCGTGGTCCTGAGCATTTTGGATTACGTTACTATTTCATCAATAACGCGGTCTCTTGATTATTTTTCTTCAACTCTGTTATCTGGGACTTGATACAATTTTCTTTTAAGTTCTGTCCTCACAAAAATGCCCAGACCATCTGTCTTCTAGTAGTCACTTCTTCCTGAATATATCATTGGCCTACCATTTCTTGAATATTTGAATTATGTTTTTTTAAATATATATTTATGTATTCATTTATCTACTTATCAAAATCTGTCTCGTCATTACCAGATGTTGATCCTACTGTCTTGAAAATAATTAGTAAATAGAAAAGAATAATATTCACTTCGTACCTTTCATTGGGTTCTTAGTCTCACACCTTCATTAGCTTCAACTGTTCTCAATGATCCCCTTTTTTGGTTTTTGTAAAATCATTATATTTCCAATTCTTGGCTCAAAAATATGCAGACCCCTCGACCCCGCAGATATTTTCCTACATCGTCCTCCTCCATCTTCTCTCATCCTCCATCTCTTCCACACCTCTTCTTCCTCCTCCTCACCTACTCCTCTTCCTCCTCCTCCTCATACTCTTCCTCCCTGACCCATCAAGTTCATCCCTTTCCTCCCTTCCTTCTCTCACTTCCATCCTTCCCTCCATACTCCTGTTCCCCTTCCCTGTTACCCTCTCTCCGTTCCACTACCTCTACCCTCCACTATTCTATCCATTCCTTCTCCTCCTTCTCCATCTTCCTTCTCTTTCTCACCTTCCTTGTTCTTCCTTCTTCCCTATCCTCCCTCCCTCCTTCATCTCCCTCCCTCCCTCCCTCCCTCCCTCGTTCACACGTCTGCTCAACCATATACCTCTCCAGTCCTTCCCTCCCACCTCCCTTCTCTCTATCCTCTCTCCCTCCCACCCTTCCTCCCTCTATCCTCTCTCCCTCCCACATTCCCTCTCTCTATCTTCCCTCCCTCCCTCCCTCCCTCCCTCCCTCCCTCCCTCCTCTCTCCCTCCCACATTCCCTCTCTCTATCTTCCCTCCCTCCCTCCCTCCCTCTTCAATTGTCCAGCCCTATTTATTCCATTCCCTTCCTCCCACCCTTCCCTTCCACCCTTCCTCCCTTTCTTCCATCTCCCTCTTACCCTTCCTCGTCTTCCATCCCTCCCTTCCTCTCCTCTTCTTCCATCCATCCCTTTCCCTCCTTTGCTCTCTACTCTCCTTCCCCTCCTCTCTTCCCATAACCTCCCTCCCATTGCTCCCTCTTCATCCTCTTCGTCCTCCCTCCCTTCCATTCCTTCCTCCCTTTCCTCCCTCCCTCCCTTCCTTACATCCCTCTCTTTCCCTCCTCACCCTCCTCACCCCTCCATCCTTCTCTCCCCCTCTTCCCTCCCTTCCTTACCCACCCTCCCTTTCCCAGTCATTCTCCCCTCCCCTCCCCTCCCCTCCCCTTCCCTCCCCTCCCTCCTCCTTCCTTAGAGATGATATAGAAGACACGCCAATCCCATCCCCGCGCGCCGTTTCCCTTCCTCCGTTCTCCAAGCTCAGGAGAGCCCTTGGGCTTAAGTTCTCCCCATTAGGAGCCTCTGAGGCCTCCAACACGGGGT
>NC_134787.1:42546602-42556602 GCF_046742065.1 Oratosquilla oratoria
TATATATATATATATATATATGTATATATATATATATATATATATATATATATATATATATATATATGTATATATATTGGAACCCTCCCAATCAGTGTGATGATCATGAAAGAGTTTGCGTTGAAACGGAACCTTACTCGACTGTGGTGTTTTAACGCTGTATTTGTACTGAGAGATCCTGATTTTAAGTTTTCTTGACTGGCCGATGTAGAACGTGTCAGTTTTTACAAGGAACCTTGTAAACTACACATGAATTGCTGTGGGGACTGTTTTTAATGAGTTTTTTTTATAACATGTTTTGAACATTATTATTATTATTTTACTTTTTTTTCTTTAATGGAAATTACATTAATGAATTTTTTCATGACACGATAATACAAGGGTCTTTGTTTTCGTCTGATTTTCTGGCTTGTTGTTTGATCCATTGCATAACTTATTCTTAGCTGATTGTTGGCAGTTGATTTTTTACCAATGGATACCGTTCAGTTCTTCCTTCAAAATTTCAGGATCTGAAATTCAGTTCTAAGGTACATAAAAATAAAGACTGATTTTTAAACATTAATATGATGATTGGAATAGTAATGAGCATATGAAAGAATGTTGGTAGGTTTTTCTACATATCTTAATCTTAATACTATTACTTTCATTAATAATAGCCTTTATTACTAAACCTTAGCATCTTTGTATACAAGATAAAAAATTTAACACGTCGTCACGTCGTCATAGGTCGAATTTTCTTAGGAAATTCTTTTCCTTTATTTGTTTCCTCATTATACCTACTACTCTGCGGCAGTCTTGATTTGTGCTTTCCATGTCATAGGTCGAATCTACTTGGAAAAGTCTTCTTCTTTATTAGATTCCACATGGTACCTACTACTCCGCGGCAGTCCACGAGTACCTCGCGGTGTTGTTCCTCTTAAAATTTGAACGAGTTCGTCAATTTCTTCACGGTTTCCAAGACAACGAAGATTATGTCTAAGAGATCTCCCGGTAATAATGCTACTACATGAGGAAAGAACACAAGGGACGTTCTGGACTTCCTAGATCTCATTACACAAAAACAATTTCTCAAATACTTAGACAACAACGCAGTTCAAATGACAAAAAAAAAAAAAAAATCAAAGTTATTGATATAGAGAAAAACATATACTTGATAACAACCTTATCCATATATAGGAAACTATTAGATACTCAATAAAAAAGATATATCAATACAATCAAAGGAAACTGTTAAACGCTCAATAAAGGTAAATATATCAATGCAGCCAATCTCAGAAAAGCTTTTCAGTACCCAAAGGCCACAAAACAAGGAAGAATTCATCGGGTGAGGGACACTGAGAGACTTTTGGTGTTCCATCGGTCTTAAGGGAGCGAGGTAGAGGTCCCATTACCATAGAAAACAAATCATGGGAGGATTACACGCAGACTCAGCCATTTAAATCAAGAAATGAACTCGGCAGTAATGGCGGTTGGTGTTAATGGATTCTATCCAGTGACGACGAACATACGGAGGAAGAGGAAGAGTCTTGTAAGGGAGTGGGTGAATGTAAGGTGTTGGGAGAATCTTCGGGAAGGTATGAAGAAAGGGTGAGGTCTTCGGGGAGAGGGAAGTCTTGAAGGAGCTAGTTGAGGTTGAAGGGGTGAGGGTGAGGGTGAGGGTGAGGGTGAGGGTGAGGGTGAGGGTGAGGGTGAGGGTGAGGGTGAGGGTGAGGGTGAGGGTGAGGGTGAGGGTGAGGGTGAGGGTGAGGGTGAGGGTGAGGGTGAGGGTGAGGGTGAGGGTGAGGGTGAGGGTGAGGGTGAGGGTGAGGGTGAGGGTGAGGGTGAGGGTGAGGGTGAGGGTGGGGGTTAGGCAGAGAGTGAGGGTAAGAATGAGGATGATAGTGATGATGATACCGTTGGTGAGGGTGAGGATTAAAGTGAGGGTAAGGGTGAGGCTAAGGATAATTATAAAAGTCAAGTGAGGGTGAGAGTGAAGGTGAGAGTGAAGGTGAGGGAGAGGGAGAGGTTGGGAGTGAGGCTGGGACTGAGATTGAGGGTGAGGGCGAGGATGAGGGAGATGGTTATTTATTTGTTACAATGAATATGTAATGTTTACATTTGTCGTCAACCATGGTAATACGGAAAGGTAGTGAGGTCCACCTTATGTATAAAATGCCCACAACTCATTTGTACACCATACCTTTGAAAAAACATAGCTGCGAAACTAGTCAGGAATAAACTCAGAAGAAGACTCCTGTGTTTCTTTCTCTACTTACGTCAACCTGTCAGAATGTCTCAACACACACATATATATATATATATATATATATATATATATATATATACATATATATATATATATATATATATATATGTATACACACACACAAACATATGTATATATATATATATATATATATATATATATATGTGTGTGTGTGTGTGTGTGTGTGTGTGTGTGTGTGTGTGTGTGTGTGTGTGTGTGTGTGTGTGTGTGTGTGTGTGTGTGTGTGTGTGTGTGTGTGTGTGTGTGTGTGTGTGTGTGTGTGTTTGTGTGTAAGTATATGGTGGATGTTCTGCTTTAAGGGTTCAGTGAAAGAATTTAGAAGACACAATCTTAATGGTGAAATACAAAAATGGTTTACATTCTGCTGTTGCTGAGGAGGGTTGGGAAGTCATCAAAGTCTGACTTGAACAATTATTTCTCACTTTCCTTTGGAGGAGCGTCATCACACTTTGGAATTATATTTTCGTTAATGTCATACGATTTTATTCACTTGAGTAAGACCTTTAGGGCTCGGAGGGTCTTAGACCACGTGTTGGATTTGTGATCGACAACTATTACCCGCCCGGATGAGAGCTTCGAGTTGATATATGACACACACACACACACACACACACACACACACACACACACACACACACACACACACACACACACACACACACACACACACACACACACACACACTGTAACACACATTTTAACATACACAAAACTACTTTCCCACGAAAGTTGGAGTGCCGATTCGCAGCGCATACATACTGAAATGATTTCAGCTTTGGGCGTGAATCAAACTAGGACCACTGGATTAGTGATTGCGAACGATACCACTGTGTCGTCGAGCCGTGTGACGTCACACATGAAACTATTTATTCTGGTTGAAACCAAACGTCTTTCTTCGGTTCCAAAAAGTTTTTCTTATTCAAAGGTTTCATTGTCTGTCCATTCAACTGAGCAATTATTATTTTTTTTTTTTTTTAACTTGAAGTACAAGTTCGTTCGTGAACCAAGAAAGGGTCATTCTAGGTCAGCATTATGGATGGGGATGACAGGTGGTGATGGATACGGAGCTGCCTAGTGTAGGCCTTATGGTCTCTTGCAGTCTCCTTCATCCTTCTTATGTTCTTATGTTTCCCAACCTGGGGGTGCTGAAATCAATTATAGGGGGTGTTGAGAAGTGATGTACACAAAAAATCACATTGTTATGGACCAAAAGGTCTCCTGTCTGCTCCACCTTTGTAATCCTTTGTAATGTGGATCATTGATGACCCAGTTGTGCATATTTGACTTTTTCCATGATATTTTATTTTTCTAGGGTGTTCTTATTCCTTCTACATACAATATTGTCAATTTGTTTCGGTTCTAAGGAATCAAGAAAATAAATCATCAAGCAGTAAGTGCACTTCACTTTCTTTTATCCTTCTAATAACTAGATAGGGGTGTTGGACTGCTTAGACATGACAACCGGGGTGCTATGGTCGGAAAAGGTTAGGAAACGGTGTCCTAGAAAGATAATAGTCTCTTTAATACTGTGGGTTATTGATATCCCCGTCTGGCGACATGTGGCAGCTCGCATGCCCGGGGTAGGCATGCATAGGTGCTTAGCAACAGTGCTTGAGTGAGAGACCGTAGAGGGGAACCGGAGTTACGCATGGGCGCCATCTTTGACTCTGTTATTATATTGTATCTTCTTGTAACTGTGTTAGTGTTTAAGGCTGAATGTACTTAAGAACCTACAGTGTGTATTATTAGCCCTCGACCAACACACACAAATACCAAGATTGGTGCCACGAAAATGAATGAAATAGGCTGGAGGCACCATCAATAGAACTAAAAGCATCACCCATCAATAAAAGGATTTAGTGATATATCTTCTGACGAATTCCCTCATTGACGACTTCAATGTATATTGTGATAAGTTTCAGTTTTGGACTCAATCATCCCCTGCATGTGACGTCATCCCGGTGACGTCATTGTGACGTCACAGTAATCATCACATTCTTGATACTGCCTTCTCAGGAGAAGACACCCCGCCCCGGCTAGGCCTCTCATCACAAGATGGTCATCACTCCGTGGGGTGTTAGGAAGCTTATCATTGCATATTTGCAACATTAGTAGTTCATCTCTTGCAAGCAACATTGCAATTGGAAGGAAAGGAGAGAGTGAGGTAATACAAGATGAAGAAAGTGAGGAGTCTAAGCCAGGAAGCACGTACCTGCGGCCGAAGCCGTCACCTCTGCCCTATGCGCTTTTAGGATGGGTAACAGTCATTGCTGGGAATCGGAGAAGTGGCGTGGGACTCGAACACGCGACTCTGAAGATGCGAGAACAGTATGCTTCCGACTGCGCCACCATTGCGTTCAGGGAGATAGGGAGGTTGAGAAAATGAATATAAACGTAAAGATGAGATATAAAGAGAGGAAACGAAAGAGAGAGAAAAGAGAGAAGATGAGTAGAAGGGTAAAGGGAAGCGAGGCAAGAGAGGAGAGTTATAAGAAGAAGAGAAACGAGAATAAAGTTATAAATGAGAAAAGAGGAAGAGAGAAGAGAGAGATAAGAGAAAAGAGAGAGAAATGTGTAGATGGAAGAATAAAGGCGGAAAAAAATAAAAATGAGAATAAATAATAGAGGAATAATGAAAAAAGAGTACAAAGAGCAAATGTAAGTGAAAGATATCAAGAAAGAAGTCAAAAAGAATACATGAAAGAGAGAGAGAGAGAGAGAGAGAGAGAGAGAGAGAGAGAGAGAGAGAGAGAGAGAGAGAGAGAGAGAGAGAGAGAGAGAGAGAGAGAGAGAGAGAGAGAGAGAGAGAGAGAGAGAGAGAGAGAGAGAGAGAGAGAGAGAGAGAGAGAGAGAGAGAGAGAGAGAGAGAGAGAGAGAAAGAGAGAGAGGAGAAAATTATGAAGAGTGATAAGACAGAAGAGATAATGACGTAATTCTTGGAAGACGAACTTGTTTGGGTAAAAAAAAAAAAAAAAAAAAAAAAGGAGAAAGGAGGAAGTGAAGAAATTGGGAATTGAAACTAAGAAAGAGGAAGATTAGGAATAAGAAAAATTATAATAATTGCAACCCTTTGAAAAAAATCAAATAAATAAAGAATTACGTATTACAGGTAAAAACTAATACGAAGTAGCAAGTATAAAAGAATTAGGAATAAGAAAAATTATAATAATTGCAACCCTTTGAAAAAATCAAATAAATAAAGAATTACGAATTACAGATAAAAAAATAATACGAAGTAGCAAGAATAAAAGAATTGGTTATATTAATGGGAAAAAAGGAAAACAAATCAATTCAAATGTGCAACAGAGATGGAAAACCAGGAGCAAGAAAAGTGACGAAAATTGCAAAACGAAGAAGAGGAAGAAGAAGAAGAAGAAGAAGAAGAAGAAGAAGAAGAAGAAGAAGAAGAAGAAGAAGAAGAAGAAGAAGAAGAAGAAGAAGAAGAAGAAGAAGAGAAGAAGAAGAAGAAGAAGAGGAAGAGGAAGAAGAGGAAAACGAAGAAGAAGAAGAAGAAGAAGAAGAAGAAGAAGAAGAAGAAGAAGAAGAAGAAGAAGAAGAAGAAGGAGAAGGAGAAGGAGGAGGAGGAGGAGGAGGAGGAGGAGGAGGAGGAGGAGGAGGAAGGGGTAACAAAGTTTTTCCAGACAAACTATATCTTTATCGCTGTGTCAACGCAAGCTGAATGAAATTGTCTGAGGTTAACCATAATAAAGATACAATCTAAATAACCGTACGCAGAGGATTCGAACCACCGCCAGTAGACTCAAGAGAGTCCACAGCACCCGCCTTAGACCACTCAACCATAGACGATCTAAAAGTGTACGAACTCGTAATCTATCTGATTACCGAGATGGGGAGGTTGCTAACTGCCCCCCATATAAACCCCCTTTTTACCATACACCTAATCGCACCAATGGGAATGGTAAGGACTAGATCGAATCCCCCTCACGCTTCTCGTCATCGTAACTATGGTCTAAGGCGGGTGCTTACGGACTCTCTTGAGTCTCTGGCGGTGGTTCGAATCCTCTGCGCGACGGTTATTTAGATTGTATGATTGATGTCGCTGTCCACTAGCGAATTTATTCACATAATAAAGATGTTAGGTACTTCCTCACCATAGCGAGAGTTCCTTCCTTAGGCGAATAAAAATCATCTGGCCTTCAATAGAATAAAATATGCAAAGTGTGTCACAATTACAAATTGATATAATTGATGAGAAACCTTCCTCCTAAAATTAGATAAACAAATACACAAAAAGAAAAATTAAGTAGAAATTATGGAGGATAAGTAAGACGACGATATCTGGAAATAATAATAAAAAGCAAGAACTATAGGAGGATAGCCACAAGTACAGAAGCACTGCAAACCAGTCCAAACAACACAAGAAGAGCCAATTTCACCATTCATGTAGTCGTTTGGTGTATGCAGTGCAGTCCATGATTTTTATATCTAATTTCATTTACACAAAAGTAATATGATACAATCACTATCACTTCATTGAATTGTTTGTTTATTTGTTTGGTTGTTCGTGTGTTTGAAACTTATTCGTTCAATGGCAAACACAGAGATACTGAAAGGAAAATCTAGAGTATTTCAAAGGAATGATAAACTAATATATATATATATTATATATATATATATATATATATATATATATATGTATGTATATATGTATATATATACGCAGTTATATGTATGTATATATATATATATATATATATATATATATATATATATATATATATATACAGGGGTTGGACAAAATAATATGAACACCTGCCAAATACACAATATTTATTAATACGGTGTTGGGCCACCATTTGCCTGTAGAACAGCTGCAATCCTTCGCGGTATGGATTCGTAGAGTGTCCGAATAGTTTCCAACGGAATGTTGTCCCATTCTTGTACCAAAACATTCGCCAATTGCTGCAACGATGTTGGAGGTGGAAATCTGCTCCTCACTCTCTGCTCTAAAACTCCTCATAAAGGTTCGATTATGTTGAGGTCTGGCGATTGTGATGGCCAGGGAAGATGTTTGATGATATTCTGATGATCTGGAAACCAAGACTGAAGCTTTTTGATTGTGTATGGGTGCATTATCGTCTTGAAATATGGCTGTGTCTGGCAGCAAGACGCTCATCATAGTAAGAACCTCATCATTGAAGATGTCGAGATATTCATTCGCAGTCATTCGGCCTGTGATGTGAATGAGAGGATCAGCTGAATATTACGATATAGCCGCCCAAATCATAACGAAACCGCCCCCATCCTTGACTGTAGGAAGCAGGCAGGCAGTCCAGCCTCTTTTGGTGTTCTCCATACATAGACCCTGCCGTTCGTAGGGAATAACGTGAACGTTGATTCATCGGACCATACCACATTCTTCTAATCATCAAGTGTCCATGTTTTATGCTCGTGGCACCACTTCTTTCTCAGCTTAGCGTTGGCATCCGTTATGAGTGGTTTTGCAATTGCAGCCCTACCATGAATGTTAGCCGTACTGTTTGCGTCGACACAGGATTCCTCAGAGGTGTGTTCAGTTCTGCTGCCACTTTTGTTTTATGTTGTCTGGCCACAATCCTTTTTAATGTTCGTCGGTCTCTGTCGGATAACTTTGGGTTTTGCCCACTATTCCTCTTCGCCGATGATATTTCCCCATGTTTTGTGTATACTGTCATTACCGTGGATACTGTCGCTTGTGAAAGGTTCAACAATTCAGCTGTTTTCGTTACCGACGCCCCCGCTAACCGCGCCAACAATTCGCCCTCTGTCGAAGTCTGAGGGATCACACATTACACCGCTCGCTTGTTGTAACCGTCGCAGCCCAAAGCGTGTAATACACTGAAATATAACCCACGAGACCTGCGACGTAAACTGCGCAATGCATACGCGGCGCATTATTAACCCCAAAACAGTGGTGCCAACATGCATCAAGATGTACTATTTTGCGTGGTGTTCATATTATTTTGTCCAACTCATATATACATACGTATATTAGTACCTCGAACCTCTCCTAATTCCACCTCACTGGAACCATAAAAGCCTTGTCATCTTGTAACCCCTTAGCATAATTGACATGGACCTTTTCCTGTCATTTTATCTGCCTGAAGATGGTTGTATGTAACAACCGAAAGCTTGCGATTGTATTTATATAATTTGTGTCAATATACAATGGATTTCGGTAGACTTGTGTTTAATCTACCCCTGGACTATAAGAAACATATAAGAAGAATGGAAGCTGACTTAGTATTGGTCTTTAACAAGACATATATGCATATATATATATATATATATATATATATATATATATATATATATATATATAAGAAAGAGAACAAATGAGCGTATTGATATAGAAGTGGTAAATGTGTTAACAGAAAGCAATAAAAAATAGACATCAAGATCAAATGAAATGAGTAAAAGAGAAAATGAGAAAAATGAAATTAAGTCATAAAACCAAAGAAACTTGGTCAAAAAAAAAAAAAAAAAACGAATGGGGAGATAGGCAAAGATATTATACGATAAATAAAAGAAAATAAGTTTACATCAACAAGATAATCAACTAAATGGGAGGGAGAGAGACAACGGAGGAAAATCCGAGCGAAAGAAGGAAAAGAAGAAGAAATGCAAATAAAAGAAGGAAGAGGAGAAGAGAAAGGAAAACAAAAGACGAACGGGGGTTGGAGGAAGACCAAAGTTAAGGAGAACCTCAACCTCAACGAGGCCGACTTGAGGATGAGGTTGAGGCGAGATGAGAGGTTGCCAAAGGTGTAATTTACCTAATGGAGCTTGTCCAGCAACCACTTCGCCACCTCCTCCACCATCACCACTTCTTCCACCACTTTCTTTTCTACCTCACCAACAACATCTCCTCCACCACCGTCTCCACCACCATACCACGACCACCTCCACCATTTCCACCACCACACCACAACCACCTCCACCACCACCTCCACCACTACCTCCACCACAACCTCCACCACTACCACCATTTCCTCCACCACTTTCTTCTTTACCTCACCACCAACATCTCCTCCACCACCATCTCCACCACCATACCGCGACCACCTCCACCACCTCCATCACCACCACCGCCCCAACACCATTTCCTCCACCACTTTCTTTTCTACCTCACCAACAACATCTCCTCCACCACCGTCTCCACCACCATACCACGACCACCTCCACCATTTCCACCACCATACCTCAACCACCTCCACCATCACCTCCACCACTACCTCCACCACCACCACCATTTCCTCCACCACTTTTTTCTTTACCTCACCACCAACATCTCCTCCACCACCATCTCCACCACCATACCGCGACCACCTCCATCACCACCACCACCCCCAACACCATTTCCTCCACCACTTTCTTTTCTACCTCACCGCCAACATCTCCTCCACCACCATACCATGACCACCTCCACCACCATACCACAACCACCTCCACCACTACCTCCACCACCACCACCATTTCCTCCACCACTTTCTTCTTTACCTCACCACCAACATCTCCTCCACCACCATCTCCACCACCATACCGCGACCACCTCCACCACCTCCATCACCACCACCACCCCAACACCATTTCCTCCACCACTTTCTTTTCTACCTCACCGCCAACATCTCCACCACCGTCTCCACCACCATACCACGACCACCTCCACCATTTCCACCACCACCATTTCCTCCACCCCTTTCTTCTCTACCACACCACCAATACCTACTCAAC
>NC_134787.1:42566602-42569102 GCF_046742065.1 Oratosquilla oratoria
ATGACTTAAAAAAAGTTAAATGTAAGGCTTAGGGTACCTTGAGGATCTACCCAAAGAATTTCAAAGGTAGGAATAAAAAAAAAAAAAAAAAAAAAAAAAAAAAAAAAAAATTAGTAAAATGGTCTTCGAGTTCCAACAACAGGTCCTGGTCAAAGAAAAGAAAGTTGAAGAACTTCCTCCTATTCCCGAAGGCACGCCAAAGACCAACGTTGTGGAAGCTCCTCGAAGAACCTCTTGAGATCGACGAGAAGAGGGTCTGCAACAGCAGACATTCTCAAAATAGTGGACGACCTCTGGTTGGCCGAGGACCCAGTAGAAAAGGGACACTGGTTCGTCAAAGAACCTCTTCAAAAAGAAGGTCCCGGACTTCCTGAGGCAGCGTTCACACGTGGCTCCAACATGTAATAAACCCGAGGACATGAGCAGGTGCCGTGGTTGTTTGTTGGCGACTTATACTACCGATGAGTAGACGGAGGAGTGTTTGCGATTTACTTAAGCTGTTTCTCCTTAAGATACGCCCACGTAAGTCTCCAACATGTGACAAATTGAACAAAACGCCGGACCCTTTCTTTCGCTCTATTTATACAAGTCAGCACACCATCCAGCGATTCCTCTTGTCCAGTTTGTCACATGTGAGCTACTTGTGTGGTCGAGACGTTGGGCAAACATCGAGTCTCTGCAGGGCGACATGGTACCCTGCGCCAACGACGAAAATATTTTCTCGACTCGAACTCCCCGCAAAGTTCCTCAAAGTCCGATTATTGCCGATGGCGGTGACATGAGGAACTTACAGTTGGAGGGGAGCTATCGAGTGGGAGTCAGTCACTTCTTCGGTTTCGGCCGGAGCCATGACGTGGCCGGAAAGACCTGAGACTCAGACTCCACACTTGTGCAGTTCTTCCGTAGTCTCTACGCTTCGTCCAAGGAAAGAGGAATGGGGAGATGAATTTCCTATCCTAATCTTCCCTCTCCTCTTCGGCCCTCTGAGCCTTAGCATAAGATCAACATAGGAAGAAGAAGAAGAAGAAGAAGAAGAAGAAGAAGAAGAAGAAGAAGAAGAAGAAGGATCCATCGGTGGCCCAACAGACTTCAGAGACGAGGCCATCGAGTAAAAAGGTCAGTAGTAAAGGAGCAAAGACCGACAAACAGTGAGTTAAAAGAAGAATTGTAGTGTAAAGTAGATAAGCTTAAAAAGAGAAAAGAAAGGAGTAAATACAGTTAGAAGAGAAGTTATGATCAGTAGTGGGGAAGGGAGATGAGTAAGGTACACCACAAGACAGAGGTAAAATTGTCTGTACTTCGGAAAAGCACAGAGATAAAATTGTCTGTACTTTGGAAAAGTACAGAGATAAAATTGCCTGTACTTCGGAGAAGTACAGATGGAAGACGGAGAAACTGAGGAAGAAGTTCAAGTTGCGGAATAGACTTCTTATAGCCAGTTGGACCTCTTGTACCCAAAGTTCTGGATGGACTTCTTAGAGGATTTTTTTTTTCTTCTCAGGATCCCCGACTTCGTGAGACCAAGGGTCCCCGACTTCGTGAAAAGCAAAGATGAGGAACATTCTCCTGAAGGCGAGTCGCTGTTGCCAAGTCACTACATTTGTCCTGTGCGCTTTGGAGACTGTTGGGGTCAAGTGACACTCGGAGAGAAGTACGACTTCGAACCCACGACTATGTGGATACGAGATCCGCATGCTCCAGATGACAGCACTAGAAGCGGAACAAGGAAGGCCTCTAGTTCTTCAAGAACTGGTTCCTGAAGGATCAAATGAAGTCTAGGTCTATCCTTGAAGGACTCATTAAGTCCCTGATTGTACTTCAGACCATGAGGGATGTCTGTCTCCAGTCATCGATGCGTCGAATGAATCAAGTCACGCAGGACCTGATCATCATTCTTCACGCCATTCTTTGCATCAGAGGTGAAACCTTGATAGTCATCCTGAAGGATGTCACTTAACCTTTCTTTGTTTCCTAATATTGGGGCAAATTAAGATTGGTTCCAATTGAATTGCGATCTTTTCGCGAAGCATAAGATCTTTGAAATAATTTTCTCTGTGTGAAAAGTTCAGAAATCGACAGTGGCCAGAAGTGACTCTGGTCAAACGATCAAAAAACTGTATTCTGGAGAAATAGGTTTTACCGAAAAATCAATCCTCGTCATAATTACGATATGCAAGCATTGAAAAATGTATACGTAAATGCAGAACTGGGCGTGTTCCTATGTATGTTCCTAGGTGCATTCCAAGGTGCGTTCCTAGGTGCATTCCTTGGTGCGCTCCTAGGTGCGTTTCTCGGTGCGTTCCTAGGTGCGTTTCTCGGTGTGTTCCGCTTTAGTTTGGCCGCGGTTAAAAGAAAAAAAAGAACGTAGGCCACATACTATGCCGGTTTAGAAGCGCTAACCAAGGACAAACTATAGCGGAACGCACCTAGAAACGCACAAAGGAACGCGCCCAGCTCTGAAAAAATGTACACGTAAATGGTCCTTCCCAAGAGTACATCT
>NC_134787.1:42574102-42579102 GCF_046742065.1 Oratosquilla oratoria
CACATCCAAAAGGTAGGCCACCTATATTGCTTTAATAGTTTGGGAGTGCTAACTACGGCCAAACTAAAGCGGAACGCACCGAGAAACGCACTGTGGAACGCGCCCAGCTCCGTAAGGCTCTTTTAGTTGATAAACAAATAGATGAGTAAATAGATAAATAAATGAATAGGTAAATAAACAAAAAAATAAATGAATAAGTGAATAGATAAAAAGATACTTAAATGAATAGATATATAGATAAACAAATAGATCAATAGATAAATAAACAGATAATCAAATGAATTAACAGATACATAGATATATAAATAGATAAGTGAATAAATAAATAGATAAATAAATAAATAAATAAAGTAAATCAAATATGTCTTGAGATGGGTCGGGAACTTACCTGGGAGTTCACTCAAAATTACTCTCAGAACTTGAGACTGACTAATTGACTGATTGATTGACTGACTGGTTGACTGACTGTTCCTTTGTCTATCTTCCTGATAGTCTCATCTCCTTTCTCTATCTTATGAGATTCTATTGACAATCATTTTAACTTCATCAGTCCAGAGTTTCCCTAAAACTTGAATAAATTCTTTGTTATATAATTTACAATAAAGTCTAAAAAAGCACGCCAAAGAAATAAATCATTACATTGCAATTGCTGACATTAATTACCGTTTTGTTTTGAATAGACCTCAAGTCGACATTCTCCGAGTCTAATTGATTTCTTTCTCCCGTTCCTAATCATTCCTTTTTATCTTTCTCCTTTCCGTCTTCTTTGTTGACCTTCTTTGACCCCGTTTAAGTGTTTCCTTTCCTTCTGTCCTATTTTTTTTTCATCCTCTCTTCCTGTGACCTTAAACCTTGTTTGCGTTTTTGTCCTTAATTGTGGCCTTTTTAGGGTCTTTATGGGTACTGGATTTCCCTTAATTAAGAGTCTATTCTCTTTCTATTTTTTGTTTCCCTCATTCTAGGGCTAACTAGATTTCAAATTTTTACTCTAATTCTAAACACGCGTTGGTTTTTTATTTTTCCAATGGTCTTAACACAGGTGAATAGAATCCCCTGGTTCTAGCCAAAACAAACTTATAATAAATTCAGCCTGACCTTATATCCATCCACTCATCATCCCTATTCTCCTCCTCTCCTCTTCACTACCAGATGAGTCAAACCCATCTATTTCTACCCAAAATAGACCAAGTGATGATAAGGGATGAGATCATCTTCTCTCGCTTGTGCGATCTTAGTGATATTGCTCTGACAAACAATATATGCAGAGACGGTCTTCAGGGAAAGATGAAATTGTTCTAAGAAGCGACACGTTTACTTGAAACGTTCTAAATGAAACTAGACATTACTGTTCTGTTTAGGGACGTGTTGCTCACGGGTGGCGTAAACGGAATCGTGCTGGTCTCGTATTGGCTTGGTTGTGGGCTCGAATCCCGCTTTCCCCTCCCCCGATTTTTCCCCCCTCCTTTCTTTCTCTTCCTCCACTTCCTCTCCCTCCTATTCCCCTCGTTTTCTTCCTCCACTTCCTTTTACTCCTTCTCCTCCTCCACCCTCCATCTTCACTACTCACCTCCACCTCGGAACGACTCCCCCCCTCCCCCTCCCCCTCCCCTCCCCCTCCCCCTCTTCCTCTCTTTTTCCATCCAGAATTTCAATTACTCGCAATTATGTTACACTTTTGATATTTCGACCTTTATCTCTCCTTCCCCGTCTATTGTTGTTACCCAGCTTGTGTGTCTGCGGTTGTGCTCGCTATACTTGAGGCCACGACAACTCCCGTGACTGGCTGCCGTCGCCGCTGAGTATTCTTTTGACCAAAAAATTATCTTTACCCTCTGTTCTCTGACATGAACTCTGACGTTCTCCTGTGTTGTTGCTGTAGGGTTGGTAGCACTGAGCCAGGATTGTTAGAACTGGACTCATATTCATTTAGAAGGATTGGTAATCAAAGGTGGGCGCGTTATTATGTGCGTTCCTGTATGCGTTCCTCGGTGCGTTCCGATTAAATTTGGCCACGGTTGGCGCTCCCAAACTATTAAAGCAATATAGGTGCCGGCATATTACGTGGCCTACCTTTTGGATGCGGCCTACGAAATTATTCTTTGGTATCGTATGTGGCCTACCGGACTTTTATTTCGGTTGAACCTGTCTCTTAAGCTTTAATAGTTTGGGGGTGCTAACCGCGGCCAAACTAAAGAAGAACGCACGTAGGAATGCGCCTAGGAACGCGCCCAGCTTTGTTGGTAATACTAAACTCGGGCTCATTCGGTAAGGTTGGCAATACTGAACATTTACCTATTTGGTAAGGTTGGCAAACCTGGACTCATGCTCTTTCATTAAGGTTGCCAATACGGTTTTCGTCATTATTCGTAAGGTTGGTAATACTGACTTTGTACTTATTCAGTAAGGTTGGTATTACAATCCTGTTTATGTGTCAAATCTAATAAAACTGGCTGTCTCTAGCCAAAATTATATATGATTTATTCATTTACATATCCATTTGTATATCAACTTATCTATTATCAATTTCTATATATATATACAACACACACATCAAATAATCCATTTATTTCATCTGTATTCATATAGAATTGGTTTGTCAACAGACTAGATAATGAATGGAATAGACTTAGTAATCATGTTTTAGGTGTAGATTAGATAACTTTATGGATAAGGATGACAGGCTGTAAGGTACATGGAACTACCTAGTGTAAGCCTTATGGTCTCTTGCAGTCTCCTCCACTCACAGGTCTCTCAACTACATCTTAGAAGCGTTACTTCAACGCAGCTTATATATCTGTTGACATTCTGAGTTGATTTGCATAACGGACCTAACAGGCCGCTTACTCCCTAATTGAGGAAGTAATTAGGGAAACATTAAGAAGACAATTAAACGACCTGACCAATCACACAGACTAAGAGCGGAACAAACTTCCCGCTGAGGTGGAAGCAGGTAACACCATTTATCTATTTATCTGTTTTTTTAATTAGACAGACTAATGAACGATATTATTAAGATAACACGACCTTCCGATTTCGTTTCTATTCTGCTGTGTGTTTATGCACCTATTATCTATTGAGAAATCTACTTCTTTGTATATTAGTTTGCAGACACACACACACACACACACACACACACACACACACACACACACACACACACACACACACACACACACACACACACACACACACATATATATATATATATATATAAGTATACACATATCTACGTATTTATATATGCATGTTTATACCTATATCTATATCTATATACCTATATCTGTATATTTATATCTACAACTATAGATATATTTCTATATGTATCTGTATCTATATCCATATCTATATCTATATCTAGATCTAGATCTAGATCTAGATCTAGATCTAGATCCATAAATGTCTATATCTATAATATACATCTACACATATTTGAGTGTAGAATAGTTTCCTGTCATATAATCTACAAACAAATATATGTTTATACATGTGCATAAGTATGCATGTATGTATGTATGTATGTATGTATGTATGTATGTATGTATGTATGTATGTATGTATGTATGTATGTATGTATGTATGTATGTATGTATCCATGTATGTATGTATGTATGTATGTATGTATGTATGTATGTATGTATGTATGTATGTATGTATGTATGTATGTATGTATGTATGTATGCATGTATGCATGTATGCATGTATATATATATATATATATATATATATATATATATATATATATATATATATGCATATGTATGTAAGTATGTATTTATGTATTTATGTATGTATGTATGTATGTATGTATGTATGTATGTATGTATGTATGTATGTATGTAAATATGTATGTATGTATGTATGTATGTATGTATGTATGTATGTGTGTATGTATGTATGTATGTATGTATGTATGTATGTATGTATGTATGTATGTATGTATATATGTATGTATGTTTGTATGTATGTGTGTATGTTTTTGTATATATATATATATATATATATATACATATGTACGTATGTATGTATAATGCCCACATGTATGTATGTACGTGTTTGTGCTTCGTGTTTATTCAAACTAATAGTTATGCTTTTTACATCCGATTCTTGATTGCACCCAATCAACCATTTTTATGAGGCTATTAAATGTCTGAATGTATATATACACTTTAGCACAAAGCGTAAGTCTTTATGTTTGCACGCATGGCGGACAAAAACCCACACACGTCTTCCGAGGCGGCTTCGATCGCCATCTGGCCACTTCGGGGGGAGGGGAGGGGGAGACCCTTCGTCGGCCTTCCAGCCCCTGAGGATCCTGTCAACAGGAAAATCACGTCTGATGCAGCTAATTGATTCTGTAACTGCCTCACATCACCAAGCTTCAGTTTCACAACCATAATTATAGTTCCTAGCTTCTGACGGTGCGTAAATGTCTGGTACATCGGAGAATGGCGAGGAAGGGGAAGGGAGGGGGGGAAAAATCCCTTTAGGACAAAAACCCCAAGTCCTAATATAAAGAAAACAACCTTAAAGTAGCAAATTAGCAGGTGCGTATGCGTGAAGAGTTAATGACCGTTAATTTTTCGAATTTCGAATTTCCCGCGCATTTTGTGACCGTCGACAGCCTGTGGTTTGCTGACGTCACGAGTCAAAACTTCCAGAACGTTTATGAAGAATTTTGATTAATTTTGGTTTTTACGCCCGCTAGCCTCCTCCCAGTCTCCTCCCACTCTCACTCCTCCTCCTTTTCCTCCTCCCCTCCTTCTCCTCCTTCTCCTTATCTCTTCTTCTTCCCCTCCTTCTCCTCCTTCTCCTTATCTCTTTCTCCTCCTCCACCTCCTCCTCCTCCCTTCTCTTCCTTCTCCTTATCTCCTCCTTTACTTCCTTCTCCTCCTCCTCCTCCTCCTCCTCCTCTTTCTCCTCATCTTCATACTCCTCCTCCCCCACCACCTCCTCCTCCTTCACCTACTTTTCTATCTCCACTTCTTCCTCCTCTTCTTCTT
>NC_134787.1:42594102-42599102 GCF_046742065.1 Oratosquilla oratoria
AGAGAAGAGAGAGAAGAGAGAGAAGAGAGAAAAGACAGAGAAGAGAGAGAAGAGAAAAGAGAAAAGAGAGAAGAGAGAAGAGAGAAGAGAGAAGAGAGAAGAGAGAAGAGAGAAGAGAGAAGAGAGAAGAGAGAAGAGAGAAAGGAGAAGGAGAGAGAAGAGAGAAGCGGGAAGAGGGAAGAGGGAAGATAGAAGATAGAAGATAGAAGAGAGAAGAGAGAAGAGAGAAGAGAGAAGAGAGAAAAGAGAAGAGAAGAGAGAAGAGAGAAGAGTAAAGATTGTTGTTATTTGTTTGTTATGCACTAGCTCTTCTCTCCTTGTGGACAGTCTCTCGTCGCTTTCGGTTGAGAAGAGTAAGAGTAGAATAAAAAAAGAGAAGAGACAGAGAGAGAGGAACAGAGACAGAGACAGACACGCAGACATACATAGAGGCTGACAGACAGAAACCGAATCACAGGGACCAGAACGACAGAGAGATAGAGAAACAGACAAACAGAGAGACCGAGGGAAAGAGAGACCACGAGAAAGAGAGAGAAAAAAAAGAGAGGACGAAAGAGAGAAGGGAGAAAAGAGAGATGGCTTGCATGTGTCTGTGTATGTTAGGGGGTTGGGTAATGCCCTGCGTGCGTGCCATGTAATCCCAGGGTCCTGGTAGAGAAGGGTCAAGCCAAACAGGACACGGAGGGGAACACGCCCGGATGGGCCCATCTGCAATGATGTGCAGAGTGCGAACCAATGGGGTTAATGTTGGTGATGGGAGTATTTGAAGAAAAAGAAGTGTATTGTGTACGTGTGTATGTTCTGAAGGGGTGTCATGCGCCCTTGTGTGTGTATGAAGGTGTATGCTTATTTTCAGGTGTAAAGAGGTTATGAGTGGAGTTCCTCAGGGATCCGTTCTAGGGTCAATTCGTTTTATGGGTCGTATTCGTGATATTGACAGCGGATTTGAATCCAATTATCTCCGAGTATGCTGACAATGCTGAGATGTACAGAATAGAAGAGGATCACTTGAATCAGCAGAATAGAAGAGGATTACTTGAATCAGCAGAATAGAGGAGAGGATCACTTGAATTAGCTGGAGATTCAACCTAGAAGCAGATAGAAACAATGTTGGCAGTGTGACGCCAAAGAAAGCTTCCAGTCAATGTCCTCATCCCTTGGGTATGAACAAAGTGTACCAAATGTCCTGATTCCAAAACAAACCATTCGTTACATCTTATTAGGTTATTTGGCACTTATACATCAGCGTTATATTCTACATGCGTGTACGTGTATTTGTGTGTGTGTTTGTGTGTGTGTGTGCGTGTTTGTGTGTGTGTGTGTGTGTGTGTGTTTGTGTGTGTGTGTGTGTGTGTGTGTGTGTGTGTGTGTGTGTGTGTGTGTGTGTGTGTGTGTGTGTGTGTGTGTGTGTGTGTGTGTGTGTGTGTGTGTGTGTGTGTGTGTGTGTGTGTGTGTGTGTTTGTGTGTATGTGTGTGTGTGTGTGTGTGTGTGTGTGTGTGTGTGTGTGTGTGTGTGTGTGTGTGTGTGTTTGTGTGTGTGTTTGTGTGTATGAGTGCGTGTGTGTGTGTGTGTGTACGCGTGTGTGTGTGCGCGCAAATGCCTATGTGTGTACACATGTGTGAGTGTGTGTACGTATGTGTATGTGTGCTTCCTTCCAAGTGGTGGTGAAATATCATTTCCCAAAAACATACTCGAAATTGATACATTGATCACCAAAACTGTTATGAGAGGCAGTGCCTTCCCGTAGATTATTTTTATTTTTAAGAAGGAAATGGGCAAGAAGCGATTTACCAATAGAGTGGTTCACGAATGGAATAGACTTAGTAGCCATTTAGTGAGCACTGAAACAATTGATTGTTTTAAAGTAAGATTAAATAACTTTATGAATTTGGATGACAGGTGGTAATGGACATGGGACTACCCAGTGTAGACCTTATGGTCTCTTTCAGCCTCCTCCATTCTTATGTTCTTACTAATCTGCCCGCCTCGTCCCCCACCCCCTCCATTTATTCTAAATATTCATAGAAATTAATGTCACTCAAAATTTTGGAAAACAAAATATATTCCTTCACCATTACTTTGGAGACGTCGTAGATGTTGGCTGAATGGTTGAGTCTCTTGTCTTACAGTATCAAATTCACCGATCGAATCTCTCAACGCGACCATCGAACTCGAATAAAAATTAGTCTGTGTTCCTGTTTCCCTTAGGTCGATGAGGAGATATGGATGTATCATAGGCCAATGGATTTTTTGAAATAGTCAGAGGAAGGAAATTAAATTTAGAATGGATATTATCATGATGTCACCTGAAGAAGTGACTATGTTTTGGCTGTCTTGCGTCTCTCATAGAAGGTTTGATTGCGAACATTTCATTCTCACACTAGTTCTCACAGTCACTCTTACACTCACTTTTGCTTTCACACTCACTCTCACACTAACAATCACATTCTTACACTCATTTTCAACTTCATTTGCATACGCGCGCACTCACTCTTACTCACTATCACACTCACCCTCACTCTCACTTTCACATTCACTCTCGCACTTACAATCACATTCTTAGATTCATTCTCAACCTCATTTGTACACTCGCGGATTCACTCTCACTTTCACAATCACCTTCACACTCACTTTCACACTCACTCTCACACTAAAAATTACATTCCAACACTCATTCTCAACCTCATTTGCATACTCTCGCACTCACTCTCACTCACTGTCACACTCACCCTCACTCTCACTTTCACACTCACTCTCACACTCTTACGCTCATTCTCAACTTCATTTGCATACTCGCGCACTCACTCTCACTCACTATCACACTCACCCTCACTCTCACTTTCACACTCGCTCTCACACTAAAAATCACATTTTTACACTCATTCTCAACTTTATATGCACACTCGCGCACTCACTCTCACTTTCACAATCACCTTCACACTTACTTTCACACTCACTCTCACTTTCACATTCTTACACTCATTCTCAACCTCTTTTGCATACTCTCGCACTCACTCTTACTCACTTTCACACTCACTCTCACTCTCACTTTCACACTTTCACTTTCACAATCTTACACTCATTCTCAATTTTATTCGCTCACCTGTACACTCGCTTACTTATTCTTCGCTTTCTCCTTTCTTCTAGCGTATACAGTAAAGACATGTTAATGAAAAGAAAAGAAAAAAATAATAACATTGTCAAAGTCAATCCTCTTTGGTCTCATTCTTTGATCTTCTTTCATCTCATTTCATTTCATTCGATATTATTTTATGTCATTGTACTCTGCCCTTGTTCTATCTTGTTAGTCTTAATTCAAATCACTTTATTTCGATTATCTTTCTCGAGTGTTATCTTGTTACGCTTTATTCAACTAGATTTTATTGTTTCTTCATCGTTTAAAGGGAATCAGGGTCCCATTTCGTCTATTGACAATTGACATATTTACTTGTAACTGATACCTGAGGATTTCATTCAGGTAATGGATGACTTCCAAACAGCGTAATCAAAGATTTTGGTCTAGCTGTCGCCAGATGATTTTATTCAGCTGGAAAATACTTCTAGCTAGTAAACGCATTTATCGGTGGTATTCTTAAGAAAAATCCTTATATAAATCCTTGGAAGGGAAATATTTATATAAGGAAAGTTTTTTTTTTTTTAAATACCACAGTTAGATTCTTACGGTGGTATTCTTAACCCATCAAACTCCGATGACAAGATGTCTTGTCATTTGGTCAAATAAAACAAAAAATCATAAAACACCAAAATGTTTGATCAAACACCAGAAAAATATGACGTCAGTCCTCGCTGCGAGCGAAGCGAGGACTGACGTCATATTTTTCTGGTGTTTGATCAAACATTTTGGTGTTTTATGATTTTTTGTTTTATTTGACCAAATGACAAGACATCTTGTCATCGGAGTTGAATGGGTTAAAAAAGCTTTCCTTATATACATCTTTCCCTTCCAAGAATTTATATAAAAAAATCTTTCCTTATATACATCTTTCCTTTCCAAGGATTTATAAAAGATTTATATATGGAAAGATTTTTTTTTTTAATACCACCGTAAGAATAAGATTTATATAAGGAAAGATTTTTTTTTAAAGAATACCACAGTAAGATACTCACGGTGGTATTCTTAAAGAAAAAAATCTTTCCTTACATACATTTATCCCGTCCAAGGATTTATAATAGATTTATATAAGGGAAGATTTTCTTTTAAGCATACCACCGTAAGAATAAGATTTATATAATTTTTTTTTTTTTTTTTTTTTTTATGGTTGATGTGTGCTGATTCCATTTGGTGAACAGATGTCGGTGTGGCCACTTGTCTGAATAGAATCGCCGGATGGAATTGAGAACAAGACGATCTAATTTTATAAGTCAAGTATTGGCTTTGGTCGTATTAGTTTAATCTAGTTCAATTTAGCTTAGTTTAGTTTGATTTATTTCAGTTTAGTTTGATTTAGTTTGGTTTAGTTTAATTTGTTTCAGCTTAGTTTTATTTAGTTTAGTTTAATTTATTTTAGTTTAGTTTGATTTAGTTTGATTTAGTTTAGTTTAGTTTAATTTATTTTAGCTTAGTTTGATTTAGTTTAGTTTAATTTATTTCACTTTAGTTTCACTTAGTTTAGTTTAATTTATTTCAGTTTACTTTGATTTAGTTTAGTTTAGTTTAATTTATTTCAGCTTAGTTTGATTTAGTTTAGTTTAGTCTGGTTCGTTTTACTTATTTATTTTTTTCCAATTTATTCTTCATATTTACTCTATTTATCTTATCTTATTTTACTCTAATTTGTTTATTTCACTTCATATGATAAGTAGAAATTGTAAATAAAAGATAAAGAAGTCAATAAATTAACAAATATTTTATATGAATTGACAAATAGGTATGTAGCTAATTCGATGGATAAGTAAATACAAGGTAAGTATATGAATGAGCAATGAAATAAACACATCACCAATTAATCAGAAATATGTAAATAAATAAGAAAATGAA
>NC_134787.1:42604102-42611602 GCF_046742065.1 Oratosquilla oratoria
TGTGTATACACATGTACTCTATAACACACACACACACACACACACACACACACACACACACACACACACACACACACACACACACACACACACACACACACACACACACACTGTACATATATACATACATACATACATACATACATACATACATACATACATACATACGTACATACATACATATATATATATATATATACATATATTATATATAATGTATATATATATACATACATATATATATATATGTGTATATATATATATGTATATATATATATATATATATGTATCAAACGAGTTGGGTGTTCTAACACTCATAGCTGTGCGCGTTCCTCGGTGCGTTCCTAGGTGCGTTCCATTTTAGTTTGGCCGCGGTTAGCGCTCCTACACTATTAAAGCTTAGGAGACAGGTTCATACCGAAATAAAAGTCCGGTAGGCCACATACTATACCAAACAAAAATTTCGTAGGCCACATCTAAAAGGTAGGCCACATACTATACCGGCACCTATATTGCTTTAGTTTGGGAACGCTAACCGCGGCCAAAGTAAAGTGGAACGCACCGATGAACGTGCCCAGCTCTGCTAACACATTCATCGGATAAAATGAATATCCCACAATCGGAGAAAAGAGTTGTTCAAAGATTGCGATCACTATCAATTTATTTATCTATTTTTTCATTTATTTATCTATTTATTTATTTATTTATCTATTTATTTATTTATTCATCTATCTATTTGTTAATTTATTTATTTATTTATTATTTATTTATTCATTTATTTATTTATTTATTTATTTATTTATTTATTTATTTATTTATTCATTTATTTATTTATTTACTTATCTATTTATTTATTTATTCATAAAGCGAGAAATGGTGGAGCCCACAATTGTTCTGGGTGGCTAGGAGACGCTACCTAGGTGTGTTCTTTTCTTCGCGTTGTCTGTCGAGGTGGCGGAGCAGCTCGCACCACCCTTAGTGGTGTGCCCAAGTGTCGTTCCGCTGTCCAGAATTCCGCTGCTTTTGCTTCTTTGCTGATGTCAGGTTGGATCTCCCCGAGCTGCGGGATGGTCTACCTCAATGTGTTGGTGGAAGGGCAGTGAAGGAGATAGTGGGCGAGTGGGTGGCGGAGAGTGGCCGCACACTTTCTGGTGGTGAAGTCCTCTTATAACTCTTCCCTGGACCAATAACTCAGCCGGAGACGATGCAGCGCGACTTCTTCCATTCTCGTTAGATCTTTGGGGCTGCCAAGGCCTTTTTTAATGATTACAAGATGTACAGATACAAATTGCGTGGGTCTATACCCATTAACCCTAAGAAGGCATACGAGTATATCTTTTACAATAGTTATTACATCATGTGTGCTGTTACATTTAATTAAACGCTATTCTGTCGACTTTTCCTCGTATGCTAAGCGGTTCTTGTGGTCCTTCTCGATCCTGTCGACGAGGCTTATCTTCTCCGCATCCTTCGCGCCCTATCCGTTCGGTCCAGGTCGTCCTTCGCAGTTACCTAAACTGAAAGGAGGAGGTATCAGTCCTTGGCAGTAGTTTTTTTTTTTTTTTTTTTTTTTTTTTGGCGCATTTATCGTCATATGTCAAAATATCCAAATAAACGCAACTATACAAAACCAGTCCGTATCATATGGAGGGCGGCACTTGAAGGAGACGTCCCAATTGATATGAGGTGAGCGTCCTTGTCAGTCTGCAGATCAAGCCCCCCGCCGAGGTCCTCGGGCCCACATGAAGGAAACCGGTCGCTGGGCAGACAGCTACACAAGGGCCCAGTGTGTTGGCTCCCGCTGCTCCACAGTGTTGGCAGTCTTCCGGTTGTCCTTTCACCTCCCAGAAGCACCGATATACGAGCCAGAGGCGGTGAAAGATGCTTTGGTAACCAGTAGCCTGGGCATACCAAGCAACCCGGTACTTGGTGTCCTCGAGCTCCCGGTGTCACAGATGCGCATGACGGGCAGCGGTCGTCCCACCAGCGTCTTGCTCTGTCCTAAGGACATTGGGACGTAATGTTTGACTGCTGGAAGACCTAAAGCTGCTCATGCCGCCGCATCTGCGTCCTTGTTCCCTCTTATTTCCACGTGGCTGAGAATTCAGTTGAGTCTCACCCGTTTCCCCGCGGTCGCCAGGCTCTGACGAAACACAATGTGGTCGTGATGAGAGTGGTGTCTTGGATGGGTCGCGCCTGCTGAAGTGCCTGCATTGCGGCCCTGGAGTCGGTGTGACAGATCCATTCATAATGTGCACCGCGCTTCCAGGGTCCTAGGCCTGTGCCATCGTCGCAAAGACGAGCTGGCGTAACTCTTCCATGGAACACAGAGTCTTTGCTGCAAGGAGAGGTGTATAAATCACATCAACAGGCTGTTTCTCCCACGGGGATGGTTTTTGGCATGCCTCGATGGGGTGATAGGGCGTTCGCAGGACCTAGGTGGAGTCCATGAAGTTGTTGGCCGCGTTGGCGCCTCTGCAGATCCAGGTGTTAGCGGTGAAGAGGGTCCTATGGTGACGTAGGATCCTTCTAAGCCTGGTACGGACTGTCGTCTCACTGCCCTGTAGGAGGATCTTGGCCACCCTGCAGGCCACGATCTGTTTTGTTCTAATGGTGAGGGGGGCCATACGAGTCTCGTTCCCTAGTACATAGGCGCTGGTCCACCTAGGCGCCTCCAACATGTAGCCTGGTTTTAGATGACTTCGACCTTCTCCTTCAGTCCGTCGAGAACAGGCGCGCTGTAATCGACCAGAGATCGGACGGCCTGTACATTGTAGAGTCGCAAGACGACGTAGGATGCCCCTGCCCCCGATCTTGTCATGGTTCTCATCACTGTGGTCCTCGCTTGCGTCCTTTCCCTCAGGTCGATAACCTGACAGGCAAACGTCAGCCTGTGATCCAGCCATACCCCGAGGTACTGGTAGACCCGTGTCCAGTTGATTCTCACATTCTGAACACGAAGATGCTGGTTTGGTTCGGGTGCCCTGAACATCATGGTCTCGGGCTTTTCGACTGAAACCTTTAGTCCCAGTACCTTTCTCCTCTTCCTCAGGGGTATGAGGGCCTCCTGTGCCTTGGCGATCAGATTGCTAAGTCCGATGACGACGAGGGATCATCGGCGTAGCTGAGGAGCACTGTGACAGCTGCGAATGGCAGGCTGTCCAGCTGCTCCATCAGGAGGTTATAGAGAACGGGGCTGAATACTTCCTTGTGGAGTCCGGTTCTTGTAGGTCCTGTAGCAGGTAACGATTTTGACAAAGATGTATTATATTTAAAAGGCATTCTCCTCCAAGGTATCTTAGACTATTTCAAAAAAGAAAGTGGATTACCAAAGAGGTACAGAGAGGCATTAAAAAGGTTGACCAACCGAGAAAACATTATCATCACCTACGAAAAAAAAAAAAATTCAAGTTAAAAAAAGTTCGAAACATAACAGGAGTTGAATTATCTAACAAATATAAAGTCATTAATCCCAAGCTCCCCTATTTTTATGGTTTACCAGAAATTCAAAAAGAAAAAAACCCTTTAGACCAATAATCTCTAACAGAGTCTCCTGCACTTGTAAATTACCAAAATGGCTGACAAGAATCCTCTCCCTTTTATGGGCTGTTTCTCAATCTCCCATATCAAACATTCAAAATAGCTTTTGAACAATATCAAATAAGAAAATATCCCGGAGAATAGCAAATTGTTAATCCTAGATAATACTTTCGTTATTTACTCATGTCAATATAGATGATATTTTATATTTCTTGGAAACTAAGCTTCTCCCACAACAAAGCAAACTCCCCCATCACAGTTTCTAGTATTATCAAATTAGCCAGGCTCTGTGTCTCCAGCATTTTTTTTTTTTTTTTTTTTTTTTTTAGAAATTATTTTTACAAGCAGATATATGGCCGTAGCATGGCTTAGGTATGTCGATGACATTTTCACTATTTGGGAAGACAAATGGAGGTCCTTCAATAATCTTTCATTAGAGCTTAACAAACTAATTATTAACATCAAATTTAAAATTGAATGGGAAGAACACAATCGGCTTTCTTTCCTAGGTATTTTGACTATCAGAAAAGAAGAACAAATATTTACAAGTGTTTATGAAAAGCCAACACATACCTATAGCTATCTACATTTTTCAGCTACCACCCAGACCACATCAAACTCAGAGTAGCTTCATGTCTTTACTTAAGATCGTTGAGAATTTGTAGCACCAATTCTTAGATATAGAAACTAACACCCTACCATCTCAACTATGATATCTAGGATACCCACCTTGATTTCTGTCTAAAGCTCTTAGTCAAGGCAAATCTACCTTCTGCAAATTGTCCCCCAGAACCAATTTACTTAATATATACAGGTATATATACATACATACATATATATATATATGTATATATATATATATATATATATATACACATATATATGTATATATACATATATATATATATATATATATTAGTAAAGGGGGGGAGCAGATTCTCAGTAATACACGTGGAGTTAAAAACGACAGCATTGTTGTAGTTGTTCAGTTTTTTCTTCGTATTCTATATTTTCCTGATAAGAGATTTTCCATTAACTGGGTGAATTGAAACTAGGTCTCTATATTCTTCCATTTGTTCTTATTTGACATCGACGTTTCGTCTTAAATAAGACATTATCAGGATATAACTGAAATAACAAAAATTACATGGTAACAGTAAAGGTACTAGACAATATCAAGATATAACTGAAATAACAAAAATTACATGGTAACAGTAAAGGTACTAGACAATATCAAGATACAACTGAAATAAAAAAAATACATGGTAACAGTAATAATAAAGGTGACAAATTTGTAAAAATAAATACGAAGACTTACATACAGGTATTTAAAGAGAGGAAGAAGGGTGTAACAATCCAGAGATGACAGAAGTATATATACCTAAGATCAGATCAGACGAAAGGGGGGGGGGCAGAAAATAAGGACCTCAGAGGTCAAGGCTAAGGGGGGGGAGGGTTAGGCGGGTGCGGTCACCGAGGGTTGGGGAGGAGGTGGAGGTGAAGGGAGAGAGAGAAGGGGTAGAGAGAGAGGGGCGATTTTTATTTCTAAATAATGGGATGGGATGTATTTTTTGTTATTTCAGTTATATCTTGATATTGTCTAGTACCTTTACTGTTACCATGTAATTTTTGTTATTTCAGTTATATCTTGATAATGTCTTGTTTAAGACGAAACGTCGATGTCAAATAAGAACAAATGGAAGAATATAGCTAGTTTCAATTCACACAGTTAATGGAAAATCTCTTATCAGGAAAATCGAGAATACGAAGAAAAAACTGAACAACTACAACAATGCTGTCGTTTTTAACTCCACGTATATATATATATATATATATATATATATATATATATATATATATAAATATATATGTATATATATATATGTATATGTATATATACTGCCTTTGTGCAAGCCTCCGATTCTCTTCTCCCTGAAGATACCAAAATGATTTATAATTACCTCAATAGTATTAAGAAAAGAAAATTTAAATGTTCACCAAAGGTCTAAAGACATTGACAGCCCAGGCGTCTATAAAATTCTATGGCAAGACTGCTCTCAAGTGTATTGGGGCCAAACAGGAAGGGACCTTCCCATTAGGATCAGGGAGCACAAAAACTCAATCAAGTGCGCCCAGGAAAATTCAACAGTATTCCTCCATACTGCTGAATTAAATCACTATATGGAGTGAGGCAAGACTGATATAATTTACAAATCACATTACGAGTACAACTACTGCAGAAAAATGATTGAGGCCTCCCTAATCAAACAACTTCCTAATTTTAATATATCAAAAGGACATTAGTCCCCCCGACGCCTTTACCCGTTTGGCCGTCAAAATATTTCATGCCAAGTTGTCTGTCCAGACCTGAAGCTATCACCTGTCACTCAAATATTTGACATGTGGTTAATTTGACCTTATGGTCATCGCGACCTGGGCTCAAACGGAACATGCACGAGCATGCCTACCTCCCCATGTCCCGTATATATATCCCCTCCCAGTATATATATATATATATATATATATATATATATATATATGATATATATATATGTACATATATATATAATATATGTATGTATATAATATGTTATATATATATATATATATATATATATATATATATATATATATACATATATATAAGTCCTCCCATCCTTTTGTACAACCACGCTCAAGAGGATTACAGAGAGTAATAGCTAAATATGTATCTTCGAATAACTATCCTCCGATGTTGGGATATTCAATTTACACACACACACACACACACACACACACACACACACACACACACACACACACACACACACACATACACACGCAAACACACACACACACACGCATATATATATATATATATATATATATATATATATATATGTGTGTGTGTGTGTGTGTGTGTGTGTGTGTGTGTGTGTGTGTGTGTGTGTGTGTGTGTGTGTGTGTGTGTGTGTGTGTGTGTGTGTGTGTGTGTGTGTGTGTGTGTGTGTGTGTGTGTGTGTGTGTGTGTGTGTGTGTGTGTGTGTGTTAAAATATATATATATATATATATATATATATATATATATATATATATATATATATATATATATATATACATATATATATACATATTCTCGTAAATGTATGAATTTCTGCGTATGTGTGTGTGTCTGTAAACACCTCTTTTCTTAATAGACAAACACATATCCTATTACCCTTCCAAATCTCTCAGTAGCCAATCTTCTCGCCAAACATATACTCCCTGAAATAGAGTCAGAGATCCACGCAATGGGCCGCTCCGGTTGACAATCTGTGCAATGTTGATCAAACGCCTCGCCATCAGTATTGATGGAACTGTGAGTATCAATTCCCTGAAATCATTAACACTGTGTATATTTGAATGACCAATGACAGCTCCCCCCCCAACCAACCCTACATGTCGTCACAAGATTTCTTCATGAATAAGAAAGTGATATACATGCATTGGCTGATGCGTTTCAGTTTCAAGTTTCTGATTAGCAAAGGCGTCTAGCTCCCCCTTTCCCCCCCCCTCTTTCTTCAGGTAATAGATCCGAGTGAGGGTTGTTCTCTGTTATTATGGATAGCCCGGGTTCATAACCACAACGGGGCGATGCCATTACTAAAGAAAACGGAGGAAGATTTTTGATAAATGTGGAAAATGAGTTGGAGTTATGATTCTATCCCTCCTTCACGCCCCTTCTCTCTCTCTCTCTCTCTCTCTCTCTCTCTCTCTCTCTCTCTCTCTCTCTCTCTCTCTCTCTCTCTCTCTCTCTCTCTCTCTCTCTCTCTCTCTATCTATCTATCCATCTATCTATTCATCTATCTCTTCTCTCTCATACTCTCTCTCTCTCTCTCTCTCTCTCTCTCTCTCTCTCTCTCTCTCTCTCTCTCTCTCTCTCTCTCTCTCGCTCTCTCTCTCTCTCTCTCTCTCTCTCTCTCTCTCTCTCTCTCTCTCTC